>NC_137899.1:7771213-7938711 GCF_963455335.1 Martes martes
GTGCTAATTGTAAAATGTAAGTACAAAATTGATAAAATTAAAAACAAATCATTGATTTCCTTTGTGAAGAAGCTGTTAGATAAATTAAGTTTTATAAAGCTGATGAACAGTTTTTCATATGAAACAATGGCTTATGTGGCCAAATAAAACTAATGTTTAACAAGTCCTTACTAGGTATCATTTACTTTTCAAGACTGTTGAAAGTTTTCTGTTTTTCAATTTTGTTTTTTCCCCTACATTACAGAGGAAATGTCTGGAATTTAGAGAGGTCCACTCACCTGCCCGAAGACAAAGAGGTGATCAAAAGCAGGTTGGTTTTTCAACTCCATCTACCAAATCCAGAATATAATCAATCAATCAATCAATCAATGAATTATCTATTTTGTTAGTTAGTTAATTATTTTAGAGAGGGAACGAGGGAGGAAGGGCAGAGAGAAAGAATTTCAAGCAGACTCCACACCCATCATGAGGCCCAACACAGGGCTCGATCTCACAACCCTGAGGTGGTGACCTAAGTTCTAATCAAGAATTAGATGCTCAACTGCCTGAGCCACCCTGGTGTCCCCAGGATATTTGTTAAAATATATTTATAGTAAGCTAAAGAAATAATTTACAAAACTACATACTGGAAGACCTATTTAATTTTTGCACTTTCAGTGCTATTTTAATACTTCTGTAATTAAAATTGTTTCAAACTAGTGTTATATATCAAAAAAGAATAAAAGGATATGACAGTTTTTAGATAATTACAAGTTAAAACTTTTAGTCTGTCTATTCCTAGCATGCCCTCACATGGAATGCTGAATCTTGAAATTAATCTTTGTTCTCTTATTAAATAAAAAATGTATTCCGTATATTTAAGGTACATAATCTGATGCTCTAATGTACATATACATAGTGAAATGATTACCACAGTCAGGCTAGTTAACATATCATCCTCACATAGTTACCATTTATGTGTGTGTGTGGTAAGAGCACCTGAAATCTACCCTCTTAGCAAACCACTAGTCTTCAACACAGTATTATTGACTATAGTCCTAATGCTGTGCATGAGATCTCTAGACATTCATCCTATGTAACTGCAACTTTCTTCCTTGGGACCAACATCTCCCCACCCAACCCACTCCACCCCATGGTAACCACAATGCTATGTCTGTGTCTATGTATTCAACTTTATAGATTCCAAATATATGGGAGATATGCAGTATTTTTCTATGTGTATCTGACTTATTTTACTTGGTATAATGTCCTCCAGAATCATCTGTATAGTTGCAAATGTCAGATCTCCTTTTTAATTTTTTTGATTTTTTAAAAAATGATTTTATTTATTTGTTTTTATGAGAGGAAAGGAGAGAGAGAGAGGACAAGTGGAGAGCACAGATGGAGAAGCAGGCTCCCGGCTGAGCAGGGAGCTCAACATGGGGCTCAATCCCAAGATCATGACCTGAGCCCAAGGCAGAGACTTAACCAACTGAGCCACCCAGGCACTCCAGAATCTCTTTTTTAAAAAATCTGAATAATATTTGTGTGTATATGGTACATCCCTATTCCTTTATCCCTTCATCCTTTAGTGGCCATTTAGGTTGTCTCCATATCTTGGCTATTGTGAATAATGCTGCAATGAACATGGGAACACAGTTATCTCTTCAAGGAACTGATTTCATTTCCTTTGGATTTGCACCCAGAAGTGAGATTGCTGGATTTTATGGCAGTTTTATTTTTATTTTTTGAGAGACCTGCAAAAGGTTTTCCATAGTGGTTGCACGAACCATGTATAAGGTCCCCTTTCCTCTTAATTCTCACCAACACTTGTCATCTCCTATTGACTGACTGATTGATTGACTGATTGTAGATATCCTATCAGGTCTGAGGTGATATTGAGGTTTTGATTTGCACTGAAATTAATCCCTGAGCATAGAACAAATCCAGGACATTTAAGGCAATTCATCTGCATGTACAATTCCACCTGATTCTATACTCTCTGCCCAGGGTCCCATAAGCACACCATTGACACAGACAACAAGAACTTTGTTCTTGGAGACTTTGTTCAAGGCTTGACAATGTATATTTAATGTTAAATATTTCCTGAAGTTTTATAGCATGTACAGTAGAGTGTACTGGCAGTATTTCTCTGGATATTAAAACTAATCACATTTGGAAACTTCTGATGTTACAATAACATTTCCATGGGAAATATAATAATTTATATCTTGCAATGTACAAAACCAAGAGAAGGACATGACAAAGATTTTTCCCCTTGGTTTTGTAAGGAGTATTTAGGAAAATTTGGTCTTTAATTAATCTCTCAAAACTGTATAAATAGAAAGTCATTCTTTTTGCCTTACTCGTTAAGGAATTGAGATTTAATTCTACTTAATTATAGAAACTTTCTTTAGCTTTGGTTTTAAATATGATTATACCACAATCTCCTCTTTGCTTCTTGACTCTTGCCATTTTATTCTTGAGTTTATTGGTTTTTTAATTATATTAAATAGTTTACTGATTTCAAATCACCATGGTTCATTTGGGAAATCTGTATAGTAGGTTTTTAATTTTATCTTTTTATTTTCTGAGCAATATTTAGATGACTACCATTGTAAATTACAAATACTAAGCATTCAAAAGTGCTTTTTTTATTATTTAGGATGATAGACTATGTCCTATGACTGGATATCATTTTAAATATTATATAGATTTCAAACGAAGTGTAAGTATCAAGACTTTATAAAAAATATCTGGAGTTCTGGATATGCACAATAGGCAGAATTTAAATGATAGTCATCTTTTTAAAAATTATTTAAACAAACACTGACTTTCCTACTGTCTGGATTTCCTGCACTGATTTATCTATGATGGGCATAAATGTATGTGCGCACACACACGCACACACACACACACATACATTTATTGCCTCATTTACATGTATAAAGTGATGTGTCTCACTTAGAGCAGTCTTGCAACCTGAACAGAGTACTTTAAAAGATAAAGACATTAAAAAGGGTGTAAATACAAAAGTTCCTGTTACATTTTGAAGTTCAGTTCCTTGAGGCAGTATGGTCTATAAAAAACAAAGACGCATGTGCACATGTACCATACTCTATTCATTCAGGAACAGCATTTTCAAAGCCTGACTGCTGTTCACTTTAAGTAAGTTAACATCCAGAATCCTGTCTTTTCTCATTTGTAAAACAGAAGAGATAATACTTGAAACACAGGATCATTGTAAGGAACTCAGTTTTTCAGTCTCTGTTTTCAAGAATACCTAGAGGAGGTCTTCTATCGCAGAAGCTGAATTAATGTTATTTTTTTATTCTATATTTAACCCCCTTTTTTAGTGTACTTTGTGTGGGTGCATGCATAAGTTCCTTAATTGTGTATTTGTGTGATATTATGACATAGAACTTTGTTCTTCTTGAAAAACCAAGCTTTTTCTATGGTTTGGTAATGGAAAGACAGGTCACTTACAACTGAGTGGTTGAGTTTCTGACTCAAATGAGGAGAAGCCTTTCTAAAGGACATCAAGCCATTGTGGTAAGAAAAAAAGAGTGCATGCACTTCGCCCATAGCGGGTAAGGACTACAGAATAGTGCCTGGTATCAGCCAGATATGTCCTGAGGGGAATTCTGTCATAAAAGAGGTGCCTGGACATTCCACCTAGAGTACCTGGCCAAGGCACTGTGAGACTACCTGGAAACCTCATGGAAACAGTGTGACTGCCAACCAGACAGCCACGACACAGTTCCAAACCTCCTGCCATGTGCTCCTGAGCACTTGCTGGTTACATTTAATTACTCCAAGAGGGAACAATGCCCTGTGCCCAAACACTTACCTGCCATTCAGTGGTCATTCCCAGAAATCCTCAGGATGTTACACCATATGGATCCTCCATGGCCAGAGGATCATGAAGAGAGGGCACCCATCATACTGTGGAGTTTAATTAAATGTGAAAAAAATATCTTAAGCTGGGATAATGAGGAAAAGACACTAGAATTTTTTTATTACTATTTTTTTATTTTTTATAAACATATGATGTATTATTAGCCCCAGGGGTACAGGTCTGTGAATCGCCAGGTTTACACACTTCATAGCACTCACCATAGCACATACCCACCCCAATGTCCATAACCCCACCACCCTCTCCTGACCCCCCTCCCCCCAGCCACCCTCAGTTTGTTTTGTGAGATTAAGAGTCTCTTATGGTTTGTCTCCCTCCCGATCCCATCTTGTTTCATTTATTCTTTTCCTACTCCCCAAACCCCCCACGTTGCCTCTCCACTTCCTCATATCAGGGAGATCATATGATAGTTGTCTTTCTCTGACTGACTTATTTCGCTAAGCATAATACCCTCTAGTTCCATTCACGTCCATCGCAAATGGCAAGATTTCATTTCTTTTGATGGCTGCATAGTATTCCACTTTATATATATACCACATCTTCTCTATCCATTCATCTGTTGATGGACATCTAGGGTCTTTACATAGTTTGGCTATTGTGGACATTGCTGCTATAAACATTCGGGTGCACGTGCCCCTTTGGATCACTACGTTTGTATGTTTAGGGTAAATACCCAATAGTGCAATTGTTGGGTCATAGGGTAGATCTATTTTCAACTTTTTGAGGAACCTCCAAGCTGTTTTCCAGAGTGGCTGCACCAGCTTGCATTCCCACCAACAGTGTAGGAGGGTTTCCCTTTCTCTGCATCCTTGCCAGCATCTGCCATTTCCTGACTTGTTAATTTTAGCCATTCTGATGGGTGTGAGGTGGTATCTCATTGTGGTTTTGATTTGTATTTCCCTGATGCCAAGAAGGCACTAGAATTTAACCAGTCAAATAGATATTATTCATACATAAGATTAGTATTAGTAACAATCATGTTATTGGCACTTGCCCATTGTAAGAAGTAATCACAATTACACTTAGTTCCCCACTAATAGAAATTATGTTTGACTCTTAAGCTTTCGAGATAACTTAAATCGTTGTTTCATTTACATTTTATCATGCAAATTATAAAAATGTGAATAGTATATATTATCACATATATGATACAAGTTTCTTCTATTTCCTTTTGCTCCTATAGAATTGTCATTATGCCTACATGCATCTTTTTGTTGCCTCTGTCGAAGATGGACATATATATTCATTCCACATTCTTTGTTACTATTGTTTTGCTTTTCTACTTACATGATAATTTACAATAAAAATTCTGCTATCTCAGCAGAAAGATTCTGCTTTGATGGCTCTTGGGGATTTACCAGTTTTCAAATTATTTATCCTATGACTTGTTCAGAAGATATTATTTCCTTTACTTTTGTTTGTAAACTCACAGGTACCTATATCTATTTTAAGGTGTATCAGTCAGTGAGCAGTTTTTGATTCAATTTAAATAGTTTTCATTTTAATTTTAAACTTGTCTACAACTCCTACTGTTAAACTACTTTATAACTATTCACTGCTTATAGCCTAATATGGGCTGTTTCCCAGAGAGTGTAAACAACCATTACTGTCTCATCTGGTTCAATTTTCTATTCTTGTCAGTTACCTTTTCTTGGCTAGCCATGGAAATTCATACACATCGAAGTTGGTTAATTTGTATTCCTGTTTCCAAACATCAAATAAAGTCATCCATAAATTAATTTTATGAGCAATTAAGTTCTTCCAAGTCAATACTTTCTAAATTGATTTCTCTTTTACAATCAAGACACAGTTTAGCACCATTTTACAACATTAGGCACAGTTCTAAGTTACTTTGCTATTTTCCTTTTGCTTTCCCCTTTCATTCCTTCTTTCCTTCTTTTTTAATAAAAATAAAATTGGTGAGACAGTGAGGAGTTCAGCACTGTTTGTGAAGTGGCAGCTGATGCCATGACTCAAGAAGGTGAATTGTTCAGACAAAGGGCTTGTGGTCATGGCAGTAGGGACACTGCTATGATACCGTCAGGTGTGAACTCACTTAGGCACTCAAACAAAGAGAATTCAAACCATCAGTGACACAATAATTAGGCAAGAGACAGTATCCAACATGTTTTAAGGACGTGAGTAAATATAACTTGAGGGTAAAAATTGGCCTCTCCATAGGTCTCCTTATGGTCATTTAGAAGAAACTTACAAAGACCGACAGTTTTGACTCTAAGAGCTTTCAAATACAATGCTAGGAAAAAAGGGAGAGAAAATGGGGAGGCTCCATCTGGTTGTATGCCTGTTCTCAGGAAAAATAAATAGGGCTGACCCAGGGAGAAGTAGAAAGTCAAGTATTCCTTCAAATGGTTACTGTGGTGATAAAATGAAACAGGATGATACAGGGGTTTTACAAGGTGTCTGTTACGGAGCAAGATTCAATGGTTAGTAGATGTTATGTTTATGGCTATGATTATCATTACTATGTACATCAAGATTTGTAACTACACTAGCCTTTTCTTTAGTTTTGTTTCCATTCTTATTCTATTTTATACCTGCCTCTTATTTCTTTCATTTTCAGAAAATTAGTCAAAATTACTAAAACCGGGGTGCCTGGGTGGCTCAGTCATTAAGCGTCGGCCTTCGGCTCAGGTCATGATCCCAGGGTCCTGGGATGGAGCCCCTCATCAGGCTCCCTGCTCAGCGGGAAGCCTGCTTCTCCCTCTCACACTCCCCCTGCTTGTGTTCCCTCTCTCACTATCTCTCTCTCTCTCTGTCAAATAAATAAATAAAATATTAAAAAAATTACTAAAAAAACATTTGCCTGATCCCTGGAGTTGGGGGAGTGAGTGGGGAAAGGGAAGATGTGAACATACAAGGAATAGCTCAGCTGTTGGAATTCTGTCTGTGTTGCAATATAGAGTCCCCCAGCGATGACGACTAAAATCAGGCAAGTATACAGAGCCAATACCAGAGTATGTCAAAAGCTTTAGACCAATTTGTTGAAGAAAAGAAGGTGGAATTCATTGTTAAAACAGTCTCAAGGGCATATAATAAAGCTGAGAAAGGAACAAATTAGATACATGAAAACAAATGAGCAAACAGCACTTAAACATGAGTCCACAGTGTCATTAAAGAGAAAGCATGAATAATGTGAGTAGGGACTTGTGAAAGCAGCAGCCAAGGATGAAGGTAAGGAGAAAGGAGATGCATTTACTCCTTGGAAATTGCTACTTTGTGCACACTATGGCGTGATATTTGGCATGGATCAGAGATCACTCCATTTTTTTCATGCCCCTTTTCCCGGATGGGACAAGATTAGTGACTCCCTGGGGTTCATCATCTAGATCTGCACTGTGCAACCCAGTAGGCATTGGTCATATGTGACTTGCAAACATCTGGAATGTCCGGAGTCCAAACAAGGATATGGAGTGATGACAAAACACACTCTGTAGTTTGAAGAATTAACACACAAAGAAGTATGTAAAATATCTCATAAACAATTTTTAATATTATTTACATGTTGACATGATAATATTTTAGAATATTTTGTGTTATAACAATACATTATTAAAATTAATTTCACCTCTTTCTCTTCACTGTTTTAAATGTATCACTAAAAAATAAAATTCTATCTATGACTAGCATCATATTTCCTTTCTGTAGAACAGTTTTAGAAATCTTGTTGTACTCTGGGATGTTCTTATACAACCATTCTCCTCACCCAGACTTTTTAATACTCACAGCACTGCTATGAGTGTGATACTATTATTTTTATTTGGCATCTGGCAAAACTTATCTTACAAGAAGTTGAGTAACTTGCCTTGTTCCAAGTCCCCATTCAGGTATGGAACCTGGAATCTGGACAGAGTTCTATGGTGGTCTCTGGGCTGTGGGTCTCCACAAGTGGTTATTTTACCACGCTCAAAAGTAAATAAGCTAGAGGTTCTTGAAAGGATTGTGAAAGGACTCAGTGGGTCCACATATCCACATGAACCTTTATTTGGATTTCAGACCACTTCCTGAGACTAAATTTGTTCAAGACATATCATTAAATAGGAGGATGAAGAATCTCTGGTCTTGAAGGAAACAGTTGTATACATTCTATCAAACCAAACATTCAGCTGTAGTCAGTCCGTGTAAGACTTAATACCTAGCTTGTTTTGGATAAACATTCAGTGTGACTAGTCACACGCAATCAGGATTGCTACAGTCCTTCAGCAACCATTAAGTGATCTGTTTAAGTAGTGAAGAAAAAAGATGATTAAGATATAGTTTTGTTCTCTCGAGGAATAGAGAATGAGTTGCAGGAAATAACATATCATACATATGATATGTATGAAATTGAAAAGTGTCAAAAAGTTTGAAGTATTAACAACCATTTGAGGAAGATCGGAAATACTTCATGGAAGAGTATTATCTGGGGACTTGAAAAAAGTGCTAGCCCTTGTAACAGGACAAGGAAATGTGAAACAGCAAATTGTAGTCAGAAACTTTAGGTCTTGATGATATCTTTTCTCCTGTCAGTGACATCGGGAATTCATACTGAAGGAGGGGAGAAAGAGAGAGGGAGAGAGAGAGAGAGGGGAATGCGTCTGATCTTAACTGAGGATGGGGTGGATGACGACGATGACACCGCAGGTGAGTGAATTGTTGAGCATTTTAGGCTCTCTGATCACCTTGGAATCTAGATTGAACTTTGCTTATGCTTAGCAGTGAAATGATAACAGCAAAAAGGCAGACGGGTAGTCAACCCTGCAATGTAATTTGATACCATGAAAGAAAGGTAAAGATCCAAAGTCCAGGTGGTTACTCTTTTCAGAGGGGAAAAAAAAAAAAAAAAGTGATTATATTGACATTCTAAGGAGTTAAAATTTGAAAACGAGCGAAGCTAGAAAAGAGCTGAAGAAATACATAATTAGTCTGATCCAGGCTCAAGAATCTGTATGCCTTAATCGAACAAGCAGAATCGATTAAGCATAGGACAGGGAGGGAGGAATGGGTGGGAAGGTTTAACAATTGACTGTTGAAATTAATACTTTATTGTTTATTGGTTTTTAATTTTTTATCCCAAAGCATCCATAAAATGGCATTGCTTAAATAGTACAACGCTTAGAATTCAAAATTTGCATAGGTAATATTTTACTTTAGATTTGTCTGGGGAAAAAAATAAATATGCAAATGATAATGATCTAGCATTGTGGTGTATTTGTACAGAGTATAAAATAACAACATATTATTAGTCGACGATAAGAAAATATCAAAGATCATATGTATTCTTAAGGATGTTGTCCAAATTTAATATATATATTCTAAGAAAATATTCTGAAAGTTTCGTTCGTTGGATTTTATTTCTCAAACTGTTCATATGTAATCAAGCAATCTGTGCCTTAATAAAAAAAGGAAAAATGAATTATTTGCTTATTTGATACTAGTATCAAGTCTGTGCAGAAGTGTTTGTGCAGATGTAGGAGAAGTCTGCGTTTTTGGGGAATGAACAGCAGTGGTCCCCCTTTCCCACCCCCCGGAGAGAAGGACCTGGAGGTTTCTGCAGCAGATCCCTGAAGATGACTTTTCCCAAACCAGAAGCCAAGTGATGTCAGGCCCAGACCCAGTTTGCAGGACCAAGTGTTTCAAATAATTGTACAAGCCCCAGAATTCCAGTGGTGTCCTAGTCCTCCCAGGGAGGAAGAGAAATGCGCTTTGGGTATGTGCTCGGGGGTGCTGTAATCACACATGCTCCGGTCAAACGGAATCCAAGGGTGGACATCGCTGCTGCTGCCTTGGGACCCACCTGGCCTCTTCTTCTTCCAGTCAGCTCTCCAAGCCTGGCCCTGCTCTAACTGCCCATCAGTAGAACCACTGATGTTTACACGGGCATCTTGGTGTCTATATCTCTCCATCTACCTCTCCCCCAACACCTTAAATGGTCTGCTGGGAAATACGTACCATTATATAAATTCTGCCGGTGGCCATGGGAATAGTGAGAAATTAGAGGTTAAGCCAGGGCAGTTCTGCTAAGTGAGAACCTTGGGCTGAAGTGCCTAAGAGTAAGGAATCCTGGAATGGCGGGGAGCGCCTGGCCCTGCCTGGAGTTTTGAATTCATTTACGAATCCAAACACCATGATGAGTTCTTTTGTCTTTGATATTTTCCAATTCTTCTTAGCCAGCTCTTAACAAAAGGGCATCATATCAGAAAAAGAGAGGGAAAAGTCACCATAAAGAACAGAATTAAAATAATTCATTGGCATGCTGGATATAAAGGTATAGAATTGGGGGGGTGGATGCGGTGGTGGGGGCTGAACACAAGTCTAAACAGAAACCGGGAAAATTCTGGCTTGAAGGAACAGTCCCACACACAGTCTCCAGAAAAAGTTGAGCACTGACTATAGTGTTATGGTTAGTGCCCATAACTTAATAGATTTTAAACTTTTTTTTTACTTATTGGACTTACTTATTTAAATAAAGTCACTGATCCTACAAAACAGTTTCTTCCATATTTGCTGATTTTTTTCCTATAATTGATAAAATAGAATATTTTGAAATCAAAATAGATACACATCTATCTCTATGAATATGAATGATGATATAAAGATGAATTGTGAGCTTCTGACAAGTATTAAGAAATATAAATTGAAGAACGTTATTAAGCCATGTGTTGGCCCATTTTGTTTGTTGACATTGTAACAAAGCATGTTTTAAACTGAGTGAAATTGATTTTTGAGATCTATGTTCATGGAATGGGGAAGAAGATATTTTTTAAAGAGCCATTTAAATTTTAAATCCAATGAATTTTTCAGAGCAAAACAAAATTATTTTCACTGTCCCTAAAATAAAATCTCCTTTCAAAATAGTATTGAATTTTATAAAACAGAATAAAGTAGAAGCTGTTACAGTAAACATTTTGACAAATCAATTGGTATTTCAACTAAAAGCAGCTTAAAGTTATATCAATAGCCAAATTTTGTTAAGCACTTACTGTAATGCTAGCTACAGAGTTAGATCTTTTAAATGCATTACATCATGTTTCATGTCAGTCCTATAAAAGAGCTAATATTACCCCCATTATAGAGATGAAGAAACAAGTTTTAAGATATTAAATAACTTGTCGACATCACTCTTGGGACTGGCAGAGCTGGAATGCCAGCCAAGGTATTCTGACTCCAAAGCCCTTACTAGGAACCTCCAAGTTATGGTCCACCCCACCCCTCCTATTAAGAGGCAAGACAAGGGAACTTTAGAATAATGTATGCATATGTATCAAATTAAGTAATGGATATATGTTTGCATTGATGTCTCTTGGTGGAATTTTTAGTCCATTAAACCTTTGTAGCAAAGATTAGAATCATAAAATGTTATGGATGCTTATAAAGACACCCACACTCACCATCTCGGATACGTGCATGCAAGAGCGTGCACACATGACACTGCTTCCTACATGAGCTGAGGGGGTGATAAATTTACTGCTCACCAGAGGTTTCAGTTTGGCTTGATGAGAAGTGAGAGGCCATTTTTTAAAATTATTATAAATATAATGGCATTTCCCAGAGCAATACCTTCCAAGTGTTTTTCATATGCCTTCAGTGGTTTGCGAAAAATCACATTTTGGGTGGTGTACTTTTCCTATCAGATCGCTCTTTGCTTGCCAGTGTTGAAGGACTGTAGTCCACACCGCTAGTCGGTTACCCATGCGTATCAGGAATTGCTCTCCTCGGGGAACTGGGATTTACCACTTCCTTTTTTCTTGCCTTCTTGCCTTAACTTCTTTCCTCCCTCCCTACCTACCCACATCCCTCCCTTCCTTCCTCCCTCTCTCCCTCCCTCCCTCCTATCCTCCTTTGTTCCTTCTCTCTTCCTCTATCTTTCTTTTGGCCTTCTGTGGAGGACCACACAAATAATTGGTTCTCGTGAAATCTTATTCTTTTTTCAGGTTTTCATGTTGCAGGATATAAATTTACACTCTTTTCACATGGCTCCTTTCAAATCTTTTCTTCTTTGCTGGGCAGATAATAATGTTAATTATAAAATATAAAAAGTCCATTTTTATTTCACCATTTCAGTGGTCCTTGCAAGCATAACATAAATCATCAGATAATAAAACCACCGTTGCCTTCCTGCCATCTATCTCTCTTAGCTGATCATCCTGACAGAGGAAAACTTAGCCCAGGGGCTCCAGGCTCTGTACTGTTTCTTCCAATGGTTATAGCAATTATGGCTGATTTTGCTCATTGGAATCTTAAGAGTTTACAAGTTCTGTATGTGTGTCTCTTCTTCCCCCTAAAGTTGTGTGTTTTTCATACCAACAAATACCAGGAGATTGAAGTGTAAATGAGGGAGGAAAAAAAAAAAAAACCTGAGAGAGGGTTGAGGAAAGAGTAATTCATAATCCAATCTACCAAAAGCGTGTGCATCGCAATCGTTCATGCTGTAAGTATCATCCGAGGGATATACAGTTTTATACGATGCCTTTTAAAAGGCTCTTTTTTCCTAACAAAGTTATCTGTTACTATAGAAATTTTAAAAATAGAGAAATTAAGAGGCAATTGAAGACTCACTAAAAATCACCCCTTTGCAATAAATACAATTCATAGTTGTATGTGGACGGTTAGTCTTTTCCTCGTGAATAAGTATATACGCGAGAAAATTGATTTCTAAGTGTATTTAATACAGAAATATTCAGAAAAGCCAAATAGCATCAACTAAGTAGGATGAATTAGTGATAGCTGTTGTCAGTCACCAATTTGGGTGCAAAGTTTGTTGGCTGTCTTCAGTTTCATCTAGTAATTGTCGGCGTGTATCAAGTGAAGGTTTTCTTTCCCTTCTCAACCAATGTGTACCTTAATCTCAGGCCTCACTGGCTGAGGAGAAGGTGTATCGTTTCCACCTGCCTCAAGGAACACACCAAGGAAAATGAAGTCACTGTTGAGTTGCAGGATTGATCAAAGGAGAATGCATTACGTTGGAGGGGGAAATGTTGGTGTTAATTAGCAGGAATAAAATATCTCAAGCCCGTCGATTTAGATGAATGGCCAGGGCGATGAGATGATGCGACAGGAGAACAGGAAACCTCCAGCTGCCTGCGGGCATTCCTGACCCAGCGTCAGAGAAGCTGGGAAAAAAATGGCCTTACAGACTTGAAACAGAGGTCCCAAATGAGGAAGCTATCATGTCCCACAGCGGTACATCACAAACAGGCTCACTTTATGCAAGTGATAACATAACTTGTTCTTCTTTATGAACGTTAGGACCCTTTTCTTGATGCCCAGAAAAAGAACTTTACTTGAAAGACTATCAGTTGCAGTGGTATTTGTTGCAAGGACAAAGAAAGTTTCTTTCCATTGCTTGTCACCACCATTCACATCACAGACTTAAAACGTCCATCAGTAACTTTTATTAAAGACCTTACACCATTCTGCCACCATCCAACCCCCCCTCCCCATTTACGGAGATGGCACCCATTGTTCATTCACAAAACCTGGAAGATATTCCTTACTCCTTATTCGCAACCCACATATAATCTATCACCAATTCCTGTGGATTTTTGTCATCACTCTAAATCAAAGGGGCCACTATTTATCTCCTTACTGGCCTTCCTATCTCCACTCTAGATTACAAACTTCAACCAGAGTGATAACTTATGCAGGGATCATATCACTCTCCTGATTAGAACCATTCTCACACCGAGATGTCCTTTCATGCCAGACTCAGGTTTTCGTGTGGAGACTTTCCCAAAAATTCTCATTGTGTCTGGCTGGTGGGTCCCTTCTCAGTGCAGTATTTTCAATAAATGAGCTTTTCGTTTTGTTAAGCTTCTTTATTTCTGTTCTCTATTTTATTCGTTTCTATTCTCATATCTAATATTTTTATCCTTCTACATTTTTGCATGTGTTTTATTATCTATTTCTGTCCTTTTAGTGTTTGCTCATTTCTAATACGTGAGTTTAAACATAAAAATTACCTTCTGAGGTACATTAGCAGCACTGCACAAGTTTTGTTAGAATTTTCTTTCATTTTCAATCATGTCCCCTTAGTATCTAGTCATCATAGGTATTTCTTTTTTAGCCAAAAGTTATTTGAATCTATTTTTTAATATTTCATTGTGATTTCTCGGGGCACCTGGGTGGCTCAGTGGGTTAAGCCTCTGCCTTCGGCTCAGGTCATGATCCCAGAGTCCTGGAATTGAGCCCTGTATGTTGCTCTCTGCTCAGCGGGGAGCCTGCTCCCCACCCCCTCGCCTCTCTGTCTACTTGTGATCTGTCAGATAAAGAAATAAAATCTTTTAAAAAAAATTTTCATTGTGATTTCTTGTTCATTTTCTTGTTATTAATATTTGATTTATAATTTTAAGGCATAATATTCAAACACTTTTGTATGGTATTGCTTGTTGTTTGTTGTAAATTACTCCCTAGCTGAGTGTTTCAGTATGCTTTTCACATTTATATCTTCAGTCCTTGCGGAAATTCTACTCAGCGTCATGTGATGGGGATACCGAATACAATGTTTTATATTGATAATCATTGCCTCTGCATTACTCATAAACTTCTATTCATGGAAGAGACCAGGTTTTCCCTATGGCTGTTTAACAACACCTCTTCTCATATATACATGTTCTGAAAATTCACAATCCCTTTTGTGAGATCTCTATCCAGCTTCTCTATTCTATTTTTCTAGCTCCTTGCAGATACTATATTGTCTTAAAAAATATTGCTTTAAAATACGTGTTAAGGAGCACCTGGGTGGCTTAGCCAGTTAAGCATCTGTCTTTGGCTCTGGTCATGATCCTGGAGTCCAGGGATAGAGCCCCACGTCGGGCTCTCTGCACAGCGTGGAGCCTGCTTCTCCCTCTCTTTCTGCCTGCAGCTCCCCCTGCTTGTGTGCTCTCTCTTTCTGTCAAATAAATAAATAAAAATCTTAATTTTTTTTAATAAATAAAGAAATAGAATAAAATATGAGTTAATATATGATAGGGAGGGACACCTGGGTGGCTCAGTTGGTTAAGCAGCTGCCTTCGGTTCAGGTCATGATCCCAGCGTCCTGGGATCGAGTCCCACATCGGGCTCCTTGCTCGGCGGGGAGCCTGCTTCTCCCTCTGCCTCTGCCTACCACTCTGTCTGCCTGTGCTCGCTCGCTCTCTCTCTCTAACAAATAAATAAATTAAAAAAAAAAAAACTTAAAAAAAAAATATATGATAGGGAAAGTTTCCTTAATGGGTTCTTTTTCAAAACTCTTTTAGTGTTCTGTTTAACATGTACATACACGTGTGTTTACATGTATGTGTACTTATCTATACATAAACATTACGATTTTAAATTTTAAATTCAATCTTTGCATTTTTAAACTTTTTATTGAAGTGAAATTCATGAGGTATAAAATTAAACATTTTGAAGTGAACCATTAATGTGGCATTTAGTGTATTCACAATGTTAGGCAACTACGACCTCTGTCTATGTCCAAAACACTTTCGCCACGCCACAAGTAAACTCTCTAGCTTCCTTATTATTCCTTCCCTGTGGCCCCTGGAAATCGCCAATCGGCCTTCTGTCTCTATATATTTACCTGTTATGACTATTTCATATATATGGAATAATGCAGTATGTGATATTTGGTGTCTGGACACTTTCATTTAGCGTAGTGTTTTCAACATTCATCTATGCTATATACTTATATCATGTATTCCATTCTTTTTTATGGCTGAATAATATTCCATTGTATCTTAGTTTATCCATTCGTCTTATTGATGGACATTTGGCCTAGTTTCACCTTTTGGCGGTTGTTGAATAGTCCTGTTTTGAAAACATGTGCACGTTTGTTTAAGTACCAGTTTTCTATTATTCGGGCTATATATCTACGAGAAGAATCGTTGGGTCATATGGGAATTCTACATTTAACTTTTTGAAGAGTAGTCAGATTGGTTTGATAGTGGCTGGGCTATTTTATATTCAACGTACATGGCAGTACACATAAGATTCAGTTTCTTCACCTCTTTATCACCACTTGTGATTTTCCATTTTTTTTTTTAATTACTTTCATCCTAATGGGTTTGAAACAAGACATCACTGTGATTTTCATTGGCATTTCCCTCATATTAATGATGTTGATCATCTTTTCATGTGCTTTTTGGCCATTTGTGTATCTTTTTTGGAGAAATGTCTATTAAACTTGTTTGCTTATTTTTTTTAAAGATTTTATTTATTTATTTGACAGACAGAGATCACAAGTAGGCAGAGAGGCAGGTGGGGTGGGTTTTGGGGGAAGCAGGCTCCCCGCTGAGCAGAGAGCCCGATGTGGGACTCTATTCCAGGACCCTGGGATCATGACCCGAGCTGAAGGCAGAGGCTCTAACCCACTGATCCACCCGGGTGCCCCGCTTATTTTTTTTTTTTAAAGAATCAATTGTTTGCTTTTTTGTTCAACTATAGAAGTTCTTTTTATATTCTTTATATTAAATTTTATTAGTTAATTTATATAATTTCCATCTTTGTATTAGTTTATTTAGTTTATGTATTTGGTTTATTTATTATATAAATTAGTTAATTTGTATAATTTCCATCTTTGTAAATTCATCGAGATTGTTTTGTGGGCTAACATGTGGTCCTTCCTGCAGAATGTTCCATGTGAGAGGTATGCCTATTCTGCTGCTGTTGGGAGGGATGTACCTGTATGTAAGGTCTACTTAGCCGAGTGTTGTTCAATTCCTATATTTCCCTATTAACTTCTTTCTGAATGGTCTCTCCATCATTGAAATTGGGTGTCGAGTCTCCAGCTTTTATTGTGGAACTACTTTCCCTTTGATTCTGTCAATGTTTTCTTATATATTTGGGGGGCTTTGTTGTTTGGGGTATACATGTTTGTAATTGTAATATCAATTGACCCTTTCAAAAATACGTCATGTTTGACTGGCAGGCTCAGTCAGCAGAGCCCCTGACTCTTAATCTTGGCATTTTAAGTTTGAGCCTATGTTGGGTGTAGAGATTACTTCATGATAAAAACTTTAAAATAAATTTTAAAACAAAATAAAAATACATTATATTCTTCTTTGTGTCTTGTAAGTTTTTTGCTCATAGAATACTTTTTTTCTGATGGTAGTATAGTCACTCTTCCCTGTTGATTACTGTTTTCACAGAATATGTTTTGTTGTTGTTGTTGTTGTTTTACATCCTTTTACTTTCAATCTATTTGTGTCTTTGGATAAAAAGTGGGTCTCTTGGGACGCCTGGGTGGCTCAGTTGGTTAAGCGGCTGCCTTCTGCTCAGGTCATGATCCCAGCGTCCTGGGATCGAGTCCCACATCGGGCTCCTTGCTCGGCGGGGAGCCTGCTTCTCCCTCTGCCTCTGCCTACCACTCTGTCTGCCTGTGCTCGCTCGCTCTCTCTCTCTCTAACAAATAAATAAATTAAAAAAAAAAAAAAAGCGGGTCTCTTTTAGACAGAAGACAGATTTTTGTTGTTGTTTTCCCAATCTGGCAGTCTCTGTCTTTTAATTAGACAGTTTATTCATATTGAAAGCAATTATTGATAAGGAAGAATTTAATTTTCCCATATTTCCATTTGTGTGCATGCATTTTTTTTTTAAGATTTATTTATTTATCTGAGAGAGAGCTAGAGAGAGAGATCATGAGCAGGAGGGGCACAGGGAGAGGGAGAGAGAATGTCAAGCAGACTCCATGCTAAGTGTGGAGACCAGCATGGTCCTGATCATGAGATCATGGCCTGAACCAAAACCAAGAGTCCAATGCTTAATTGACTGCACCACCTAGGTGCCCCTCTTTTTTGTGCTTTATACTCTATTACTACATTCATTTATGTTTAATTGATTTTTGCAGTATACCATTTTTATCTCTTCCATTTCCTTTTCCTATACAAAAAAATTTAGATATTGTCTAGTTACCCTGGGAATTTCAACTCAGCTGCAGTAGAATACAAAAATCTCTTTTGCTATATAGCTTGTTCCCCACTCTTTGTGTTGTTGTTAAAAAATTATGTCTTTACATATTCTGTATCATTAACAGGTTATATTATTTTCATCCATTTGACTTTCAAATCATGAAGAAAATAACAAGAGAAAGTAGTTATGATGAGAAATTGGGTGTTAATCTCTTTGAGATTATCTTTTATGTGTTGTCATTTCTCTCGTTGCTTTTAAGATTCTGTCTTTCAACCATTTGGTCATAATGTGCCTCAGTATTAATTCTTAGAAATTATTCTAGTTGAATTTATTTAGTTTCCTGGAGAAGATTTCATATCTTTCATCAAATTTGGAAAGTTTTCAACCATTGTTCTTCAAATATTCCTCTTATCCCTTTCTCCCTTTGCCTTCCAGGATTCCAATAACATATATGTGGCACACTTGTGGGTGTCCCACAGGTCCCTCAGGCTCTGTTTACATTTTTTTGTGGTTGTCATTTTTGTTTTGTGTTGTTGCTGTTGAGAACATTTTTTCATTCATTTTTGTCTCCACTCCTCAGATTGAATAATCTCAGTTATCCAGTTTTCAATTTTACCGACTCTTTCTTCTGTCTTGCCACATGTACACCTCCTTACAGATATTCTCATTGTGCTCAGACATAATTTTACTGGTTTACTTTAGTTCTTTGCCCATTGCTTTCTTTAGCTCTTTGAACATATTAAGACAATTGGTTTAAAGATTTTGTCTAATAAATCTAGTATATGATCCTCGGAAGGGACAGTTCCATCAATTTTGTTTTACTTTGAGTTGCCCATACTTTACTGTTCCTTGTGTGACTTGTTTTATTTTTGTTGTTGTTTTTGTGGTTTTGAATATTATAATGTGATAAGTCTGAAATCAGTGTCTCTATTTCCTAGAATGTCCTGTGTATTATTGAAGTCTGCAGTTATCTATTTGTTTTGAGATTTTTTTTTCTTTTTATCTTTTTCATTTCCAAAGAGTATATTCCTTCTATATCCTCATATGTGGTTACTGCAATCTGTTTCATCATCTTTGTGGTCACCCAGTGATCTGAGACAGATTTTCTTAAGTGTCTGGAGCCAAAAAGAGAAAAAGAAAATACTACTGTCCTGGCCTTTGCCTCTTCCAGCACTGCTTAGCTGGGACACTGTTTCAATACTAAGCTGCCAACAACTGTTTTTACTTTTTTTTTTTTTTTTTTGCTTTCACCTCCTACTTGTACAGAGCCCATGGAACTATCAGAGATGCAAGTCTAGGGTCGTATCAGATATTTTTTAAGCAGGGACTTTGTCCTGAGTATATGAATTTTACTTTCTCTTTTGAGCCCTTATTTCATAAGAGACTTCCTCTTCTGTTTTCTCCTGCCCAGGCTTGGATCTGCATTCCACTTGCCCATCTGCCATATGTTGGCTTACATGGCAACAGAAAGTGTATGTCTTTGAATCTTTTGACAGATTCCACCAATGCTCAGAAAGCTGTTCTAGCCCGAGGTAGAGCAGGAGAGGCAGCAAAACGAAGCTTAGCCTCTGTGCCGGTCAAAGCATCCATATTAGTGCCCTGGCACCTGCCATCTGTTCCAGAAACTCAACCTTCCACCTCATAGCTGCTTCCACTAAATTGGAAAATAGGGCACAGTAAGCTGTTGAGCAAAAGTGCCAGAACACTGTCTTGCCAGAAAGCAACCACCCTTTTATCTAATAAGCAGTTCTCTGGTGATTCCCACCCCCCCCCCCATTTTATAGCTATGTACTGTGAGGTATTATTCAGTGAGGTGTTTTTGTATGTATAGTTATGGGATCCTATATAGCTGGACTTTGGGATTGCCTCCACCTTTGCCATTGCCAGGCTCTAACTTTTATTAAATTCCTTAACTTTCTAAGTTTTCTCTTCTGATAAGAAATATAGATTCAGAATTCACACCAATTTAATGTATGAGACTGGAGCTTAGATTTTCCATGTAAAACTTTATTGCTTTTTAACTTGGGAGTATCAAGAATCTTCATTGTGTTTTTGAATCTACAGGCAGATCTTTTTCTAGATTCCTTTAATGGTTTTATCTTTTATGCAGACGTCTCAGTTCTAACTTCAAGCCACATACTTTCTTTCATGGGTTTTTAAAGCCATTACTCTGTATGATACAGTCCACTCCTCCCTTTGTAGCTCTAAATTATCTCTTTGTTTCTAATACTAGAAATGTTCTGTTCTTTTCTATAAGCTCCAAAGTCCATTTTAAAATTCCTACAGTTGCACAGCATTTTAAAGATTGGCACAGCAACAATTCTGCATAACCTTGCCCCATTTTGCCTGAACTTAAAATTTCTTCATCAATTCTTCAACTCACTTTAATCTGCATCGGTCCATATCACATCACTGGAGTTGCCACCTTTATCTATGACCTGCAAATTGTCAAGTTCAATATCTTTTATACTTTCATTTTACTTGATTGCTAGGCAGCATCTGATGCAATGAATCATTTTCTTCTTCAGCACATTTGTATTTATTTTCTGTGCCTGTGTCTTCTATTTTTCTTTTATTTCTGATAACTCTATTCACTACTTTCTCCAGCTTCCCCTTTAATAATCTTTATTATTAATATTTTAGTTTATTACTGAATTCCCTTTATTGCTCACCCTGAAGTATAGACTAATATATTCTTATGCATTCCAATAGCTTCAATCACCATATATATGCACATAATTTTTTTTCACTAGTAAGAATGTCTACTTGACATTAATACTAATTGCCTTAAGGAATTTAAAGCCAAATATTCCCCAAATCTGAACACTTCTTACCCTTCCTAAAACTAATATTTTGCATTGTTCATTTAAGTAAGTAAATACCAAATTTATCTCTAACTTGTTCAAATTATGATCCTGGGAAGTATCATTTAGTCTTCTCTCTTCTTCCTCCTTTCACTCTATGTTAATCATCAACGAACTTTTCTACAATCAGTATATATCTTAATTTTATAATTTTTTCCCAACTTTATTGTCACCATACATATGCAATGAACCATCCTTCCTCACTGAAGTAGTATGATATCTTCTTGATTGGTCTCCATGATTTCATTCTTCAGTAAGGCATAAAATTTCTCCTGGAATGAATCAGAAATGTCTTCCTAAAATGAAAACAGAATCTTGCCACTTGTCTGACAAACTTCAACAGTGACTACCAATTGTATATAATAAAGGAGGAAACATAAAATGAAGAAAAAGAGAAAGAGTGTAAACAGAAAAAGAAATAACAAAATGATTAAGTCTAATAATTACATTAAATATAAAAGATCTAAACACACCAAATAAAGACAAAGAATGGCAGGAGTAATTTTAAAAATTAACCAACTATAATTTGTCTACATGAAATTTACTTCTACTCTTAAAAATAATCTTGATACTGCCAGATACAGATATATTAAAAAGTGTGTATTGACAACTTTTTCCTGTCACACTCAAAATTCAATTAAGATGTACCATAGTTCTAACAATAAAAAGTTAAAACTATAAAGCTTCCATAAGGTAACATGGATGATATCATAACAACTTTAATAAATGCAAAGATTTCTTAAAGACAAAAAGCATTAACATCAAGCGTAAAAAATATAAATTTAACTTAATTAAACTTAAAATTTTTAAATAAAAAAACTATTGAAAATTAAAACTGGAATATTACATACTCAAAGTGAATACCATGGTTAAGAGTCTGTTTCTTGATTTGTCTCTCTCCATTTTTTCTCTATGCTCACTTTATTTATAAAATTTAACATATGAGTGAAATCATATGGTATTTGTCTTTTTCTGACTGACTTATTTTGCTTAGCATTATATGCTCTATCTCCATCTATGTCCTTGCAAACAGCAGGATTTCATTGTTTTTTTATGGCTATATATACAGCATGTGTGTGTGTATAATGGAATGAATGAATATCCATCTTCTTTATCCATTCATCAGTTGATGGACACTAATGGACACTTGGGCTGTTTCCATAGTTTGGTTATTATAGATAATGCTGCTAACATAGATCTGTCTTAATGAATATTGTGGCATTTGGAAAAAGCTAGACACAGAAATTTTATACTATGATTTCAGTTACATGAAACTCAGAAAGTGGAAGAATCAATACAAGGTGTAAGCAATCAAAACAGTGGTAAGGAAGATTAACTGGAAAAGGACACCAGTAAACTTTCTTGGTGGTAGAAATAGTCTATACTTTGACTATGGTACAATGGATACATGAGTGTACAAATTTACAAAGCTCTTTAAATTCTGCATTTAAGATCAATGCATTTCTTTGTATGTGAATTTTAGCTAAAATAAATAAATTTTAAGGTGATTTTCTATCACATGTCCTGAAGTTTGAAGGTAAGCAGTACATACTATTTTCTTTCTCTTCTTTCTCTTTCTCTTCTTCCCAGAGCCCTCTCTCCCCTTAGTATCCTTAACATGGACTTCCACTATCCAGAGTGCCTAATGATCATTTGATGGCCCCTAGAACATCAATATTCACATTTCCTTCACAGTCAGGAATACAGAGAAAATGGGAGGCTCAAAATTGGTGACTACTAGTGTATCAGCACAATTTTCCTGGACATTTCATCAAAAACTATGACTTATACGTAATTTGATATTATCTTCAAGAGAGCCAAGCAAATATAATTTTTGAAAAGGTGAACACAATGCCACTCCCAAGATAATAGTTCTGTTATTTAGTAAGAAGAGATAAATAGGTATTGGAAAGTTAACACTAAACTCTATTGGTTCTCCACCATTGAAGTTTCCAAATTTTCACGCACAAGCATTTTCATACACACACACACACACACACACACTTACATATATATATAATGCAATTTCTCCATCTCTAAGGATGATGACCCAAAGCCTCATCTAGCTATTGCTTTCATCTTTGAGAAACAGTCCAGAATTTCTGAGTGATATAAAAATGTCTTCACTATGTCATTGTTGATCCTCATTTGTTAGTAACCAATAAGTTTATAATTTATATGCTCCAAATACATCCAATATAAAATGGTTGAGAATGAACAATATAAACATTGTAATAGCTTCATTTGTAAAACGGAGGAGTGAAAATCCCTCAACTGTTACTAGTTCATAACAAGTAACATCCTTTGAGGGAAAAAATGGCAGACAGTTCCTTGTTTCATAAGTTTATTGTGATTAACATTTATGCAGAACCAACCAATTGTTGAAGGATACTGTGAACAGAATAGATTATGACCAGGGGCACTGTGAATTTAGCTCAGCTTCTAACTGCATTTTCTGTCTTCTTCTCTAGTAACATTTATTTTTTGAGGGGGGTAGGTTCTCTTTCTCTCGCTCTCATTTCTTCCTTTCTTTTTCATGCTTTGGTATTCCCTTTTTTTTCACTAGGGCCCATAAAATCATTTCCTTTGCATGTGTAGATATGATGATTATTACCATTCTGTCTCCATGATACCTGTCTCTGCCCCTTGGTGGTGATAATTGTTAAGAAAAAGGTATTGAACTTATTTCCCTTTCAATTCAAAAGAAATTCTCTGCTTTGCATTTTGTAAACCCATAGATTAATTTCATTCTTCCAATTAACTAGTTGTTGGATAGATCTTTTAAAGCAATGGCACTATCTTAAGATGATATTTTTCCTATTGTTCAAGATAGTATGTATCAGCTTAAGTTTATTCTAGATTCAGGTCCACATTAATCAGTATTTACTTGGGTTTGCTTCACTGTTTTTGATATACTCTTGTTTTGTGATTTTACGTGTCAATTATTTACTTTTACTATACTTAATATTTTGGGTTAGATTTTTTAAAAAGGAGGGAGAAAACAATCTTATTGTGTCAGTTTGAAATAGAGGACACGAAAGGATTCTTAGCACTACTTTAACTTTTGGATGGACGGGCTTTCTACCTTGACAGCAGGTCACTCTGTGATCTGAGTCATGTCCATAGATTTCTGACAGGTTAAAAATGCCCCAATTGTGCCATGCTTGTGGTAGCAGCAGCATGTCAAGTAGGCCAAAGGAAAACTATTCAGAAATATATTCAGTTAAATATTTTAAAGAACCTTATTTCTTCAAGAAATCCTGAGTAAAACAAATCCCAGTGGGAGTCTCTTGGCTTACCTATTAAGGCTATTAATAAATATAGATTCCAGGACAGAATTGCCTTATGGCTACAATAAGAGTGACTGTGGAAACACAGATTCCCATTGACATCTGGTTGACCTAATTCTCCTACTTTATAAAAGGGGATAACTGAAAAGAATTTCCAAGAGCTGAATATCTCTTCAGAGTACACCTCATAACTATTTCTCTGAACTTCATCATGTTAATGATTTTTAATTGATTAAAATGATTTATTGGAGAAAATTTTATTACACTGCCACTTATTTAATTTTTTTCACAAAATTGTGCTCTTCCTTATGTTAAATGATTCCTTTTAATTAATTTATTAACTTACCTCCAAAAATATGGAATTTTTTATTTTCTCAGAAGCAAATATTTCACATATTTCTTTTTTTTAATTGGATCTAGATCTTATGAATTTCCCTTTTGTATTTCTAGGCTAAACAAAATTTTAATACATAGTTATAAAAGATCTGATTGTAGAAATGTTGAACAGTGAGAAGTAGGTAAGCGGGAGAGTCGTGGCCAGAACCATCTTTCCCTGGCCCTGAGGAAGAAACCAGCCGTCCAATCACAGTGGATCCAGGCATGGAGCAAATTTCTTTCTCATTTTATAGAAGTGTGAGGGATAAAGCTTAAAGATTCTCTTGACAGGGTCAAGTACAAAGGTGTTATTACCCCAGGGAGCTCTAAATATTGAGGTGGTACAAATCTTACCTGATCAAGGAACTGAGACATGAGATACTATATCGCAGATTTGTGAAAAAGCCTGCAGTTCATTGTTCAAGGAGACATTCCAGGCAGACCTGAGATCAGCTCATTCCATATTTTAGAGTCTTTACCCACAATATCCCACACATGGCTCAATATTTTGTATAACTTAGGATGTTTTCAACTGCCGATATTAGAAATCCATACAGAACTACCTGAAACTTCCAAATAGAATGGGCCAGATAACAGAAGAAATGTAGCAGTTTCAAGAATTATTATAACTTCGAGGAACCTTGAAACAAAGAACCAAGAATTCAAGATAACATCAGCTGGCATCAAAACTGAAGAAGGGTAATTTCCAAAGGGAAATGTGAATCTTTCCATAAGACATGGCCAGATACCGAAGAGGTAGGCATTCACATCCCCATTGCTGTTATTGAATTCTCACCAAAAAGTATGTCAACATCTATTATGTTAAATTCTAAATAATAAAACATATTTAAGTTATCACACCCTTTCCGGCTTGCTTAAGAAACTATAATAAACTTGATAATTAGCATGTGATATAGGAGTGTGTACTGACATTGATGGTAATTGAAACGAATAACTGTTTCCTTGACTGAAGATTTCTTTTAGAAGATATGAGAAACATTGCCTTCAGGAGCTGAAAATTGGTAAAATGTTAGAATAAAATTATTTTTACAATGTTTATAAGCTACCCAACATGAAACAAGTATCCTTAGCATGTCTATAGTAAGATCACTCTGACATGCCTGAAAGCATAATGGTAGACATGTTGCCGGCAAATCTACAGCCGATCCTCAGAGCAGATCATCAGTAGTTAATGTCAGTTACTAAGTTGATTGTGAATGAGTTTATGGTGACAAAAAATGTTTTAGGGCCACAAGATAAGATTCTGTCGGGAGAGGGATCAGTCAAGGTTAAAAGTTTCATGAAGTGAAGAGGATATGAAAATGAAGTAATCTGGGAATACAAATCAGGTCTAAAATAAATTATTTCTATATTTACCCTAGTACCTTATGCAGACATTTTGTTTTTCTGTGGGCAGTAGAGGATCAAGATTAAGAAACTTCCTGGATTCCTTCTTATTTGACTACTTGTAGGTTTGTAATTGTGGGCAAACTACTTATTCTGTCTTTATATTGTGGGACTCTCCTTTAACATCCCAAACTGTTTGAACCTTCAGAATTTAGGGGAAAAGCAAACTGTAACTTAGAGAGAGACATCCTCTCTAATTTCCCTTCCTCCAACCTATGATACAGAAGGATACCCTTGGAAGACACAATCCGCCCTGAGCCCTGAGCATACTGTGTATTTTTCATTACTACACAGGACGTGATGACTTTTGATCTGGACTTAAGGGCAGCTGGAGGGGTTAGGCAACAAGCGCAGGCTTGTTTTCACTCACAGTGAAACTAATGAATTCCCCAGTCCGGGGTTCCTGTCCAGAAACACTGCCCACTGTGTGAGCAGGATCCAAGATGGGTCTCTGTGTTGCACGTGAGGGATGAAGAAGCAGCATGAGGGTCATGCTGACATTCCAGCTACAGCTTCTCGCTTGAGTAATAAAGTGTTTGTGTCCGACTCAGGAATTTTGTGTCTTCATGAAACTATGTGTGGCAGGCTAGTTTGTTCGCTTACACGTAGGGTAAAATTTCACTTTTTCACACTCTTCATAATGGACAGATACATCTTGTGGTGCTGGTGTGTGTGTGTGTGTGTGTGTGTAATCTTTTTTCATGAATACATATTCTCAGAACAATTTCTGAAGAGCACATAGCATGACCAGAAAAAAAAAATGATAAGACAAAATGAGGACAGTAGGATAAAATGATGTGTTTATAAAAGAAAAAAAGAAGCATTTGGAAAGAAGTTAACATTTGAAAAAATCTAGAGGTACTGTCTGTTAGTTTGCTGCCTGGCTCCAGTGGGGACAAACTGTTAAATTACATATCAACATGGTTTTTAGCTCCATATATTGAAAGACAGATCACAGTCCTCTGTGATGACCCCATTGCAGGCTATTGTTGACCAACGCAAATCACTCTGATGTCAAGTGGTGAGAAGAGTGATGAGCCATCCTTAATCAGCACCAAGTACAAGTATAAATATAGATAAAACATGCAATCAATGGTTCATATCTATAATGAAATAAAATCATCTCTTTCAAACTGATTTATTTCAGAGGTAGGAACTTAGCACTTTAAAATGATTGCTAGAGGGAAAAAAGTAAACATATTCTATAAATCCATTTAATATCCCTAATATAAGCTATTTATAAGTTGATAAATTTAACCTGTGATCATGAAAGGAATAAACATGGTTAGATTAGTTCAAGAAATGTATCACAGGAAAAGATAAATAATACCATGGTAGTATATCTTATGAAATTAGAAAACAGACAAAAATTTTCAAATTATCATGAGTAGCATAAAAACATTGAATAAGAGCAGAATGAAACTGTCATAAGTCAATGATCTCACTCTGATAAGCAAGAGATGCTGGGCAAATTATGAAAATCATAGGTTTAAAGGTATCAAAAAATCTCAGAAGAATCAAGGACTAATGGGAATAAAATTCTACAGAAGGAAAGAATCTTATCAATGAGCTGAGAATCTGGAGCTATATCTGGAGCCATTTACCAAGTGAGTAAAAGCTGGAGTCTGAGAATGTAGGCTTGTCTCATGACAACGATGCTACTAGTGGACATAGAGGTGACATAAATGAGTAGGATATTAACTTAATGATATTAGTAATTGTACAAAACAAAAAGGAATATAAGCAGAAAAATGCCAGTTCTAGACATAGAATAAGAGATTACTAAGCAAACTGGTTCAAATAAGAAATTATGATACAAATATGATATATTTTTAACTGAAAGATGAGATCTAACTATATCAAAACATCTGGAAAATGGCAAAAATTATTAGAGAGTCAATTTATGAAAGCAAATTTTTTTTTTATCAAAGTTCTTGGCTTGACATATCTTTTTATTTATTTATTTGACAGACAGAGATTACAGGTAGGAAAAGAGGCAGGCAGAGAGAGAGGGGGAAGCAGGCTCCCCACCAAGCAGGGAGCCCAATGCGGGGCTCGATCCCAGGACCCTGGGATCATGACCCAAGCCAAAGGCAGAGGCTTTAACCCACTGAGCCACCCAGGCACCCCGAAAGCAAATATTTGAAAAGACATTAGAACATTAAATAAATCAATGACCTAAATTTCCAGTTTTAGAAACTGGAAAAAAACAAATCAAACATAAATATTAAGTGGATATAAGGAAATAATAAATATAAAAACAGAAATTAATTGCATACAAATAAATGTTAAACAGAAAAATTAAAGAGTGAAAAACTGACCCTATGAAACAACTGATATAATTAATAGACTCCTAGCAAACTGCTTATGAAAAAATATAGAAAATATATGACTACAGATATGAATACAAAGAATGTCATCATATTAAAAAGACAATAAGAGCATATAATGACGATTTTTGCAACAATCAATATGGCAAACTGAGTGACATAGTTTTCAAAAACAAACACAACCTACTAAACATACAGTAAAAATAAAAAATCTTATGCAGTCCAATCTCAATTAAAGAAATCGATTTCTGGGGTGCCTTCAGTGGCTCAGTGGGTTAAGCAACTAACTCTTGACTTTGGCTCAGGTCATGATCTCAGGGTCCTAGCATGGAGCCCAACTTTGGGCTCTGTGCTCAGCAGGGAGTCTGCTTGAGGACCTCTCTCCCTCTCCCTCTGCCCCTCCACCTGCTCATTCTCTCTCTGTCTAAAATAAATAAATAAAAATCTTTTTTAAAAGTACAGAAATCAATTTTAATATTAAAGGACTTCTTACAAATGGACTATACTCCCAGATTATTTAACTTGTCAATTGTTCCCATAATCCATAGAGGAGATACCTTCAATCTTACACCAACTCTTACGAAGACTAGAAACAGAACATTTCCTAAATCCATGAGATCACTATAATCTTGATACCAAAACCTGATAAGAATATTTTAAAGAAAAGTATATTACAAACAATATTTTTCATGAATATTTAGCAAATTGACTCTATTAGTACATAAAAGAGAAAAACATGAGAGAGTTTTTCTGAGGGAGGGTTTACTTTAACAGTTTAAATCAATTCATATAACTCACCAAGATTACAGAAAACATTTCTGCAAAAGATTTCAGAGAAAAGTTTGGAAAAAGTCAGTGAAATTAATATAAAACCCCTACAGAATAATATATATTTGTTATTCTTTCTAAATCTTATTTTGTTATTGAACTCTTTATATATAAGTTCTTTATATATTTTAGTATTAACCCTTTATCAGATAAGAACTTATACAACTCAACACCAAAAATTAAGAAATCTGATTAAAAAATGGACAAAGGACTTTTTTTCCCCCAAGAGGACATTCAGATGGTTAACAAACACATGGAAAAATGCTCAATGTCACTAATCATCAAGGAAATGCAAATAAAACCACAATGAGCTATCACCTCACATCTGTCAGAATGGCTAAAATAAAAAGGACAAGAAATAACAAGTGTTGGTGAGGATGTGGAGAAAAAGAAATCCTCATACATTGTTGGTGGGAATGTAAATTGGTATAGCCACTGTAGAAAACAGCACTGAGATTCTTAAAAAAAATTAAAAATAGAAACACCATATGATCCAGTAATTCCACTACTGGGTATTTACCAAAGAAAATAAAGACCTAATTCAAAAAGATATACTCACTCTTATGTTTATTGCAGCATTGTTTACAATAGCCAAAATATGGAAGGAGCCCAAGTGTCCACTGATGGATGAATGGATAAAGGAGATGTGGGTACATATATAACGGAATATTACTCATCCATAAAGAAGAATATCTTTCCATTTGCAACAAATAAATGAGTGTATAAGTATGATGCTAAGTGAAATAATTTAGACAGAAAGACAGATACCATATGACCTTACTTATATGTGGAATCTAAAAGTCAAAGCAAATGAACAAACACACAAAAACAGAAACAGACTCACTCGTAAATAGAGAAAAACCCGGTGGTTGCCAGAGGGGAGGGTGGGGACATAAGTGAAATAGATAAAGGGCATTAAGAGACACAAACTTCCACTTGTAAAATAACATGGACATAAAAAATATAGCATAGGGAATATAGTCAACAATCTTATAATAATGTTGTATGGTGACTACACTTACGGTGAGCATTGAGTAATGTATAAACTTGTCAAAACAATGTATTGTACACCCGAAACTAATATGACCTTTTATGTTAATTATATTGCAATAATAATTTAAAAATCTTAGTGAAATAAGAGTTGAAAGAAATGTAAATTGCTAATAAGTATATTAAAACATTGAGGTAAGAAATCATTGGTGAATATCATTGGTGAAATATCAATGATAAAATATTAGATACTAGAAATAACACAAGGGAGAATATTGTCACTACATCTGTACATAATTTTACTGATGATCTTATAAGGTAAGAAAAAGAATTAAAAAAACACAATATGGATGTATAAAAGAAAACTCTATTTTTAGGTGATATAAATGTATATGTAGAAATTCAGGAAGAATTTATAATCTATTAGTAAATTTACTGAAAACTAGGATTCAGTGTCAGTATATAAGAATAGACTGTATTTCAATATTACAGAAAAAATGAATTTTAGAAATACCACAAAGGACTTGTAGGTGGCTCAGTCAGTTATCTGTCTGTGTATGGCTCAGCTCATGATCCCAGGGTTCTGGGTTCAAGCCTCGTATCGGGCTCCCTGCTCAGTGGGGAGCCTGCTTCTCCCTCTCCCTCTGCTCTCCCTCTTGCTTGTGTTCCCTCTCTCTCTCTCTCTCTGTGTCAAATAAATAAATAAAATCTTAAAAAAATAAAAATAAATAAAAATTAAAAATACCATCAGATATACTGGAGATACTTGGCGAGGTATATTCTATGACCGTAGCTTGGAAGGCTCAATCTCATAGATGTCAGTTCTTCCCAAATGATCATAGTATCAAAATAAACTCCATCAGTCCCTATGAGAGCATGTAGGGGTTAGTGTGTGTGTGTGTTAGTGTGCATTGTAGGAAGTATGTGTGTGCCAGAGTGGTTATACTAAAATACAGGAAAATGCAAAAGGTGAAAAGGAACACAATTTTGAAACCTTATGTTCTCATAGCAGCCTCCATACAAAAGTTTATCTACCTTTACTCATAGTTGTCTAAACCACAATGTCTTTTACTATGTGAATGGATAAGCTAAGTAGGGTAAATCCAAACCGTCAACTATTATTCAGTGATGAAAAGGAATAAGCAATCCCACCATGAGAAAAACCGTACATTCATATTCCTAAATGAGAGGAGCCAGTTTGGGAAAAACAAAAAACAAAAAACGACTTTTGTATATTTCCAGTTATATGACGTAGTGGTGTGATTCCAGTTGTATGGCAAGGTGGTAAATACAAAACTGTAGAGACTATGAAAAGATTATGATCGCTAAGGGCTGGGGGGCAGGGATGCCTACCTGAAGGTCCCAGCGGATTTTCAGGGCAGTCATCATTCTGTATGATACTATACCAATGAATACAAAATAGCATGCATTTTTCAAACCCATAGAACAGTAGAGCATAAATTATTAACTTTAATGTGGCAAGTTTTAAAACTTGGGGGATCCCTGGAAAGAATGCTGTGACAAGAGAATGTGACTCAGCAAACCATATGAAACCACCACACCGAAAGAAATGGAGGAAAGGGCTGACCTAAATGTCTTTGGAAATGAATGTGAGACTCAAGGCAAAATAAATGGTGCATTTACACTGTGCTCCAGCTGATGAAATGTTTCCAGCAGAAGAATGATTTGTGAACTATTCTGATACTGCTATGAATGTATACAAAAACAGCACAATGAAGTAAAGTGGTGGCAGGTTTCTCACCTGTAGGAGAAAGCTACAATGATCTGTGAAGTAATAGGAGTTGGAGACCCCAAAACGACATCAGGTTTAGGTCAATATGGACAGAAAGGATTAGATGTAGAAGCGTCTTATATATGTGTTTATGCATGGGTTAGTATGCACATATGTATTTTGTCAATGACATGTAGAGGCAATATGCAGGCCTCACACTCAGATCTCAGTTTCTAATACTATTTGCCAATAAAAAGAACCACGGATCATTGGAGAAATGGCTGATTTTAGGATGGAGTCAATAAATATGCAAGATGAGTCCAGGGCATATTAGTACAATAAATATTTGTAAGCCCATAGCATAAATATGTGATGGAATAAACTAAAAAATGATTAAATAAGTGATCGAGTAAATCAGCACATGGAAAAGAAAAGACAATGCCCTCATGGAGAATAATCAGATAAGACATGTCAACACTCTGTCTTCAGGAAGAGTGCAAGACCGCACTTAGTGACTTCCTTCCAAAGTGTCCAGTGAGGAAAGAGGATAAAGACAAACTGAGGGTTTTGGGGGCGGGGTGGGGGTTGGGTGAGCCTGGTGGTGGGTATTGTGGAGGGCACGTATTGCATGGAGCACTGGGTGTGGTGCATAAACAATGAATCTTGGAACCCTGAAAAAAAATAAAATAAAACTAAATTAAAAAAAAAATCATTTTGCTGCCGGAGGAACCTGACACACGTTTGTAAATCATGCTAATATCTGCTCTGGAAACAATTTCATTAAAATGGCACTGATCCCCCGTGATCTTCCACCTGTCAACCCACAACTCCAAGGTTATTGCAAGAGGAACATTAGACAAATTCCCACAGTGGGCATCCTGGTAAATACCTGACCAAACCTCCCAAAACTCTCAGGGACATAAAAGCAACAGAGAAGTCTGAGAATCTACCACAGACGAAAGAGATCTAGAAAGATATGACAACGAGAGGTGATATTCTGGATGGGATTCTAGAATATAAAAAGGACAGTAGGTCAAACTAAGGTTATGTGAATGAACTCTGGACTTCAGTTAGTAATGACATGTTGATATTGGTTTATTAAATCATAACAGATGTACCACGCTTACATAAGACATTATACCAATGGAATCTGGGAGTAGTGCAAACTTTGTCACAAAATAGTTTATTAAAAAGGAAAAAAAAATACCCCTTCACATCTTTTATCTTTTTTATCTATTTTACTTTATATTAACATAACTGTGCTTGGCTTCTAGGAACCTGACAAAATTCCATTAGCAAGCTGACTGAGCCAATAAGTACTCTAAGTACATGATTTTCCCTTTTGATGATCTGATATGCATCAGGGGAAACCATCCTAAGCATGTTGGTTGCCTCCTTGGCAGGTTTGCGGCATAAGCTTTCAGGGAGGGAGCAAAGTTAAGAATTCTTGTCACTGCAGATCGACTGGTTTAAGGGGAATTTTGAATTTTAATGTTATTTGTAATATGGAACAAATTATTTTTTAAAATATGTATCATGTATGAATGTTAGTTACAATAATTTATATAATCTCTGTGAGGTATGTTAATTGTATGGATTGTCTCTTTTTTGTGGAAATATAATGACGAGTGACACAAGACAGCTAAAATAGTCAAGGTTATCCATCTATCTATTATGTATCTATGTCTATCTCCATCTACCCACCTACGTCTCTGTTCCCTCCCTGCATATGTGTTTTATCTTTCTATCAACTTACGTATATGTGTCAATAATTGATGATCACCTAATGTAACACCTAAAACATCAACAAAATAATTAATTGAAAATAAGTAAACCCACATTGGTAGGTTGTTATGTTAAGCAAATAATAATATATTAAACAAAGTAAATAAAACAGAGGCCTTGGGGCACCTGGGTGGCTCAGTGTTGAATGTCCAAGTCTTGATTTCGGCTGAAGTCATGATCTCAGGGTCGTGAGATCAAGCCCCTCCATGGGCTCTGCACTCTGCATGGCGTATGCTTGAGATTCTCTTTCTCTCTAAAATAAATAAATAAAATCTTAAAACAACAACAACAACAGAGGCCTTAAATATCGGTGGCACTGTATGGCTGAAATTAAGTTTCAAGGCCATCTCATTCGTTTGACTGGGCTGAAGGCAATTGTTCCATTCTCGTGCTGTGTGAAAACTAGCACAGGGTGAGATTATTTTCAAACTGTGTATTTACATATGACTGTCTTTTGGATAAATAAAATATTAGGGCATATCAGTCAATGTCCCTAAGGCCTTAGCATGTGTTAGTACACTTCTATCTGCCAATATTAGCATTTACCTGAGGGATTTTCCCATAGTGCTTGGAAAGACACTTGGCTCATGGCATGGTAGACAGAGGCATCCAGGAACACTATTGTTTAAATATCCTGGTGCCTTTCACTAAACCAGCATAACTCTGAGGAACATGTTTACATGGGCTCCTGGAGCTGACCCAGCTGAATTAATTTTCAATGGCTACCTGTATAAATGCCTCATTAACACACCTTTGTCGGCTGCCTTCTGTTCTCTGGCCCACTTCCCAATTTCTTCCTTGCTTTCTTTCTTTTTTAATTGTATTCGGCCCTCAGTTTTTGACGTGGTGTTCAATGATTCATTAGTTCTGTGTAACACCCAGTGCTCATCACAGCACGTGCCCTCCTCAATACCCATCACCCTGTTACCCCCTCCCTGACCCCCTTCCCCTCTGAAACTCTCAGTTTGTTTCCCGCGGTCCGTAGTCCCCCATGGTTCATCTCCCTCTCAGATTTCTCCCCCTTCAGATTCCCCTCCCTTCCCTAACGGTCCTCCGTGCTACTGCTTAATGCTCCACATATGAGAGGAACCACATGATAATTGTCTTTCTCTGCTTGATTTACTTCACTTCGTATAAGCCTTTCCAGTTCCATCCATGTTGATGCAAATGGTGAGTATTCATTGCTTCCCGATTTCTTAACCTCCCAAACAAATTACTGCCACTTAATCCTTGTCTCAGAGTCTGCTTATAGAAAACTGTGGTATTTACACTCTCCTAAATTTAAGTATACTCTGAGCATCATCAGTAATATGACAACCAATACACTGGTACTTGTTAACACAGCACAATAGCTATCCTCTAGACTTGTATAATAAGACTTGAGGGGTCTTATGGGAAGTAAAGACTCTGTAGACAAGTAAAGACTCCGTAGACAAGTATGAGTATGTCGTCATCTATGACCGTCATCCTTCGTCTGTACATATTGCTCCCTGAATCCAAAGCATACCTTAAATAATTACCTTAAAAAATGTGTACATAAACATTCATGTAAAGTCTCATATATAGCCTGGCATTCCTTAAACCGAAGTAGTAGTTACAAGCCAGAATGAGACGAATATATATACTGCACACTTACATAGGTATAAATAGTCCTTGAATTAAAATAATGTAACTGTACTTCAATTTCCAAAACAATTTTCACTGCAGAACATCTATAATTAAAAATTTAAAAATAGCTACATATACAAATAAGATAACATTATTTTATAATCTGCTTTTCTACAAAAATCAATTTAAAAATTCATATCAACTGATACCTCAATTATTCATAATGTAGAATACATTATGAATATTATCTTGGGTAGTTAGTGATCTATTATTGCAAGTTATTTAGATCATGTTGTATTTGGGTCTTCTAAATAGTTCTGAAAAATACTTTGTGATAAAATGAAAACATAAATTATTTCCACGGGATATTTCTGTCAAAAGTAGCACATATTTCTAAGTCTTTTGCTAAACTGCTCCCCATGAAAAATACTACATCTACATTTTTTTTTCTAGGATGTTTGATGTCCATTTTTCTAGAAATTGACCTGTATTGGGATTTATCATTTTTCATCATTGCCAGTTTAGTAAAAGGAATAAAAGTGTGTTTGTATCTTATGTATTTCTCAAATAGTTATTTCATATATTTATTGGTCACATACTTTTCTTCTTTTGTGAAGAATGTCATTGTGAATTATGAATTATGATACTTCTATTAAATTCTAAAAGCACTTTATATATTCAAATTATTTGCCCTTAGTCTTTTATGAGTGTCCCAGGTACTTTTTCTGAGTTTCCATTTAAAAAATAATTCTTTGTCTTAACTCTTATTTCTTCTTTTTTTTCCCCTGTGAATATTTCTTTAATTTTCTTCTGTTCTTCTCTCCCTCCTCCCTTCCCTTCCTTATTTCCTTCTTTTGTTTCTTTTTCACTCTTCTTTGCTATTTTCCATTTTGCATCTTCCTATTAGAGAAGTAATATTTTAAGTTGTCAAATCAACATTTTGATTAATAAATTTTATTCTTGGGGTCAGGCTTAGGAAGTTCTCAGTCATATTAAATTGTATAAATGTTCAACTGTATTTCATTCAAGTTTTCATATTATTATACTTTCACTTTTTTTTTTTTTTTTTTTTAATGCATCATGCAACAGTTTTGGTGCATTTTAAGGGATGCCAGTATTGGGATTAGGGAAATGCTGCAGTTTCATTTGGGAAAATGCTTTTTCTGAACTTTTGAATATGAAAAGCCTTGAGCCAAGATTGGAGAAGCTGTTTGAAGAAGTAAGGGATATAAGTGATCTGAAGAATTATTTTTAAATGAAGGAAGAGGGATGATCATTTCTGTAGATAAATGTAGAGAGTTTCTTTTGGAGTGTAAGGTTACTTCCAGTGAGCCAGTAAATAGGTATTTATACCCAAACATGATACCGGAGAGAGGAGTTGATAAGAGACCCTAGTCTAAGTGAAACATAGGTCCCAACAAGAGAGCAGGCCCGAGCTAAAGAAAGCAGAGTGCCCAGAGAATTCCATTTGCTGGACAATGGATGTTGTTCTGCTGGTAGTAGTGGTGGATAATATGCTATTTAAAATTTACTTGTCTATATTGTAAATCCCTTATAATGCTTCAATTCTCCTGTTAGGTTTATTATACAATATCAGCTTGATGCCAGCCTTTTATTAATTCTACCTTGGATAATAAAAGAATACGTTGTTGACACTTGAACAGCAGGGGTTTGAACTGGTAGGTCTACTTAAACACGGACTTTTTTTTTTCTTAAATAAATGCAGTACTGTATTTTCTCCTTTCTTATGATTTTCTCTTTTGTAAAAAGGTTTATTTATTATTTACCTGAGAGTGAGAGAGCAAGAGTGAGAGCACAAGCAGGAGGAGGAGGAGGAGACGGAGAGAGAGAAGCAGGGAGCCCGATGCGGGTCTCAATCCCAGGACCCTGAGATCATGACCTGAGCGGAAGGCAGTTACTTACCCAACTGAGTCACCCAGGTGCCCCCTTATGATTTTCTTAATAACATTTTCTTTTCTCTGGTTTACTTTATTGTAAGAATACAATATGTAATATATATAACATACAAGATGTGTTAATCGACTGTTTATACAGTAGGCTAAAGTAGTTATGTTTTAGGGGAGGCAAAATTATTAGTGGACTTTCAGCTGGGTCGGGTCAGTGCTCAAACCCTTGTGTTGTTCGAGGTTCAACTGTTTACATACAAAGGAAAGCAGCTAAAGTGTCTGTGATGATCATCTGAGAGAATCTGGTGAAGCCAAAAGCCAGGACCAATGGTCAGGCGTGGTGAAACAGACACGTAATTGCCCTTTGCACATCTAGACGCAGGGAGAAGAGCTAAGGTACTCAGCAGGCAGACAGCATGTCTCTCAAATAGCTAAAAGGAAATGGGTGACTCAGGTTAGAGGGAACTTAGACACTCAGTACTTCTTAGAACAAGAGCCTTTCTTCTGTTCTTTCCTAGTTATGTTAGTATCCTATATTACAAAGTGAAGGTGAATTTTTAAATTACTTAATCTTACTTTAAAAAAGCAGTAGAGGTTTGAAAATATACTCTATTTAAAGATTAATTTGGGAAGAACTTACCCATCCTTAATATTAATTCTTCTTCATTCTTCCCGTAAAAGAATAAAACAGCCTCTCCTATTCAATATTTATCTGCGTCCCCAAATAGTATTTTTTGACATTTTCACCTTGGTCTTGCATAATAAACAGTCCTTCCTAATTTTTTGAAGTATTTTTATACTAGTATGATGAAATTCTTAATTTTTCACTGCTTTTCCACATATACTGCTGACTATGATTTTTACTCTTGTCATTTTCTGACTAACTTGTTTTTGTTTTTTATACTTCCAATGTTTTTGAGTAGATTTGTTTGAATTTTCAGTTAGAAAATGTTTTCTCTGGCAAATAATGATAATGGTGCTTGCTCAGTTTTGATGAACATGTTTAATTACTTTTTTCATACTTGATTGCAATGGCTAAAATCCAAGAAAAAAATGTTCTGTAGTGATGAAAATGAATCACCTGGTCTTAAAGCTTTTAATGGTGAAGCCTGAAGTGTCTCAGCAATTTTAATGATGTTTGTGATTGACGCTGTGCCGTACTAAAGAAGTAAAGTTATATTATTTTTATACTGATGTTTTATAATGACAGTTGTTAAATTGTCAATGACTTTCTAAACATAATAAACAAAGAAATTTCCCAAATTATCTCCCTGTTTTAAACGTATTAATTGATTACTATATGGTTACTCTTGAAATCTTTTAATACATTTTATCATACTTTATTATTAATTTTGATACATAGACTCCTTCATTATGGACTGTGTTACATCATGGTTGAGGACCATCATGTTCTTTTTGTGATTTTTTTTTAATCTGTGACCATCAGGACTGTGCAAGTCTTATAAAATTGAGAAAAAATTTCTGTGTCTATAAAACCCTAGAAAATCAACTAAAATTTATTACTCATGTAATCTAGCTCATGTCACCATCTGGCCTGTACTTTCCTGAGAGAGTCTTGTAATTTTATTTTTGTCCATTCAATTTTTCCAAAGTCTTGCAATCATTTTAGGCTTTATTCATTTGTACAGAAACCTACTACAGAAAGTCAAAATCTAAAAATATAGTGATGTACACAAGTTTTGTAAACCCCAACTAATTGGAATTATTTCCATGTTTTATGGATGTTTTGACTTTAATGTTTTGACTTTCCCGTTTTATTTATTTACTTTAAAACAATCACTGAACAATTCAAGATGAACATGAATTACCACAAGATTTCCATTTCCTATTTTAAAATTTTACTTTTCTTTTCCTCACTTTTTAAAGTTTAATTATACTCTCTCTCTGCCTGCCTCTCTGCCTACTTCTGATCTCTGTCAAATAAATAGATAAAATCTTTAAAAAAATAAAGTTTAATTATAGATTTTTAAAACTTTCATTTTTCTTTGATTTTTAACCATGACAGTCAATTTTTAAGTGTTCTCATTATATGCCTTTTTTTAGAAAAAGATTTTATTTGTTAGAGAGAGAGAGAGAGAGCACAAGCAGGGGGAGCAGCAGGCAGAGGGAAATTCAGGCTCCCCACTGAGCAAGGAGCCTGATGCAGGAATCCATCCGAAGACCCTGAGATCATGACCTGAGCTGAAGACAGATCCATAACTGATTGAACCAGCTAGGCATCCCCCTTTTATATATATTCGACTGAATATCATTTTATACATTTCACTCTGATGCGTGCACTGAGTTATGTTTGTAATAGTATTGAATAGACTTCATTACTGTTTTTGTCAACAACTGTGCCTTGAAGATTAGTACTTTTTGTATTTTTCATCTTACCCTACGTACAGTTATTTAATATAGTACATTCTGCTCCTTTTTTTCTTGAGACTTTTATGTTACCTGAAGCTACAGTCTCCTGAGTGGGTGTAGAAAACGAGACAGACCTTCTCCGAAAGGAGCTCTGTGGGAGACAAGTGGAGGTTTCTGTTCCGCTGCCAGGCTTCATTTTCTGATCTCAGGTTAGAGGGTGGCCATGGGTAGAAGGCACATGCCATCGTCCTACTGGGAAAGGTTCGTTATAGGAAACATTTGGAAGTACATTGATTAAAACCAAATATCGCTCTCTTGGCCTATTCTTCTATAAATGGTAATTCTTTGTGAAACGCGTCATTGAATGATGGCAGTGCTATTTCAACATTTCTTCTCCTTGTTCTTCTTCTTTCTCTCTCTTTCTTTCTGTGTGGCGCTAATTTTAATGAGGAGATTGAGAAAGATGAATCAGTATCATGCAATTAACTAAAATTGCATTCCGGATACCTTCTGGAGAGTTTGTTTGCAAGCCTTATTATATACATTGAGACAATTATTTTTATTGGAGTTTATCATATAAGCTATGGTATTAATATTTTTCTGATTCCCCCTTTGAGAGACAAAAGATTGGTCAGAGAGACAGAGGTCTGAACAAAAAATATTGTTTATACTTGCCTGAACTGGGGACCCTGAGATGAATTGCTGAAATACAGCTTTTTTTTGCCAGTACAGTAGCACCAGCAAATGTTCAATAATTGATTTAAAAACACTATATATAGTATATACTATGTATATGAATACATATATATGTATATATACATATACATACAAATACATATATATACACATATATAGTGTTTTAAATATGTATATACACATCTATATATACTTTTTTACAAATATATATTTTTATTTATTTTTTTAAAGATTTTTATTTTTATTTATCAGAGCGAGAGAGAGAGAGAGAGAGAGAGAGACTGAGAACAGGCAGGCAGAGGCAGAGGGAGAAGCAGGCTCCCTGCTGAGCAAGGATTCCGATGTGGGACTCGGTCCCAGGATGCTGGGATTATGACCCAAGCCAAAGGCAGCCACCCAATCGACTGAGCCACCCAGGTGTCCCATATATTTTTAAAAATAAATAAATATACGTTAACTATTTGTATACTCTTCAGTTAAAATATTTGTATATATATTTATATATTTCTCATAACTTTTACTAATAAAAGAAGTTACAATACATAATTTAGAAATAATGATAAAATATTTTTAATTCCATTTATCTGTTTCATTCTCATAGAATGCTTTCATTAATTTTTTTGCCAAGCTTTTTTTTTTTTAATTTTTTTTTTTAATTTCTTTTCAGCATAACAGAATTCATTGTTTTTGCACCACACCCAGTGCTCCATGCAATACATGCCCTCCTTAATACCCACCACCTGGCTCCCCCAACCTCCCACCCCCCACCCCTTCAGAACCCTCAGATTGTTTTTCAGAGTCTATAGTCTCCCATGGTTCACCTCCCCTTCTAATTTCCCTCAACTCCCTTCTCCTCTCCATCTCCCTATGTCTTCCATGTTATTTGTCATGCTCCACAAATAAGTGAAACCATATGATACTTGACTCTCTCTGCTTGACTTATTTCACTCAGCATAATCTCTTCCAGTCCCATCCATGTTGCTACAAAAGTTGGGTATTCGTCCTTTCTGATGGAGGCATAATACTCCATAGTGTATATGGACCACATCTTCCTTATCCATTCATCCGTTGAAGGGCATCTTGGTTCTTTCCACAGTTTGGTGACCGTGGCCATGGCTGCTATAAACATTGGGGTACAGATGGCCCTTCTTTTCACTACATCTGTATCTTTGGGGTAAATACCCAGTAGTGCAATTGCAGGGTCATAGGGAAGCTCTATTTTTAATTTCTTGAGGAATCTCCACACTGTTCTCCAAAGTGGCTGCACCAACTTTTTTGCCAAGCTTTTAAATGTGAAGCCAAATTCTAGTTGAAATTGACACAGAAGCATACTTACGAATGATTGTTGTTGGCTGATGCTTTTTTTTATACTAATGAAAAAAGATGACAGTGAGGCAATTAAGACATACATACATTGAGGCTTCACTTGTTCATCATTGACAGGAGTGACTTCTTTACCAAACTTGCCAAACTGAACATTAGTTTCCTGATACTGAAACAGAAGATTTCCTCAATGTTTAAGTTGTATTTATGATTTAAGGACTATAAACATATCACACTTTCATTTTATTAAACGTATCACACTTGTAGGCCTAATCTACATAATTACATTTCTCCATCATTGTTTTAAGACTAGAGAGTCAACAGAACAGTATCTCAAACCCTGACTTCCATGGTGCCACTCTTTCTACCATGGCCAATATCAAGCTGTCAACATGATCTGCAAGACCACACTGTGGCCCGTTATTTCCACCACATAGTTTCAATAGACATAGATAACCTCAACAGCACAGCAGATATAAAAACATAACAGGAGTAAAATAGTTTGACTATATATTAACTTCTTTTTTTCTAATGTGATTCATTTAATTAACCTTCTTTGATTTAATTCTCAATAATGGCCACGTTTAAAGCCAAATCATAATCTTCCTGAAAACATAACTGTTGCTTGTGTGACCTAATCAGCCATAACACATCCTTGTTTCCATACTGGTTCTGACCTTCGAGTTCATTTAATCACAGCCTGCAGCACCCATTGGTATTTTCACTAAGTGCTTTGGGGTGTGGTCAGTGTGATAATTTTGGTAAGATAATTCATAAAAAGAAAAAAACGAATCCTCTTCTTTCATTTTGTATTTTTAAAGGAACTTATTAACCCAAGTGTTGGATAGCAGGTATTTGGGAAATAATTTCAAATAGTGATTTCCTTTTGCTTAGGATAAATCTACGCCAATAAACTATCCTTTAATTAATTTTGTTATCTCACAGCCAGTTTGCCTACATACAGAGAAAGCAAGGGGCAGGCATCATTGACAAACAAATAATCAGCTCTATTATCACACAGGCAAGTCTCCTCCCAGCAAGCACAAAATTCCAGAAAGGAGATACACTGCGTACAAAAGCTGAATAAACAAGCAGAGGTCAATCTAAAGGAAGACATCTATAATCCCAGGCAGTTAAAAATATGTCAGAGAATTGTAAATATAAAAATTTTGGTGACTTTAAGTAATACATCAGCATTTTATGGCAATTTTTCCTTTTCTCCTCTTTCTTCTTCTCAGTGAGTTGTTAGGATATAATTGTGCGAAATGGAGCAACAATTTGTCAATTAAATGAAGTCAAATCTCAATAAACTAACATGATTCCAATTATATTTCAGAATAATCATACATATGAAGTTGCTTTAATGGTTCATTAGCTGAATTACATTTTACCATAAGAAATTTTGTTGATATACTATCATACTGATACATGGGCTAAGTACTTCTCTCAATTCTTTCTTTGTTAATACATTCTTTGACATATATTTTAAAATAACCAATAAAACAACATAATATTTCTTATATGTAACCAGACTATTTTGAGAAAACCCTAAATTCAGAAAGTCAGACAGCTTTGGAAGTTTGGTGCCTCTCTATTCTAGATTGTAAGTAAAAATTGAACACTTAGCTTTAACTCACCGATCCAGAAAATTCTCTACCAAATTAAAATTATGTTAAGGCATGCACGTTTAAAAAATATTTTACTTAAAGAGTAAGCTTTTCATAGTGTTTTTTTTTCTTTTAATTTGAATTTTTTCCTAATTTTCTCTTTAAAACAGAATCATTTTCCTTCTTTACCACAAAAATTGTGAATTAACCTTAATTATCAATGAGAGTATTACTTCTGCCCTAGGGCAGTTTTTTTAATTAAAGATGTGTATTTTAAATCTCTAATAAAAAAATGCATGGACTCCATATACCTTATTTTTGTGACAGTAAATTAAAGTTATTAGGAAGAATGGCTTTCCTACTGCATCCTACTATAATAGATCTTTCAATACCATATTTCTTATGAGACATATCTGTCAAATATTTAAATTGGATTATTAATTTATTCTTATAGCTCAGGGGCAGAGTTTAAATTTATATGCAAATGTCACAACTTCTAAAGGTCTGAATTCATCTAGTTTGTTGAAGTGTGACTTTGTATCGAAGATCATGTGCATATAATCCCCTGGAATAAAAATGACATTCTCGAGTTATCTTTAGTATAATAACTGAACAGGAACATTTGAATACTCATAAATGTATAAGATCTATTTTATAATTCCATAAATATTTCATACAAGAGAGCCTTACAATGTGTTATCATTCACTTTCAAGTTGATATCACTAAATATCAATATTAATCCAAATAAATATTTTTGAACTTATTGTCAAGGCTTAATAAAATTAGAATTATAAAATATGCCTAAAATAATTTACAAAGGAAAAGAGTATTTCCACACAATCCCTGATGAAGAAAAAAATTACACACAAGTCAATTCATTCTTATTTTGAAATAGCACCAGAAATAATAATTGTGAACCCTGAGTTAACCTATTTTTTATGAGAAACATTTATAGAAACACATTCTTCATATAGTACTTAATAGTCTTTTTAGGTCTTCAGAAAGATAGAGAACTGTTTAATGCATCTCCTTTTCTAACCTTAATATGATCACACTCTGTTAGTAAATCATCCCTAATGGTACTGTTTTTCAGGCTAAGTGCATCGAGATCTTTTTTTTTTTATTTTATTTTATATATATATATATATATATATATATATATATATGTAAATTTTTTTTTCCCCCCCTGCAAGCCAAATTGCCTCAGCCACTGGGCTATGGAACCGCTCCAGGGCAGGTCCTTGGTCTTATTTATCATCACTGTCTCTCATAACTCACAGCACTTTCTATATTAATAATAGACACTCAATAAATGTTCATACGATGAAAGATTCCCAATTCAAAATTAGTACATTGCTTAGCTCCTATCATGTACTGGGGCAGCTATTAGAGATAAACATGACTTAATCCATTCTTTGTGACTGAGGGAATTTCAGATGTGGACAGAGCATGTTTTTAAACAAGGAAATAACAGAAAAATATGCAGTTAGATGTTAAAAACCCCAGGAAGACAAAAAAATTCAGTCTGGGGTAGTTGGAAGCAGCTTTAAAGGTGAAGAATAAGACAGAGTTTATCATAGAGGGGTATTTGAGGCAGAGGAATTATAATATTCAATGGCCCGGAGACATGGCGTAAACATTAATTTTCTGAGACCCACAAGTAGTTTAGTATTTCCAATGATCTAAAGTCAAGGGGAGTTTATTTGGTTGTAGATCTGAGCGCAACATAGAGACATTTACCTGGTCAGTTCTCACAGCATGAGCTGAAAGATACATCTACTTCCCCAACTGCTTTGAAATGCTACTTCTGTTCTGTACTTAAGTTCGTATGTACTTTGAACTTTTTTTTTTTAATTTTTATTTATTTATTTGACAGACAGAGATCACAAGTAGGCAGAGATGAGTCAGAGAGAGAGGGGGAAGCAGGCTTCCCGCCGAGCACAGAGCCCGATGTGGGGCTCGATCCCAGGACCCTGGGATCATGACCTGAGCTGAAGGCAGAGGCTTTAACCCACTGAGCCAGCCAGGTGCCCTTGTATATACTTTCGTTCTAAATTTTGGACTTTGTATTAAACTCAGTTTGTGTATTCCCATAGTTCTAGGCTAATTCCTAGTTTGTAATTAATTTGACTAGAACGTACTGTGAATTTTCCTTATTATTTTCTGTTTTCAATGATTTGTTGACTGGAAAGGTGTGGGAATGGATTTGGATTTGAAGAGAAGAGGAGGATACAGATTAACTTCTACAGGATAAAAAAGGAGTTTCGAGGTAAATTTATATAACAAGGTTCCTGGTCAGGATTAACACCCACCTTGTGACACCAAATGACACAAATCTGAAAGTGCTTGTCTATTCATCATGTGGTTTTCTTTCTCAGCCCTCAAAATCCTTGGTGCATAAATGCAAAGGGCAGGTGGTCGCATGATCCAACTTGGGGTTATGATTAAATGTTAACAAGAAAGCACCTGGATCGTCACGCCATTGGCTCAATGCCTCATAGGAGTGAAAAGAGTCACAGTTGGGATATTGTACCTGGTGAACAAAGGAAATGTGTATTTACAAAATGGAAAATTTGGCAGTAAGAGAGCAGACCAGAGAAGTGACGATTCTATAAGAGCTGGGTATTCCAGAATTAGTTTTCAGGGTTAAGGAAATTCCCTGAGGCTGTGGTCACAAAAGTTAGTGGTAAAGCAGCTGATTTTTTTTTTTGGGGGGGAGGTCATTTGAATCAGACAGATCCAAGAATCAGAAGTTACAACTACTTCCTTCAAAGATGTTAAAAACAAACAAACAAAAAAAAAACCCAAAAAAACACCACCGTGAAAAACTTTGCTCTGAAACATTATTGTATTTTTCTTCTAGGAAACGTGGAAATCCAGGGAGTCCTAGGTGAGAGAAATAGGGAAGGCAGGGATGGAGAGAGGATTAGGATGAGAAGTGTAGTGAATGAAGTTATTTCTGGAATGACCTAAGGAATTTGTAAAGCTTCGTGCAGGTTATTATGGAGTCACCAAAAAGGGTTATTTGAACGGCTAAACGTGTACTTAATATAGGAATTATATCAGTTTGCTATATTCAGTCATGTCTAATACATAGCACAGTTGATATTCATACCTAATACGTGATGATTAAGGAATCCTTAGCTTGATTATTTTCAAGATGTCAACCATTAACTGGCCTTTTTCCTGCATCTTGTTATGCTTTCCACATACATTCCAAGCTGGGACCCTATCACAGTGCATCTGGGCCCTGTTCTCAAACTCCGTTTACCTACTTAGTCAAACTTCCATTTATACACAGGTTGGATCAATTGCATTTGAAGGAAGCTTTAATTTCCTTCCCATATTCTGAAAAATTCTCCCTACTTGTAACTCAACATTACGCAGAGAAGATCTTTCAAAGTCCTACAGCTTGATTCCTTTGTCTGATGACAGTGCTCACCAGAAGCAGTGAGCTTCCATGACTCCTACTCTTGCTGGCCATGGGAGGGAGAATGATATTTGGACTCTGTGAATACACACAGGGATGCCAGAGGCTTTCTTAACGGTATTACCTGGCTCAGGTGCCCATTCTGTTCTTTTATTCCCGCCATCCATCAGCTGGGCTGATATTGCACAAGTTTGGCACTCAGTGTTTCCTAAATTGGTATGACTTTTTTCCCACTTTTTCCCTTTAATTGTCTCCCTGATGTTGTTATGGGACACAGGGTATTAGAGGATGAAGAGAAAGAAAGACCACTTGGTTCTTGCTGGGGTATACCAAATGATGCTGACACATTTTTCTGTAAAGAAAAAGGAAAAAAATAAACCCTTTGATCTCCATTTTTCTGACTTCTCCAGTCTAGAAACTGGACACTTTTTAATAGAATCTCTTCTTATAAAATGCTTTGTCATTCATTAAGCAAATACTAAGTACTTATTCTGTGTACAGTCTTCTTCTCTGGGTTTCCAAGCTAAAAGGCTTATGCTGCATCTAATATATATATATATATATATGATGTTTTTTAACATGGACTTTGGATTTTACTTTGTGGACTTGCTTACACTTTTTAAGAATTGGTATTTAATGAATATGTATATGCACCCATATAGTTAGCTTGGCTTTGAGTAAACACACAGGAGTATTTCGAGGAAGAACAGGACAGAATTTATTCTCCAAATAACAAGAAAATTGAAAATGCTATCTATTTAATACAATTAGTTCATGTATTTATTGGACAATTATATTATCTCCTTGTGAATTAACTTTATTTTTTAACTAATTTATAAGTTTTCCTTTAGACTTAAAATTATTAATGTTTCTTAACATATTCACTGTAAAATATAATCATATATTTAGCAAGATTTTAAATAATCAACTAAAGAAAATTTTATAGGCTTCTTTCATTTAGAAATTTCAAATTAATTTTACAAACCATTGAATTCAAAGGTAGTACATACTCGAAATGTATCAAAGACATAAACTTAATTGCTCCAAGTATAAAACTCAGAGAGGAAAACATGGGAGAAAAACTCCCTGGTGTTGGATTTGGCAATGATTTCTGGGTTATGACAGCTGAAGTACAGGAACTCAAGGGATGCAGTATTGCTTTTGGTTTGCTCTTTTCCCGGGTGGAGACCATTTTAGCAGCTTCTTATCATAACAAGCCTAATTCCACAGGTCAGTGAACTGATGTGAAAATTTTGCCAGTTGCTTATATGTCTGTTCCCATTACACAATCCGGAAATAAGGAAATAACTATGGGGTGATGATTTGGGGACCCACTGGGTCTGCTCTGAGACAATTTTGAGTTAAACTCCATTGATCGCCTGACCTCAAGCAGCCCCTGCTCTGACTGTAGGCCACAATTGTGTTTTGGGTCTCCCAGAATTAGTATCATTTCCGAACCAGAGCCACTAATCCGCAAAAGGTCTAGTTACTTTCTTATCCTCAATGCACAGACACCCTGTAGGTCCCTTTGAGGAAGGCTGGGAGAAAGATTAAAAGTATAAAATGCTGACAGTGTAGTAGGGTTCATCAAAGGGACCCCATCTTTCCTTCCTTCAAGAGATGCTGGGTCTGCAAATTGTTTCATGTGTGGGAATTTATTGAGGGACTAATCTCTCTGTTTTGAAAAGTCAACTTAAACTTAAGTTCATTTGATCCAAAACTCTTTAGCTCATTCAGGTCAAGTAAGAATTCAGTAGAGTGTCCATTTATCTTACTTCTAAGGGCACTGTGATTAACAAGCCAACACCATAGGACTGTGCAAATCATGGTATTCTGATTACTGCTTTACTCAATTGTTCATTACAGTAACCACACCCACCTTGTCTTGGGTGGTTAAGTATTGCCTCTTGGACCCTTCTATCTCTGCAACCAATTATCCCTATTGCATTTAAATATTCTGCTTCAATGGCTGCTGTAATTTCTGACCCACAGCACAGAGCAACCCCAGAGATTTTCAAGGATACTGTACTTCCCTTTCCAAATTTATTCCTCACAGTCATGGTGAAAATGGTCTGGATCAGTCATGTTCCAGAGTCTGGACCCTCTCAGAGGGATGACCAGGTCCCATATAATAAATATTTTCTAACATTAAAATCTCTCCAAGCCTTTATATCTCTTCTTCTTATCATTTCAATGTCATGGACTGTTGGGTACCTTTTGTTATATTTTGATTATATTTGAATATACTTGATACAGTATATAAACCAGGAGAATGATAAAGAGCCCTTCCTAACCCTTCAAGCTACAACATTAAATCCAGAATCTCTGCTTTATGGAGTTTATATAAATAAACTGGCCTGATGCAACTTTATATTCTTTTTGCCATTTTCCCACACCCTTAATACTCACTCCCGTACCTACTCTCTAGATTTCTGCTGGTATGAATTGAAAAAGGAAAAATGCAGGACTTTTAGAGTGTAGTCCACTTCTTTTTGGGTCATATTATATAACTCATCTTTTGGGATTTCCTAGGATCTGAGTCTAATTATAGTTCTAGGAGCAAATAAAGGTATTGGGGGTCTACCCAGAAAAGAATCAGCAGTGTCTTGCAGAGCAACTACCTCAAGGGGAGGATATTACAATCTCTGCAGGCAAAAAAGGGACAATCTCCCTAGAAATGGAATGATTGCCTCTCCTGACAAGGAAACAATGGAATTTGAAGAATCAATGCCCCAGCTACAAGAGGTCTGCCTGTATGGGCACATTCCAGTTATGAGGGTCCCATTCCTTCCCAATCAGTGCCCTCACTTCAACAGTGGACTTTCTAAGGGCTTGGGAATTCTGTTTCCACTTTAATTCTGCCACTTATAGGATGAGACTCTGGAGATTTTTAAAAATCTCAGCTCTATGACTACAGGAGATACAAGTTTCTTCCAGGGCAAACATAGAAGCTTTCAGGTCACTTATGTAGCACTTGAGCTGGAAATTCATATCCCTGTACTCATCTTTTTTTTTTTCATTACACTCATGAGTTTAACAAAAATGGGCTAAAGTATCAAACTACATGGTTTTTCATAACCTTGTCAATTATGTAATTAGGAGTATTTAATGGGGATAATCTGTATACCTCTACTACCTGCCATATTTTCACATTTTCTTTACTACTGGCAATAGAGTTATGACTCCCTTTAGATCTAATCAGAGCATCAACTCCAGTAGCCACAGAAGCAATTTAGAAAACTCATCCTCAAGATTTGATCTCTCTAGAATCACTCTTTGTACCCAAATCTGTATTGGTATCCTGAGGTTGCTATAGCTACATTCCAAAATAGCTGAGTGGCTTAAAACAACAGAAACTTTCTAGAAGTTCTAGACATTAGAAGTCCAAAATAAGCCTGTATCACAGTCATGGTCTCTCTGAAGGCTCTAGGAGAGAATCTTTCATCATTTCCAGCTTCTGCTGTTTGCTGGGAATCTGCAGCATTCCTTGGCTTATTGGTACGTTGCACCAGTCACATGGCTGTCTTCTCCTTCTGCATCTTCACATATCTTCTTTCTGTGTATGTCTCTCTGCGTCTAATATTTCTCCTCTGTTAAAGATGTAAGTCATATTGGATAAGGGCCGACCTTAATGAACTCCTTTTAATCTGATTACTTCTGCAAAGATCCTATTTCCAAATAAGGTCACATTCTGACATATCGGATGCCAAGATTTCAACATATCTTTCTTGGAGGTTACAATTCAACCCATAACAAATTTTCCCAAAGAAGTTATATAATTGACCAATAAACATATGAAAATATGCTCAACTTCACTAATCATTACTAATCAATGCCAACTAAAAACACAATGAGATACTTTTCACATCAATTAGAATAATTATTATATAAAAATTAAAAACACATATGTGAGTACCGGCAAAGATGTAGAGAAATTGAAATTGGTGCAACTACTGTGGAAAACACATTGGCTGTTTCTCAAAAACTTAAATATAACATTATCATATGATCCAGCAATCTCACTAACTCACCCAGAAGTATTGGTAGAAGAGATTCAATCATCTACTTGCACATCAGTGTTGATACTATCATTACAATACTCAAAAGGTGGAAACAACTCATGTGTCCATCAGTGGATGAATGGATATATGAAATATTGCATATATATACATGGAATGTTCTTTAGTCATAAAAACAAAGGGAGTACTGACAGATGCTACAACATGGCTAAACCTTGAAAACATTATGCTAAGTTAAATAAGTGAGACACAGAAATACAAATATTGTAAGATTTCTCTTACGTGAGATAACTAGGGTAGTCAAATTCATAGAGACAGAAATTGTAAGAGGTTGCCAAAAACCAGAGGTTGTTATTCAAAGGGTAGAGAGCTCATAATTGGGCTGATAAAGTGTTTTGGAAGTAGATAGTGATGGTGATTATACAGTGGTGTAAAGATAAAGGTAAAGATATCAGGAGGAATCAATACATTTGAATACAGAAAAACAACAGAGAAAATTCAATGAAACAGAGAGCTAATTCTTTAAAAAGATGAATAAAATGGATGAATGTTTGGATAGACTGACCAAGAAAAAATAGAGAAGACACAAATTACAGAATTACAAAATCTGCCACAAAAGAGTAGATATTACTATTAGTTATGCAATGATAAAAACAATAGAGAAGGAATACCATAAACAACTTTATGGACATAACTTTTACCACTTTGATTAATTCTTCAAAAATTACAAACTACCACAACTGACCTAATATGAAAAAGATGATATTGATAAACTTAAAATATCAAGGAATTTGAATTTATAATTAAAACAAAAAAGAAATCTCTAGGTAAGTTAGTAATAATTGGAGTACAACCTAGACATGTAAATGATTAAAATCAATTCTTTACAATGTCTTCTAGAAAATAGAAGAGGGAATGGATTACTTTTATGATACTATTGTTAGCTGGATACCAAAATAAGACAAAGGTAGTCCATAAATAAATAAATAATTATAGACCAATATCACTCATAAATATGGGTGAAAATATTCTTTTTATTTTATTTTATTTATTCATTTTCAAGAAAGGGAGAATGAGAGCACACACACATGCATGAGCAGGGTGGAAAGGGTAAAGGGGCAGAGTGAAAGGGAGAAGCAGGCTCCCTGCTGAGCAGGAAGTCCAATGTAGGACTTGACTCCAGGACCCTGAGATCATGACCTAAACTGACAGCAGACACTTAACCCCAACTGAACCACCCAGGCACCCCATAGGTGAAAACATTCTTAACAAATATTAGTGAATAGATTTTAGCAACACATAAAACTTTTCTATACTCAAAATGGTAGAAAGGCTTATTCCAAAGATACAAAACTGGCTCACATTTGAAAATTAAAATAATGCACCATATTAATAAACTATAGGAGAACAATCAAAAGATCATGTTGATTGAGACAAAATTACACTTTACAAAATTCAGTCTCCATTTATAAACAACCACAACAACAAAACAAAAACAAAATCCTCTGAAAAAAATTAGGTAAAGGAAACTTCCTGAACTTAGTAAGAATGTCTACAAAAGCCTACATCAAACTTTACACCTAATTGTCAAAAATTAAATGCATTCTCCATAAGAACAGAAAGGAAGAAAGAATGTCTGCTCTGCCACTCATTTTCAATGTAGTGGTAACATTCTAGCCAGCATAATAGAGAAAGAGAAAGAAATAAAAATCACTTTGATTAAAAAGGAATATAAAATGGTCCATATTTTCCTATGGCATGAATGTCTACACAGAAAGTCTGAGGAAACTAGAAAGCAAACCAAAAATGCAACTCCTAAAACTCATAAATGGGTTCAAAAGTTCATAGGTTACAAAAGTCTACCACTATTTGATACAGTATCACGTAGCACATTGATAAAGAAATTAAAAATGTGATATCATGTAAAAGCACTCAATAAATAAAACATATTTGTATAAATCTAAAAACATCTACATAAGTTACACAGTGAAAGCTATAAGAAATGATGAAATAAATCAAAGATGATCCAAACAAATTTAAAAGATGTACCATTTCATGAATTGGAATGCAACACACTGAAGATATTAATTCCTCTGAATTGATATATAAATTAAAGAAGTTCCTATTAAAATGTCAGAAAAAGTTTGTACATATAAATAATATTTTTCTAAAGCTTATATTTTATATAAGCTTTAATATATTTTATATATGTTTTATATTTTATCTAAGACAAGAGAACAATAATTAAAACAATTTTTTGAAAAATAGAGTAAATTGGGAAGAGTAAACCAATAAGAATAAGAATAAGAATAAGAAAAATAATAAGAAGAATACATTTGAAGACTGACTGTATAGTTACACAACCAAGATTCTGTGGTGTTCATAAAGGGGTAGACACTAAATTGCTGGAAGAAACTATAGAACACATAAGTTGACACACACAGATATGCTCAATAGATCCTTGACTAAGACACATAGAAATTCAATGGAGGAAGGATAACCTTTCAGTAACAGTGCTAGAACAATTAGACATCCATAATCAGGGAAAAAAAAACCCCATAAAACAACAAAAATCAAAAATCAAACAAACCAACAAACCAACAAACCAACAAAAATTTCCCCTAAATTTTACACCTTAAATAAACATTAACTCAAAATGCATCATGTATGTAAGTGAAAACCTTAGTTTCTAAAACATTTGAAACGAAATTCTTTAGGATCTAGAGCTAGGCAAAGTGTTCATAAGCCTGACACCAAAAGCATAAACAAACAAACAAACAAACAAAATTGATAAATTGTACTTCCTCAAAATTTAAAATGTTTGTTCTGCCTGTATATTTTTGAGAAGATGAAAAGGCAAGTTGTAGACTGGGAGAAAACATGAGAAAATAACCTACTGACAAGTTACTAGTACCAAGAATATATGAAGAACTCTCAAAACTCAAGAGTGAAAAATTATAATAAGAAAATAAAACTACCAGGGCACCTGGGTGGCTCAGTGGATTAAAGCCTCTGCCTTTGGCTAGGGTCATGGTCCTGGGGTCCTGGGATTGAGCCCTGCATTGGGCTCTCCGCTCAGCGGGGAGCCTGCTTCCTCCTCTCTCTCTGCCTGCCTCTCTGCCTACTTGTGATCTCTCTCTGTCAAATAAATAAATAAATCTTAAAAAAAATAATAATAAAATAAAATGACCAAAAGGGCAAAAGGCATATCAGACATTTCATTGAAGAAGATGTACAGATAACAAGCACATGAAAAGATGTTCAACACAATTCACCATTAAGGAAATAGAAATTAAAATCATGAAATGATATTACTAAAAACTTACCAGGATGTCTAAAGTAAAAAATAGTGACAACATCAAATCCTAATGGTGATGCAAAAAAACTGGATCTCTCACATATTACTGGTAGGAATTTCAAGTGACAGAGGAACTCTGCAACATTTTGGGGTTTTCTCATAAAACTAAACATGGAATAATTGAATAACCCAGCAATTGTAATCCTGAGTAATTATCCTGGAGAAACAAAAACTTAAATTCCCACAAAAATCTGTACATAGATTTTCATAGCAGTTACTTTTTCTAATAGCAAAAAAATTAGAAGCAATTCAAATGGCCATTAATTGGTGAATGGCTAAACAGATTGGAATTTTCATACAATGTAACAAAATGCAATACAAAGTTATGTTACTGATATATATATATATCAACCACAATGAATCTCTAGAAAATTACACTGAATGAAAAAGGCCAATCGTAAAATGGCATACATTGATTCCATTTATATAACATTCTTGAAATGTCAAAACAATAGAAAGTTTCCAAAGGTAAGAGATGGGATGGGGACAGTGTGGAGGTTGTGACTAAATGGGCAACATGAGAGATCTTTGCAGTGACAGAAAACTTCTGTGTCAATATCAATACACTGGTTGTGATATTATACTTTATGTTTCCAATTGTCACCTTTGAAGGAAACTGGATAAGTAGTGCATGGCATATCTGTATTAATTTTTACAACTGCATGCAAATCTACAATTTTCTCAAGATAAAAAGTCGGAAACAATTATCTATAGTCAATTAAATGCTTTTTTTAAAAATGAACTACATTTTACTTTTTAAAATGTCATTATAACACTCTACTTTCTTACACTTCCATACAGTTCTTTCAGAATCCTATGAATGTCTTACTGTTATTTGCCAGCACTGGTCTTTGGGTAAATTTCCCGGTTGATGCAATATGTTTGTTTTCTGAAATCTGTTTTGTGCCTCACCAGCTATGCCACAGGTAAGGAATTTTCAAACATTTCTACTTAGAAATCTGACTTGTAGAAGTGTAAACAAATTTGTGTGATATTTATCTCTGTATAGAATAGAGCTAAATAAACCATTTTGTGACACGAGCTAGTTAAGCAACATGACATTATTTTTCCCCATAGTCATTTAGCTTATGACTTCCAACTGTTCAATTCTCTATGGCTCCAATAATAATTCAACTCCTTATTAGAAGCTAAGCTGAGCAGTTTGCCATACATTAATAAAAAGATAATAATAATGATAGCATTTAAGGATGGACAACCATGTAATTAACTTTGAATTGTTTGCACAAAAGAGAAATAAAGATGTTATAATTATAGGGGAAGTAAAAATAATGGTTGGCTGTTAATTATTTTAGAGGTTTTATAAATGCTTGTAGTATATTTTCAAGTTAATAGAGTAATATATAAAATATGTTCAAGATTTTATTGTATTAAAACTAGTATTAAAAATGACTTAGAAATTCAAAGGATTCTTCTGTATGTTGATATTTGCTTCTTTTGCACTAAAATATCAGCACAAAATACCCATTTGAGATGTTATCTAAGTCCTTGGCTTATCTTTTCCCAATTTCCTACTAAAACACTAAAATTCAGGGGAAGGGAGTGATAAAAAATCATATCAACAAAACAAAATAACAGCTAATAGATAAACTCTGAGCGAATTTCTCATAAATGTATGGCATGTTTAAGTCAAAATAAAATCTCAGGCAACAGCTGATCCTGGTGTCTCTTTACCACTTAGAAGTGAATATAACAAACATGTTTTTGTTTTTGTTTGTTGTTGTTTCACTTCAATTCCCCAGTGTTTCCAACCTATAAGTACAGAAACTAGGGTGTGCTCCAACCAGAAATCCCCCCCACTCAAATAGACTTAGGTCTCCCTACTAGGTGAATACAGTTTATCAGTATCTACCTGCTTTTAAAATGCTTTCCTGCTCCTCTCACAGGCAAAAGTTAAAATCCTCCAAAAATAATGGGCATGAGAAATAGGTTTATAATACTTAGTAAGGGGGTTTGAGAGGAAAAGGATTTACAAGTGGGTCTGTTAGTTTTCTGGGAATGGCTTCAAAGTTTTCTAGGCAGCTGAAGGAAGTCTTGGTGATGCTTCCACCCATCAGCTCCATCAAAGATTTAGAATAGGTGTCAGTCGCTGGGCATTAAGCAAATGCTTACAATCCTTCCTACCCTTGCATCCTTTATATTGGAGGAATAAACAATTTTAAAACCAAAGCAGGACTTCTTTCCCCTCTATTTGTATACTCTTATGAAGATGATGTGACTAATCATCCAAAGATCACAAAATAAAATAGTAAACAAACACAAAATCATACAAAAGATTTCATCAATAGTGCTGGTTTTTTAAGGGAAAAACCTTTTTTAGGGAACTAGCACCCTAAAGAAGCCAGATTATTTGAGAAATATTTGTGTGGCAGGATATAATTGAGAAAAAGGTCAACAGTGTTGACCAGTTTAAGATTTATCTAGAAAGAGAATGTGAAAGGCATCCATTCTTGCTACATTCAGAGAAAAGGGGACAAGAAAGCATAAATCTTGGGAATGAAAGTTGGAGTGTAGAAAAAGGCACGATGAAGAGGCTGAAAGATTCTCCAACAGACTTCAGTTTTAACTTTAACAAGTACAATGAAAAAATTGGATGCAAAACAGCTTCAACCCTACCTAGAGAGTTAAAGAACTATTAGTAGTATACTAACAAAAAATAACACTTAATGAAAGGAAATTCCAATCAAAATCTCAATATAAATTTCAAAAACTCCAAAATAATTCCAAAATTTGCCTAAGAAAAAATGCAAGAAAAAATTCAGAAGTAAAATTTAGGCCATACTTTGAATTTATCACATCATGATGTTTCACATTTTTGTGTCATAACATTAAGTACAATGTGATATAGTTGTTTACTATTAAAACATTTTTACTCCAATAAGATATGCTCTTGAAGTTTCATCCAAAGGTTAGATTTGCTAAACATGTTTTAAATAATTTCACAAAGTTATAAATCATGATTACATTAGTAAGTAATAGTTCATGTATTTTGATTCTTGATAATTATTTAATGTGTACATCATTCTGTGAAACTTTTTTTCTATAGTATCATTCTCTTTTCCTCACTTCAATCTGAGTATTTGATTTAACAACATAAAGACTCACAATATATTCTGTAGGTTTACAAAGCAACGTTCTCTTCTACTGTGACTTAGGAATGTTAACCCTGAATATGAAAAGCTGTATCAAACAAAAGAGAGAAAGAGAGAGAGAGAGAGATGTATTTGAAATCACACACAATAGAAAAAGCAATTGACAAAGTACAACATCAATTCATGATAAAAACATCAGCAACACAGTAAGTTTAGAGGGAACATAACTCAGTATAATAAAGGTCATCTATGAAAAGCCTACAGTGGACATCATCCTTAGTGTGGAAGAAACTGAGAGCTTTTCCCCTAAGGTCAGGAATAAGACAAGGATGTCCACTGTCACCACTTCTATTCAACATGGTACTGGAAGTCCTAACCACAGCAATCAGACAACAAAAAGAAATAAAAGGCATCCAAATTGGTAGGGAAGAAGTAAAACTATCACAGATGACATGATACTATATAGAGAAAATCCTAAAGACTCTACCAAAAAACTCTTAGAACTGATGAATGAATTTAGTAAGGTTGTAGGATACAAAAATCAATGTACAGAAAACTTGCATTTCTATACAACAATGAAGCAAGAGGAGGAGAAATTAGGAAAGCAATCCCATTTACAATTGAACCAAAATGATAAATGCTTAGGTATAAGTTTAACCAAGGTGATAAAAGACCTGTACTCTGAAAATGATACAACTCTGATGAAAGAAATTGAAGATGAAACAGACAATGGAAAGATATTCCTTGCTCATAGATTGAAAAAAGAAGTATTATTAAAATGTCCATACCACCCAAAGCAGTCAACACATTCAGTGCAATCTCTGTCAAAATACCAATAGCATTTTTCACAGAATTAGAACAAATAATCCTAAAACTTGTATGGAAACATATAAAACCCCAAATAGACAAAATTATCTTGAAAAAGAAAACGCTGAAGACATAACAATTCCAGATATCAAGTTATACAAAGTTGTATTAATGAAAACAGTATGGCACCGGCACAAAAATTGGCAAAAAGATCGATGGAACAGAATAGAAAGCCCAGAAAAGAACCCGTGATTATATGGTCAATAAATCTTCAAAAAAAGAGGTGAGAATATGCAATAGGAAAAAGACAGTCTTTTCAACAAATGGTGCTGGGAAATATAGACAGCAACATGAAAAAGAATGAAGCTTATACCACACACAAAAATAAACCCAAAATAGATTCAGGACCTAAATGTGAGACCTAAAACCATGAAAACCCTAGAAGAGAGCATAGGTAGTAATTTCTGACATTAGCTGTAGCAATATTTTTTCTAGATTTATCCTGTCAGGCAAGGCAAAGTAAAAATAAACTATTGGACTTCAACAAAAACAAACAAACAAACAAAAAACACCTTCTGCATAACAAAGGAAACAATCAATAAAACCAAAAGGCAACCTATATAAGGGGAGAAGAAATTTGCAAAGGACATAATTGTTATAGGATTAGTATACAAACTATATAAAAAAGTTATAAATCTCAACACTCCAAAAAAATAATAATCCAATAAAAAATGGGCAGAAGATATGAGTAGACCTTTCTCCAAAAAAGACCTACAGATGGCCAACAGACATATGAAAAGATGCTCAACATCACTAACCTTCAGGAAATACAAATCTAAACCATAATGAGATATCACTTTACACATGTCAGAATGGCTAAAATCAACAACACAAGAAACAACAGGTGTTGGCCAGGATATGGAGGAAGGGAATCTTCTTTGCACTGTTGGTAGGAATGCAAACCAATGTATCCACTCTTCAAAACAGTATGAAGATTCCTCAAAAAGTTAAAAATAGAACTACCCTATAATCCAGCAATTGCACTGTTAGGTATTTACCCAAAGAATGCAACAATATTAATTCAAAGGTATACATGTACCCCCATGTTTATAGCAGTATAATCTACAATAGCCAACTTATGGAAACAGCCCTGGAGTCCATCAGCTGAAGAATGGATAAAGAAGTAGTGGTGTATATATATGTAATAGAATATTACTCACCTTAGGGCACCTGGGTGGTTCAGTGGGTTAAAGCCTCTGCCTTCAGCTCAGGTCATGATCCCAGGGTCCTGGGATCGAGCCCCTCATTGGGCTCTCTCCTCAGTGGGGAACCTGCTTCCCCCTCTCTCTTTGCCTGCCTCTCTGCCTACTTGTGATCTCTTTCTGTCAAATAAATAAAATCTTAAAAAAAAAAGAATTAAATATTGCCATTTGCAATGATGTGGATGGAGTTAGAGTATATTATCTAACAAAAGAGGTCAGTCAGAGAAAAACAAATATCATGACAGGACATAGGTACCCCTATATTTATTATGGCATTGTTCACGATAGTCAAATTATAGAAACATTATAGAAAGAGCCCAAGTGTTCATCAGTAGAGAACTGATAAAGATGTGGTGTGTGTGTGTGTGTGTATACATAAAAAAGAATGAAATCTTTCATTTCCAATAAAGTGAATGGAGCTAGAGAGTAAAATGTTAAGTGAAATAAGTCAGCAGGAGAAAGACAAATACCATATGATTTCATTCATATTTGGAATTTAAAAAACAAAACAAATGAACAAAAAAAAAAAAAAAAAGAGAGAGAGAGAGACTCCAAAAACCAGAGTCTTAACTATAGAGAACAAACAAATAGTTACAGGGGGGAGGGGACATAGGTAGGGGAAGGATGATGGGATTAGGAGTATACTTATGACGAGTGCTAAGTACTGTATAGAATTGTTGAATCACTATATTGCACACCTGAAACTAATATAACACTGTGTATTAACTATACTGGAATTAATATTTAAAACTTAATTAAAAATAGAATTCCCTCTTGCTCTGAGGAGGTCAGTCTTTTGTTTTACTCAGGTCTTCAACTGATTGGATGTGGTCCACCCACATTATGGAAAGCAATCTGCTTCTCTAGATGTCCACCAATTTAAATAAAAATCATTCCCAAATTCCTTAATATACAGAAAAAATAGCTGACCAACTATTTGGGCACCACTGCCCAGTCAATAAAATTAAGAATCCAGTGCATGACATATTTTGAGTTAATCTTTGCATAAGGTATAAATCATAGTTCAATTATTTTCTCCTGTGATTGTCCAATTAGTCTGGCACCATTTGTCAAAAATGCTGTCCTTTGGGCGCCTGGGTGGCTCAGTGGGTTAAAGCCTCTGACTTCGACTCAGGTCATGATCTCAGGGTCCTGGGATCGAGCCCCGCACTGGGCTCTCTGCTCAGTGGGGAACCTGCTTCCCCCTCTCTCTCTGCCTGCCTCTCTGCCTACTTGTGATCTCTGTCTGTCAAAAGAATAAATAAAATCTTAAAAAAAAAAGAAAAGAAAAAAGCTGTCCTTTCTCCATTGAACTGCTTTTGCCCTTTTCCCAAAATCAGTTGGGCATTTTATGTGAGTCTTCTGGGTTCTTTATTCTATTATATTGACCTAGGAATCTATCCATTTTCCAATCATACACAGTGTAAATTACTGCAGTCTATAGTAATTATAAAGATGAGGTAGACAAGAAACAAGTGTTGGAGAGAATGTGGAGAAAGGGGAACCCTCTTACACTGTTGGTGGGAATGCAAGTTGGTGCAGCCACTTTGGAAAACAATGTGGAGAGTCCTTAAGAAATTAAAAATACACTACTGAGTATTCACCCCAAAGATACAGATGCAGTGAAAAGAAGGGCCATATGTACCCAAATGTTCATAGCAGCAAAGGCCACAATCGCCAAACTGTGGAAAAAGCCGAGATGCCCTTCAACAGAAGAATGGATAAAGAAGATGTGGTCCATATATGCAATGGAATATTACGCAGCCATCAGAAAGGATGAATACCCAGCTTTTGTATCAACACAGACGGGACTGGAGATTATGCTGAATGAAATAAGTCAAGCAGAGAGAGTCAATTATCATATGGTTTCACTTACTCGTGGAGCATAAGGAATGACATGGAGGACATTAGGAGAAGGAAAGGGAAAGTGATTTGAGGGAAATCAGAGAGGGAGCCAAAACATGAAAGACTGTGGACTCTGAGAAACAAACTGAGGGTTTTGGAAGAGAGGAGGTGGGGTGATGGATGAGTCTGGTGGTGGGTATTAAGGAGGGCACAGATTGCATGGAGCACTGGGTGTGGTGCATAAACAATGAATCTTGGAACACAGAAAAAATAAAATTTAAAAAAATCATAAGGCAGAGAAAATTTTAAAAAGAGGTAGAGAGATTTCTTCCACTTTATTTGCATTTTTCAAAATCAGTTTATCTATCCCAGCTACTTTGATTTCTATATAAATCTTAACAATAATCGTCTGTATCTACACAAAAAAACCCATTTAAAGAAAAGTTGCTCTAAACTTAAACATCAATTTAGGGAGAATTTCTGTCTTTCCTACATTGATTCTACCAGTTCAGGAACAGTACATCTCTGGATTTATTAACTTATTCCATTTCTTTCATCCATTTTCTGTAATTTTCTGCCTCCAGATTCTTTACATGTAAAGTATATATTTAAGTATTTCGTATTCTTTACAATGATTCAAATTATGTTGTGATTTGATGGCATTGTGTTAGCATTGCATGGTGACAGATGGTAGTTACACTGTGGTAAGCATAACACAGCATATAAACTTGTTGAATCACTGTATTGTACAGTGAATGTAATGTAACTCTGTGTGTCAACTACCTAAATAAAACATAGGGAAAAATATTGTGATTTTAATTTTTGCTTCTATCTGTTCACTGTTAATGTACACAAATGTGGTTGATTGTTGAGTATTGACTTTATACATATATATAATATAATATAATATATGATATGGTATATATTATCTTATGATATATATGATAATATATGATATATATTATCTTAATTAAACTTAATTAACTTAATTAAAAAGAGAATTCCCTCTTGCTCTGAGGAGGTCAGTCTTTTATATATAATATAATATATACTATACTATAATATAATATAACAATATGACATATATATACATAATATTATATATAATAATATACAGGTAATATATTTTATTATATATATAATATTATGTATATATAATATATGTCATATTGTTATATATTATATATAATATATAAATACATTATATATAATATGTATATATTATATATGTATATAATATATTATATATAATATATTTGTATATAATGTAAAATACATTGTATATTATTATGTATATATGTCACATTGTTATATTTATATATTTATATATATTATATAATAATATAATTATATAATAATATTATATATTACACTTGTTACACATACTTATTAATTCCAGGAGTTTTTATTTTAGATGCTGTTATGAGTTCAAAGTGACCCACCCCCACAACTCTTATATTGAAGTCCTAACCCTCAGTGCCTCAGAATACTACTGTATTTGAAGATAGGGGTTTTAAAGAGGTAATTAAGGGAAAATAAGGCAATTAAGGTGAGTCCTAATCCAATATGACTGGGGTCCTCAGAGGAAGAGATGAGAACACACCAGGCATACAAAGAGTCCGAGCATGTGAAGACACAGAGAGCAAACAGGCAGCTGCAGGACGAGGAAGGAGGCTTCAGGAGAACCTACCCCTGCCGAGACCTGCATCCTGGACTTCAGCCGCCCAAATCAGGGCGAAATAAATTATTGTTGTTTAAGCCACCTGGTCTGTCGTATTTTGGTAGCCTTAACAAAGTTACTCAGATGCTTTGAAATTTTCTGCATAGGCAATTATGTCACCTGCAAATAGGAAAAATAGAGATGATCTTTATATCTTCTTTTCTAATTTTCGTCACTTACCTTACCTTATTGAAGTGACTAAAATTCCCAGCATTATGTTGAAGAAGGCTTCTGAGGGTAGACATTCCTACGGTGTTTCCCATCTTCGAGGGAAAGCATTTAATCTTGCACTGTACTGTTTTGTTTTGTTATGTTTTAGATATATTTTATAGGCAGCATGTTAATCCTCTGTGAAGTAATCTGTATATGAAATTTCTGATGCAATTTGTTGGATTTTATACATGTCATTTACTGCTTGTTGCCTATACTCTCTGAGTAGTGGGAAGGAGGTTCTCATATATCATACAAGTGGTTGTTTTCTCAGCCCCAAGGCAAGAAATTCACAACTTTCTCTTTGAAAGAATTATCATCTCTTTGACTTTTTCCTCCCTCTGCACAGGTGATGGTTAGCACAAATATAATTGATGTTAATGACTATTTACAGCACATATTAAAGTCAACCGACATAAAACGCCTCACTCCAGAGAGGTAAGATATGACTTAAATCTGATCGTCGTATAATAGATTCCTGACTTTCCTATATTTCCTTCAGTGTATTTTTATTATTATTCAGCATGAGGAAAACAGCATCCTTCTGAATGAGCTGAAATAAGTAACCCCATAGAGTGAATGAGTCTGTTTATGCTTTCCTGCTGGAATATACCAGCCTGCTGCTCCTAGAGCAGTGGATAATTGAACAGTCAACTTAAGTTTTTATTTTCAGTCTTCTCCCTCTCAGCTAAAGGCTTAGTCCAAAATAGTTTGTGATGCTGGATTAGCAAATGTCACTGACCTCCTCTGTTGTTCTGATTGTAGGTCAGAGTGTATCTCCTCAAGTACAGAATTGTTGAAATACCCTGATTTTCTGTTATGTTTATGTCTGACAGAACAGTAGAAAGACAACAAAGGAAGCTGAGATTCTAAGGAATTATTTTTTCTTTATAAAATTTCTACCAATGTCATAATATTATTTACTGCCAAAGAATAAGTTCTAGTTCAAATATCCCTCTATCCAACAAATACAGTTTGCAGATTGCAGTATGCAAATTTGGTGTTGCTCAATGCCCAGGGATACACCAAAAAACACATTTCCTAAGTACAGCCCAGTATGATATCCTCTTAGGACCATGGCCAAGTTGCTTAAGATGTTGGCCATGTTGGACATAGACATATGGGTGAGAGTACCTCAGTAGCTCACGGTCATCTACCATGAGCCATTTTTTCCCCCCACTGGCCATACTGTGCTGTCGAATGCGCTATGGGCAAAGTGTACAATGCCCACTCGGTACCGTTCTTGGTTTCTCCTATCTATCCATGCCCCACGCAGACAATTTATATTGTATGATATTACCACCCTTCACGGGGATGGGGGCAGTCTTACTTATTTCCAACGGGTGTTTCCCCTCAGCACGGGTTTGATACTCTAACTGGTTTGATTACTCTAAGCATACTTCACTGAGAGAGGTTTGCAAAATTTGACCTTGTAGGATATCCATACCTGATATGTTCTCTGGTATTGGAGAGATAAAAGCCTTATAATCTCAAGGGGGACAACACCCAATTTGCAGTATCAAAGGGCCTTCCTGACCATGACTGCTTTCTCCCATAATCATCAGTGGTACCAAGGGGATCAGAAAGTTTCTGGAGAGTAACATGTACCATGTATTGAAGTACATTCAGCTCCAGTATGCACAAGAGCGGTCAACTTGTGTTCATTTGGGGAGGACCAGAGAATAGTGAGCTCAACAGGAGGTCTTCAGTTGCCTCTGAGGGCTCTAACCCGGAGACAGTCTTGGCCTGGCTCCTCCCCCCACAAGGTGTGGGAAACACCCAACCCTAATGGTCTGTATTCCTCAGACTTTGCTTGACGGGGCAGGCATCAGGAATGGTGGGGCGGAGAGGGTAGGTCTGAACTGTTGTTCAGGCTTCATGCTTTTCACAGGCCAACCAACACAGCAGATGGTTGTCGGTCCGCCTCTTCAAGTGGGTCTCAGCAGCAAGGAGTCAAACTGCCTGGGTTGTATTCTCTGCCTCCTGCCTTGTCAGAGAAATGGCATCACCCCCAAATCCCATAGCAGCACTGCCCGCACCTGGGTGCTCTCCCTGGCCTTTTGCTAGAATTTGGCAGCCATGTCAGTAAACTCAGAGGAAATAGTACATTCTCTCATCATGAGTGCTCACTGGGGCTGCCTGGCTGGCTAGGGCTACTGGGGCTGTGTTTTGTTTTCCCTTGTTTTAGGGGTCAGGTGCCTGACAGCGTCCTGTCCCCTTCACTGTCCGTTACAACACTCTCTTCTTCCATGTCCTTGCTTTCCCAGGGCTTTCGACTCCTAACATCCCAATCAGGCTTGGTGAGAGCACTCAGATTTTAATCCATAGCATCCTGCGCTCTATCAGCTTTGCAGAAAGGCATATGAAGGCCTCCAACTGATTATCCTGCTCTCCACCTGTCTGCCGGCCCCGAAGCTAGCAGAGTAGTGGACACCCACACATCCTACCCTAACCTCAGCTGTTCTTCCAACTTCTAACTTGGGCTTTAGCTGCCAGTTGGGCATCAGTGGCCAACTGAACTTCCCCCACGGGGAACCAGCCCACTGGGCCATATGCCTCCTTCTCTGCCAAAGTGCATTTTGCGCAGTTCCTCAAGCAAGTGTGTTAAAGCCAGCATTTGGCAAGCGTCCCCATCCTCGAATGGCCTTCCTTTCAAAAGGCCCCTTTCTTTGGTCCTTTGGCTGCCTCACCAATGGTTTTGCCCCCTCACGAGCTCTCTGAGTGAGATCTGAAACTAGCTCCCTCTGTGGAGGGCAGGGAGAGACAGAAGAAAGAGACAGGGCACAAATGGGCAGGTGGACAGTAGAATGAGCAAGGGAACTTATGTGCAAGCTTTTTCGGGGTGCTGCCAGGTGAGGAGGTCTCTGTTCCCACACCCAAAAGTTGAAAGTTTCTAGAACAGCTTGAACTGGGTTCAGTAATTTATACTAAGCAGATGGTTTCAACACCACCTCAGTATCTTGAGGCTGTGTCCTTAGAGCAGCCTGACAGCAGGGAAGGCAAGTGGGATGCACATTCTGAGGCCAGCGGAGGACTTGGGGAGCCTTTAATTGTTGGGTCCCAGTTCATCGGTCAACCTGCAGTCATGTTCTCCCGATGACCTTCCCAACAATATTATATGCCCCATACTCTGTGAGCTATGGGGTACACAGTAATGAGCAAAATGAGAATAGTCTCTTCTCTCATGGAGGGTAAAGTCTGGTGTGGGAGGCAGTCCACAGCTCTGTAAGTATACAGAGAATGTATAAATGCAGATGCGGGGGTGGGGGTGCCTGTGTGGCTCACTCAGATAAGCGACTGACTCTTGATTTTGGCTCAGGTCATGATCTCAGGGTCATGGCATCAAGCCCTGCATGGTGCTTCATGGTAGCCGTGGACCTGCTTAAATTTCTCACACCCTCTCCCTCTGCCTGTCTCTCTCTCTCTAAAAAAAAAAAAAAAAAAAAAAAAAAATGCAAATTGGAATGCGTTATTTCCCTGAAATTGGGTTTATTGAGATATAACATGCATACAGTAAAATTCACACTTTTTGCACATATAGCTCTGTGTTTTGACATCTTCATAGTTGTGTAACCATCACCACATAAGTACTATTTTAAGTGGTAGCTCACTTATGCCGTTTGGTCTTAGTTATGTAACGTGCCCTAGTAAAGTACTGAGTTTATCAAAAATTTATTCCAGACCTTTTCTGTTTACTGTGGCTTTATGGCTCCTTCCATATTCGGAGAAAATGCACTTGCAAATGTCAGCACTGAGAAGCCAATTCAACAGGGCCTAGAGGTCCTTGTTACTGGCCACGTGAGAATTCATGCAAAATCAAATAACAGGGCTTCTTACAGATAATCCCTGAACTGAAAAAAGGGAGAAAAAATTTATGTTTTTTCTTATTAGTCTATGTAATATCTTCTGTCATTGTAGTAATATAATATTATCTGAATAGGAATAGAAATGTAACATTTGTTTTATTAAAATGCTCCACTGGGGCACCTGGGTGGCTCAGTGGGTTAAGCCTCTGCCTTCAGCTCAGGTCATGATCTCCGGGTCCTGGGGTCCAGCCCCGCATCGGGCTCTCTGCTCGGTGGGGAGCCTGCTTCCCCTTCTCTCTCTCTGCCTACTTGTGATGTCTCTCTCTCTGTCAAATAAATAAATAAAATCTTTAAAAATAAATAAATAAATAATAAATAAATAGAATAGAATAGAATAGAATAGAATAAAATGTTCCACTTTGGGGGATTATCATTCTGGATTATTTGCTTAAAACCAGATTGATTCCCATGAGGATGTTTGTGAAATGGGTGCTCTGGAGTTTTTTGAAGACCAAACTACAAATCTAGTGATTATTTCCAAATCTAGCACTAAAAGCACTTACCCGAGTGAGGTTTCGTGAGTCTGTTTTGTACATCCTGGGTTTCATTGTTGATGTGGTATCTTTGAGTGGGGGCTTGGCCACAACGGAATAACCTGCTGGTTTTACATAGTTTCAATAATCGTAAGCCTTGTCATTCTTCTTTACAGAGAATGGCTTTAAATCTTGGAGTAGATTCAACTTGTCTCGGAAGAAAACTAGGATAAAAGAATAAACAATAAGTCCTTGCAGCTTTACAGTTAAAATTCAGGTATGAGCTTATTGAACTGAGACATCTTTTGTACTCTTTCATGCTTTATGTGCTATAGAATCTGAGTTCATGCTGAATGCATTCCAGCTAATAATTTATAGCCTTTCCCTTAAATCAAGACTGAGTTTAAAATATAGTTTGTCATTTGTCTTAACACTTCTGTAGGCTGTTCTCAAAATATATAATGTTTCCCTCAAGTACCGAGACCATTTTCACAATACAGTAAACAGATCTATTCTTAAGTCTTTCGTTGTCAGTATTGTCCTTTACTGTTAATCATGATATTGTGCTAGTTTTTTTTATTTTTTTGTTTACTTTTTTTGTCAATGTTCTTTATTAAGTTGGGGCTATTATTAATTTCTAAGTTTTGAAGATGTCGTCTTTCTGGTATTGATTACTAGTTTGATTCCATTTCGGTGAAAAGACCCACCCTGTATGATTTTTATTCCTTTATTCCTTTATATTTGTTGAGGTTTGCCAAAGGCACAGGGTACGTTCCTCGCAGTAAGTGTTCATGGATGTTTGAAAAAATGTTTATTCTGCTGTCTTAGGGTTTTTGTTCTACATTTATCAGTTACATCTTATTGGTTGATGGTGGTGCTCACTTCTCTATTCTTGCTAAAGTTTTGTCTAGTATTTCCATCGCTTGCTGAGAATGGTATGTTGGTGTCGCCACTATAAATGGTGACTTTGTCTGTTTCTCTTTTCAGGTCTGTTGGCTTTTGCCTCATGTTTTTCAAGTTTCTTTTGTTTAGTGTGTACACATTTAGGATTTTATATCCTTCTGCTGGCCTATCATTATGCAATGCACCTCTGTCACTAATAATTTTCTGCCTTCTGATGTCTGGTTTCCATGATGTTAATGTTGCCATTTATTCTTAAATTAGAGTTTGTGTGGACCATGTTTTCATCCTTTTACATTCGATTTACCTATGCCATTGTTTTTGAAGTGAGTTTCTTGAAGAAAACCTATTGTTGGACCAAGTTTCATTGTTTCATCCACTCTACCAGTCTATCTCTTTTAATTGTTGATTTTTAAAAATTATATTAGTTATTGAGATGTTAGTGTTTTACCGCCATTATTTATTTATTATATTATTTATTAGTTGCTTCATGTTGTTTCCTTTGTTTTTCATTTCTCTGCTTCTCCTTACTTTTTTTTAAATTTTATTTATTCATTTAACAGACAGAGATCACAAGTAGGCAGAGAGACAGGCAGAGAGAGAGGAGGAAGCAGGCTCCCTGCTGAGCAGAGAGCCCGATGTGGGGCTCTATCCCAGGACCCTGGGATCATGACCCGAGCCGAAGGCAGAGGCTTTAACCCACTGAACCACCCAGGTGCCCCTGCTTCTCCTTTCTTACCTCTGTGTGGGTTAGGTAATCTTTTTAAAATTAAAATTTTTTTTTTTAGGATTCCATTCTGACTTATTTACAGTGTTTTATTTTGGGTATATCACTTCCAATAGTATTAAATTGCTTATATATAACTATCACACTCTACTTGTATTGATGTTTTAGTAGTTTGAATCAAGTGTAGGTTCCTTTACCCTCCCAACTTTTTAAACTAATTGTTTTTCTTCTAAATATATTGAGCATCACATGAGATGGTATTATAAATTTTAATTCATTTAATTTTAATTCACCAAATATGACTTAAGAAACTTCTGAAAATAAGCACAGTATATTAAAATTATCTTTGTTTTTATTCATTTCAATATTCTTTTTTTTTTTCCCTCCATTTCTGATGTTCCACCTTTCTTATTATTTCCTTTCTGTTTGGAGAAGTTTCTTTAGTCATTCTTTGAAGGTATGTTCAATAGCAACAGATCTAATTTTACCTTCTTCTGAGCACATGTTCATTTCCTCTTGATTCCTAAAGACATTTTTGTCAGGTACGGAATTCTTGGTTAACAGTTCAGGCCTTTCTTTACCTGAATACGCTGTGCCAGTTCCTTCTGGCCTTGACTGTTCCGGGTGAGAGATTGCTGTCATTCAGCCGGCCATGCCCCCTCAGTGATGCATCATTTCTCTTTGGCTGCTTTCAAGATGGTTTCTTCTTTAGTTTTCACGAGTAATTATGATGTGGTATGGTATGGTTTTCTTTGGAATTACTTTATTTAGGTTTCACTCAACTTCAGTCTGTAGCTTTATGACTTTTGGCCAGTTTGAGGAGAATTCAACCATTATGCCTTCTCAAATTCAGTCTCTCTTTTCCTTTGTGTATTTAATGACGTAAATGTGATCTCTGAGACTTTGTTCACTTTTAGTCTTTTTTTTTAAATGTGCAGATTGAATACAGTCTGATTATCAGTCCAAAGTTCATTGACTATATCTTCTGCCATGTCTCCTCTACTATTGAGATCATCCAGTGAGTACTTTATTTTGGTCATTGTATTTTTAGTTCTGCAATTACCATTTCCTTGCGGCAACTTGTATTATTTTCTTAATATTGTCCAATTATTCATTTATTTCAAGAGAATTCATAATTATTAAGTCAGATGCTATTATGATGATTGCTTTAAAATCCACTTCAGAAAATCCCAACAATTTATCTTGAGGTTGGCATCCATCAATTGTTTTTTCCTCAATGTTTTTGTAATTTTCTGGTTATTGATACGACAAGTAAGTTTTTTTTTTTATAATTTTTTTTAATTTATTTATTTGCTAGAGAGAGAGAGCGAGCAAGCACAGGCAGACAGAGTGGTAGGCAGAGGCAGAGGGAGAAGCAGGCTCCCCGCCGAGCAAGGAGCCTGATGTGGGACTTGATCCCAGGATGCTGGGATCATGACCTGAGCCGAAGGCAGCTGCTTAACCAACTGAGCCACCCAGACGTCCCAACAAGTGAGTTTTCACTGTGTCTTGGACATTTGGGATATTCTTTTATGAGACTCTGGATCCCATTTAATATTTTTGTTTTAGCAGAAATCTCTGTTGAGGTAAAGCATGAAGGACAGGAGTGTGCATATATAAACTTCTCTCTGGGTCTCACCACCACCAACTCAAATGTGAGGCATTGACTTGCACCCATCTGTTGCCTCCAAGTGAGATTGTAAGATCAACTTTGCTTCGCTCAAATGCCACCAGGGAGGGCGAGAAGAGGGAGTTTACTCACACTGATTTATCATTGTAATGAGGTACCAGAAGCTACCTGCTGGGCCTGACCCACTCCCAGAGAGAAGAGGGCAAGTCCAGAGTGCCAAGTGCTCCCTCAACCACCTTGCCTCAGTGATACATGTGCAAAGCAGGGATGCAGCGCCTCACTGGCCTCTGCAGACACCAGGGAAGGCTGGGAACTGAGCGTTGACTACTCCACCTTTTTCTACCTCGTTCTGCCTGATTGATGATAAGTTGGGTGGATACTGAGCTTCCTTCGTAGACCCACTAATATCAAGGGCTGGAGGAAAGGGTAGAGTAGTAGCTCCCATTGTTTTGTACTGCTTTTTCAGTCTTGCTGCTGTCAGCTGAATGTGGGGGTTCAGGTTTCGCTGAGTCTCACTGAAACCAGGGGTGGCATGGGGGAGGGCAGGGCTGCTTTCTAACCCTGACGTGTACCACCTTGTTCAACCTTGTTGATGTCAGGTTGATGCCAAGGCTCAGTTACCCAGAGTTAGATGATATGGCAGTGGGCAGAAGGCAAGTGGTAGAAAATCAGCTCCTTGCCAGCTTCACCAGCACTATCCCATGAGGGAAGTTGGTGTACTTCTTGTATCCATTTTTAGGAGCTGGGAGATCAGCTCCCTACTCAGCCTAGCAGCATTCTGCAGGGTTCTGAGCATTGCTGTCTGCCCCCATAGCACAGGATACAGAATGAGGTATGTGGGTGCAAGACCAACTTCCCATGGGGCATCCTCTGAGACCTTGGGAGGGAGGAAGTTTTCTGATCAGTGTCTTACTGAAGGTGAGCTGGCATTGCCAAAAAGATTTTTGTGGTCAAGCCATCCTTTTCCTCATCCTTTGGTTAAAGGGATAGGCTTTATGGAAGCTCTTCTGTTCTCTTCCTGGAAGTTCCAGGGTGGAGGTTTCTGCAGCACCTTGATTGGGATATATAAGAACAGGGACATTCCTCAAATTTGGAGATCCCTAGGCAGTCCTCCTCCTTCTTTCCACATTTCAGAGATTTTCTTGCTTGTTAACTGTGTTATCTCCAGGGTCCTTTAGTTAGAAGGGGGAGGATGGAGGAAGAAAGGGATCATTTTGGCAGAACTCAAAAATAAAACTTCTGAAATAAATTTGATATAACATGGGTAATGCTTCCATGTTATTCTTTTCAAGAGGGTTTGTCTATTCTTATCCCTTTCATTTCTTTTTGCAAGCTTAGAATTCAGTAGTCAGTCCTTTTCACAAATATCTATTCAGAATTTAATTAATTTAATTTAATATGAAATGAATGTGGAAAGAATTAATATCTTTGTCGAGTCTCCCTATCCATGTAAACATGATATTTTCTGTTTATTTATGCCTTTTAAGTTTAAGCCAATATTATATTTTAGTTTATTGCATAAATATATTTTACATCTTTTATTATATTTATTCTGAAGTATTTAATTTATTGCTATTACAAATAGTAGCTTTAAAATTATTTATTTTCTATATTACTGGCTTATAGAATTGCAATGAGTCGATGTCTTACTGACATTTCATCTAATAAAGTTGTGATAGTTTCTTATTTGTTCTCATAATATATTCTGACAATTTAATCCTTGGATGATCTTATACACAATTACATCATCCAGTAGTGGCAGTTTTGTGTTTTCCTTCCTTTCTTTTTTTATTGCCTTACTTTATTACTCAACCGTCTAAAGTGATACTGAATAAAAGAGGTGCTATCAACAACCCTTGATTTTTTCCAAATTCAAAAAGAAGGAATTCAGAATTTTTCCTTTAATTTTTAAGGACACACTTTTTTTAAAAATAAAAACTATTGTTTTATCCTGTTAATGTACTTACGGTGTTATAACAGTGATAATAAGTCTTGGCTTTCATATGCCTAAAAACACATTTCTTTCTTTCTCAAACATAAAAGTATCTTGGAATTATAATAACAGCATTTAATCTATTTCTGCTTTCTGTATATGTTGCTCTATTTCATTATAACACTAATATTCTGTTGTTTTATATGAAAAGATTGTGAATCTGATTGTTCTTTTTTTTTTCTTTTTTTTTTTTTTTTGATTGTGCTTGTCTTAAATGTTATTTTCTCTGGGAGTTTTATGAGTTTTCTTTGTATCAGTGACTTTCATAAATTCCTTGGATGTGTTATTATTGTTATTTTGTTTTAATCACTCTGTCCTTAAGTTACTTTGCCTTTTTCAATCTTAGAATCAAGTCTTTATACAACTCAGTGAAACTACTTTTGGCTTTGCCGACTGACAAGTGTGCAGTCATCCACGTTCTAGTCAGATGGAGGTGGTCAGAGCCAAGAACTTTTCATGTTTCTGCATGCAAATGAACCAAAGGCAGTGGGGACAGGGATTAGTCAGGAAACTTTACTTTAGCATGGCAATATAGAGGGTTGGTCCTACTACCCTTCTTCTACTTGTCACATGTCTCCAAATTCTCAAGTTTTGGATACTTGAAAGGGTTTCCTTTCCAATTACTACAGTCCATCTATAGACAATATGTAAATGAATGCACATGGCTGTGTTCCACTTAAACTTAGTTACAAAATGTTCCCGTGTGTACTTTGCCACTCCAGTATCATATAATAAATTGAAGATTGATAAAATAAAAAGGACAAATGATATGTCTAAGAAAAGAAAAAATAATAATTTTCTTTCCAAATAATATGATTTTTCTATAGAGAAAGCCCAAGAGAATCTATAGAAATAAAAGCAATTCAAAATAACCAGCAACAAGTAGGATAATGGAATGTACAGCAGTAAACAAAAATCAATATTGTAGAAAATAAGAACACCCAAGAGGCAAATTTTGAAAGCCATAGTCACAATAGCAAACAAATTCTAAGATTTTGAGGAATGAATGAACACTGTGGAGAAAACTATGAAATATTACTTCAAGATCTAAAAGAAAACTAATTAAAGAGAGAGGTAAACTATGTACATGGAGGGAACAACCATATATACTACAGAGTTAAATTCTTTCCAAAAGATATTTAAAATTCAGTCAAAAACTTTTTTTTTAAGATTTTATTATTTATTTGAGAGAGTGAGAGAGCATGAACAGGGAGGAGGCACAGGGGGAGAGGGAGAAGCAGACTTCCTGCTGAGTAGGGAGCCCAATGCGGGACTCAATCCCAGGGCCTGGGATCATGACCTGAGCTGAAGGCAGATGCTTAACCAAATAAGCCACCCAGGTGCCCTAAAATTCAGTCAAAATTTTAAGAGAGCTATGTTTCACATAACTTTACAGATCAATTTGAATACTTTTATGCATGAAGAAGTAGAAAAAAATGAAGGAAAATTAAGAAACAGAATTTGGTCTATTAAGTATCCAGGCTATAAAAATAAACCAGCATATTTTTGATATAGAAATGTACATAAAGACCACTGAAAACTGTTGAGTCCACAAACAAGTCAACATCAATATGGCAACCTGAAATATGATAGAAAATAATTTTATAGTGAATAGGAAAATCACGACCGATATTAAAAGAAAAAACGACTCTTTGATGGAATATTTTAAAATTATAAAGAAATACTATAGAGCAATTTTCTTCAGAGTTTTATTTTTGTTTGTTATCTAAATTAAAAGTTTTGGAAATCTACATACTATCTTGGATGTTTTTCAGTGGGGGAAATAACATTTCATTTAAAGCTTAGAGAGTCAAATAGGGTGAAATTTTCAACCTGATTAAACATTCAAAAATAAAACTGTTAAATTTTTCTTTGAAATTGCTCCAAACAATCTAAATACTATGGTGATTTGCTACTCTTCATAATGTGCAAGCATTTCTTTGCAAGTCAGAAACTTTATCTTTTCTCCTCTAATGTAGTTCCATTCCATTTCTCACAAAATTTCACAGTATTTTATCTTTATATAATATATTTCATACTTGAAGTACTTTTTAAATTATTTTATCATGTCTCTATTATAAATTCAAATCTATTAAAAAAACTCTGTAATCATATGTTTCCAAGTTAATAATATGGGGTGATTTATTACAATGGCATTGATACATTACAATGAAAAGTTGATCAAACCATAGAAATGCATTATAAATTTTAGTAAATCTTAAATATAAAGATGAAGGGAATATCATTTAATTTTATCTGCATGTCTAAATGAGCAACACCTTGATTTATTTTAAATTGTGCTTACTACTTGCTGCTTAAATGAGTCAGAGTTTCAGTATCATTTCTCTAGATGTAGGCACTGTATCTATGTTCAGATGAATTAATAGACAAGCAGGTGAGAAATTTTGTCATTTGATTCTTTGAATTCCATTTAAATCCTATGTCAGAAACATTCACAAAAATTAATGGACAAGCTGGTAAGAATTTTTGTTGTTTGATTCTTCGAATTCTTTCTGAGTCATATTAGTGATTGAGGAACTGACAGATTGATTAATTCCTACTTCAATGTTCTTGAAGGCAAAAAATATGAAATTAATATTCAGAAAGTATTTTTTTCTACAAAATCATTTGAAATTATTTTGCAAAGTAGGAGGAAATTGATTGACAAAGGCACACCTTGACCTTAAGCAAAGACTTATTTCTAATAAGATTACTTTTAGGAAAGACACATGATAATATTGAGGTCCTAGAGACAAATTTCTTCTATAATATCTATGAACTGCACTTTAAACACTGATCCTAAAGAATATCTGATAATCTCTGATAGAACAAGGCTACGAGACTTATCATGGATAAATCTAAAAAAAGAAAACTGGCTTTGCTTTTGTCAAATTACAAGATATGAATGCAACGTATTGTGTCATACCATAAATTTTCAAAGCACAGAATACAGTATTTTACACAGATACACAAACATGCATAAACACACTTATTTATCTTTACACGGATATGATGGAAAATTATATTACATATAAGACAATATCATACAAGTGTAAAAGAGGATACCTACAAGTTTCAGGATTTGATTACCCGTATTGGTGGTTTGGCGATTTGTACTCTTTCTTTAGATTTGTATCTCATCTAAAAGGAAATAAAGTCTGGAGCATGAAGAAAGTAAAGAGGGAAGGAAGAAATTATGAAGGAAAAGAGGAAGGAAGGAAGGGTGGAAAGAAGGAAGGAAATCATAAAAGAGTGGTTGATTTTAAAATATCCTCAACAGATAAATTAAAGAATGATATATGACATCTTAGGGAAAAAGTAGAAGACATATTGCCCATTAGGTACAATATATGCAAAAATGTGAAAAGCAAGAAATGAGTAAATGTTATACTGGAGATGAAGATTAAGGCTAATACTGAAATGTGTCACACTACATGTTCACAAAAATATAAATTAAAAAAAATAATCAAAGTGGAAAGAAACATTTTGTTTGTTTATTTATTCAAAGCTGCAAAGTCTCAAATGACGAAAGAACAAAGACTCTTTCCATATAAAGAAAAACCTAGAATTATCTTTCTAAATAATTACATTGTCATGTACAATCTCGATACTCTATTTTTTACTATTTCTACATTTAAGTATTATAACAGTCTTTTTACCTATGTTTCAAAACTTTATATTGAATAGTATATGTACAAAACATTTAATAATTTTTACTATGGTCAAAACTGGGTAAGAATTAAACAGAGATATTTTAGTCAGGAAAAATATAACAGAATAGCTAGCACATTTAAAACTTTGACCTTTGGAATATCCAGAGAGATACTTGAAAACTCATTCCCTTATGAGCCTCTGAGAAGATTGGTTTGCCTGACTAATTCTTGTTCCCTACTGTGTCTGTGTACTATTAGCTATTTTTCCCAGAATAAAAACAATCACAAAGGTTATTGGTTATGCTAGACTGGAGAACATAAGGCCATTAGAGATAACCAACTCTTTCTCTATATTTTTGTGAGTAGGAGGGGTTAGATGTCCAGCTTCAGCATTTGGGTGGATCAAAAGCTTTAAGCCTCATTTCATAAAAAGAACAGATTAACCATTCCCATAAAGGCTGAAATAAAATTCATAAACATAAATGAACAGCTGGTTTACAAATTTTCACAGTCTGATTACTCTCCAATGTTACTAAATGAAGGAGGCACTGTAGGCTCAGAGTTTGTACTAACTATAGACAGTAAAATCTAGTTCTGGTGCCTATGAGGATGGCTTATGTGATCAGAAAATAGTGGCACATATCCTCTCTGGAACTGGATATTACATTATTATAGAAGCTGTTTACATTTTTCCACATTCAATTAGTTCCTCATATCACAAAACAGAAAAGGTAAAGCATCTGGAAACATCGTTTGAGTAATAGCTGAGTCTACCTTAGAAAACAAAAAACAATTCTGATGTTATACTACGTTTTAGATGCTATCATACCCTTCAGAATGAATTCTCTTTTCCTGAGATTTTAAAACTATACAATAAGCTCCAAAGAATGTGACTGGTATAGCAACTTTTGCTAAGAGCATTGGATTTTAAATCCATGTGAGGTTGAGGAAGATCTACAGAACTACAAATTAACCTCAAAAACACCATTTCCTGAAATTTCACACATTTTCAGGGATGATCACTCTGTTAGACAGCAGGGATTATAACTGAAGCAATATGCTATATCTATGATAAAAGAAGGCTGAAAACTCGGATTTTGTTACTATGACCATCCCTATGGATTGCTTTATACACATTCCACCTCTAGTAAATTATATCTCATGGGATATGTCTGAAATTGATTTCTTCATCACATAACATCATGTACTGAATATGAGTAATAATTTGAAAATAAACCACTGATAAAGCATTTTTATGTATTGATTAATTTATTTGGGGTTGTTTCTTCATCCGTTAATCATCTAACCTGTTCATTAGAAGGATGAGTATGGGAAGGTGTGCACAGTTGAAATGGCTTTTGCAAAATGTAAAAGAGTTTGTAGACCACAGGGGAGGATAAATTCAGGTAGAATCAAAGAGGAATTGTCATCACTATATACACTAAAGTTCTGAGTGGTTATTCCATGTGTGAATCTGGCTTGGGAATTACAGAGAAGATATTGGCTGTGCAGTTGTGTATCTAAGCTCAGGAAAACATAATAGGTCACCAAATAAACAATCTTGGGGAAACATGAGAGGTGATTCAAAATAGGGCTGAACACAAGGCACAGAACTGCCTATAGGACTTAACAGTCTATTGAGGCAGTTCCCATAAACAAGGGTACCAGAAAAGACTACAGAACAGACTAGTTGAAAATTGAACCTGGATTTTTATGTTTTGGCAGATGGGGTTCCATTTTTGATGATGGTAGTAGAGGTTATGGTGGGTTTGTCCTCTAACAGACAACAGTTACACATTCTTGAAAAATAACTACATAAAAGCGTTGGGAAAAAGAAACTGAGAGGAAGGATTCTGAGTGAGGATTGCATTTGTATAGTTTTTCACCGGATGGTATATCCCATTTTCCCCAGTTAAATTGGTAAGAAATTACATGAAAAAAATTTCAGTTTCTCTGGCTTGAGGAGACAGAGAACAAAGATTAAGGTTGCCGGAATAACAGGAAAATAATTGCAGAAATTCCAGAAAGGATGGTGTCACAAGGGAAACACAAAAGCTTCATACAAACACCAATAAAATAATTGGCTGAGTTCTAAACAGTGCACACATAGGGATAGAAAGTCACAAGTGGAAGGATGAAAAAGTAAAGTGATTTGGCTGCTGTTCATCACAAAGAAAGCAGAGTTTGGATTTACAGTTGAACTAAATTAATTCCCTGCTAGAACAAAAACCAACACTTTTTAATAGAAATCAGTGGAACCTATAGTCTCTACAACACATAATCCACAATGTTCAGTATATAATACAAATCAATAAACAAATGAACAATCTAGAAAATGTGACATAGTCAAAAGAAAAATAAAACAATATAAGTCAAAAAGTAGATGATCCAGAGGTTGAAATAAGCAGAGAATAATGTTTGAAAATCTATCAAAAGAATATTTAAAATATTTTAAAGAGAAAAAAAGTATGGCAATGAAGAATGAACACAGGAAAATCAGCAGAGAGATACAAACTATAAAAACAACAAATAGAACTTTTAGAACTTAAGTGTAAAATATCCAATAGGGACCTGGGTAGCTCAGTTGGTTCAACACTTGCCTTAGGCTCAGGTCATGATTCCAGAGCCTTGGGATCAAGCCCCACCTTGAGCAGTGAGCCTGCTTCTTCATCTGCCCCCCACTTATGCTCTCTCCCTCTCTCTCTAAAGTAAATAAAAAGATTTTAAAAGATTTTTAAAAAGCAAAATATCTGAAATGATAAACTTACTAGTCAGACAATATCATCTTGAAGATGGAAGAAGACAGAATTTATAAATCTGAAGAAATGTTCATAGAAATTAATCCACTTGAAAAACAGAACATTTTCAGACATTAAAATGGCTGAAAGAATTCCTCAGCACCAAACCTGAAATGCAAGAAATATTGTAACTATTCTTTAGAAGGAAGGAAAATAATACCAGATGTGTATTTAGATCACCAAAAAAGAATAGAGACTACTGGAGTGGGTAACTACATGAGTTGATATATAGAATCTTTTTCTTATTATTTGTATTAGTTTCCTATTGTTGTTGTAAAAAATTAGCAGCTTAAGACAACAAATTTATTGTCTTTAATTTCCTGAAGTCAGAAGTCTAAAACGGTTCTGCAAGGCTGTGTTTCTTCTCAAAGTTCACTGGAGAATCTATGTCCTTGCCTTTTCCAGTTTCTGAAACCCAACTATACTTTTTGGCTATGGACCCTTCCTCAATGTCCAGTCAACAAAATAGTGTTTTCTTCCCTCTGTGACCTTTGCTCTAGTCCTTGTTTATCCTAGTACTCACTTTGATATTCCAGTCTTCCTATCCTTAGAACCCTTGTGATCATATGAGACCAACTGAGCCAATTTAAGACAATTTACTGCCTCAGAATCCTTAACTTGTTCACATCTGTAAATTATTTTTCACCATGTAAGGTAACATATTCATAGGTTTTGGAAGTCAGGAGGTAGAAATCTTTGGGAAGCTATTATTCAGTCAACCACATTTAATTGAGTAATCTCTTTAAAAGAGGATTGATTATTTAAATAAAACAATAAAAACATATCGTGAAGATTATAACATCTATTAGAGTAAAATGATTGACAATAATATATTATAAAAAGGTTCATTTCCTCTATGTGAGGTTACAGAGTATCAAGTGACTCTAGGCAGTGATAAATTGAATATATGAACCCTATACTGAACGGTAAGGTAACAAAAAATAGTAATAGGTAATAAACCAATGAAAGAATGGTGATGGAGTACTTAAAAATAATTTAAGGCAGGGATGCCTGGGTGGCTCAGTTGGTTAAGCGGCTGCCTTCAGCTCAGGTCATGATCCCAGGGTCCTGGGATCGAGTCCTGCATCGGGCTCCTTGCTCAGCAGGGAGCCTGCTTCTCCCTCTGCCTCTGCCTGCCTCTCTGTCTGCCTGTGCTTGCTCTCTCTGACAAATAAATAAATAAAATCTTAAAAAAAATTTAAAGCAGAAAAGATAATAAAGGAGAAAAAAAAACAGAGAAGTAGAAAACATAAGGTAAGATGAGAGTCATATTTAACTATATCAATAACCACATGTAATGCAAATAACCTAAAGACTTCGAGTTAAAGGTAGAAGTTGTCAGATCAGATAAAAAAGAGAAAACACTCCTTTTTTTTTTTTTTTTTTTTGAAAAAGGGAGTGTGAGCAGGGGAAAAGAGGCAGAGGGTGAGGAAGAAAGAGAATCATAAGCAGGCTCCACACTCATTGCAGAGACTGGATCTCATAACCCTGAGATCATGAGCTCAAATCAAGAGACAGACATGTACCTGCCTGAGACATCCAGGCAACACAGAAACACTCTTTTTTAAAGATAAATAGGTTCAATGTTAAGGGCTGGAAAGGTGTACCATTTTAATCACTACTTAAAAGACAAGTGGAATGGCTATATAAATAATAGGAAAAGTAATTTCAGAACAAATTATGTTACTAGAGTTAACTATATAATTTCATAATAATAAGAAGAAAAATTAACCAAGAAGACACACCAATCCCAAATACCTATGCATCTAATGATATAGCTTCAAAACACACAAAGCAAAAACTAATAATATTCCAAGGAGAAATCAACAAATCCATAATTATAGAGAGAAAAAGTAAAAACTTTCTCTCAGTAATTAATTTTAAAAATAGGCAGAGTAATCAATAACAGTAAGGTAGACTGGAAAATGCTGTCAACTTGGGGTCTCTAGGTGGCTTACGTGGTTAAGTGTCTGCCTTTGGCTCAGGTCATGATCCCAGGGTTCTGAGATCAAGCCCTGCATCGGGATACCTACGCAGCAGGGAATCTGCTTGTCCCTCTCACCCTCTTTAATATTCTCGCTCTCTTGCTCTATTCTCTCTCTCTCTCATATAAACAAATAAAATCTTTAAAAAACAACAACAAGGAGCGCCTGGGTGGCTCAGTAGGTTAAAGCCTCTGCCTTCCGCTTGGGTCATGATCTCAGGGTCCTGGGATTGAGTCCTGCATCGGGCTCTCTGCTCTGCAGGGAGTCTGCTTCTTCCTCTCTCTCTCTGCCTGCCTCTCTGCCTACCTGTGCTCTCTGTCTGACAAATAAATAAATAAAAATCTTTAAAGAACAACAACAACAACAAGAAAGAAAATACTATTAAGCAACTTTCCCTGAGGATTATAGGCCTTTACCTAAGTAATCTATGTATCGATGTATGTTTTCCTTTTTTTTCTGGTAAATGGAGCTAAGTTCTGTTTATTTTTGAAAGAACCAACTTTTGGTTCCACTAACATTGTGTCCCTATTTTATATTTCAATTTTTGTCTAAACTACATTAATTTCCTACAATAATGTAAGTTATGCATTCTTCTCAAAGGTGCATGAAACATTTACTATATAGAAAGTGGTTTGGTCATAAAACAAGTCTCAATAAATTCAAAGTTACATTGTAAAAGGTGTTTTCTGACCATAATCAAATAAATAACAGAAAAATTTTTGGAAAATCTCCAGGAATTGGTGAATAATTAACACATTTCTAAATAACATACTGATAAGACATTAAAAAAGGACTTTTGAGTAAATCTTGAACTAAACTAATTTTTTAAATCTAATCAGATTTAGCTAAAACTTGTGTAGTGGGAAATTTATAGTAACAAATACTTCTATTAGGAAAACAACAACAACAACAACAACAAAAATCAGCCTCAATGGCACCAAAGAAACTATGGAATAAAACTAAACCCAAAGCTGGTGGAGGAAACTAATGCAGATAAGAGTGGGAATTAATGTAGTTCAGACAGACATTGAAATATAAAATACAGAAGCAATGTTAGTGGAACCAAAAGTTGGTTCTTTAAAAAAAAAAATTAATAATTTAGCTTCACTTACCAGAAAAAAAGGAGAAAAATATGTAGGTTATCAAAATCAGAAATGAAAGAGTGATATTACATAAATTTAAAAAAATTATAATACAACATTATTAACCATATTCTACCAATAAAGTAGTTGTGTTAGATGAAATGGACAGATTTCTTTAAAAACAAATTACTTAAACTGCCTCAATAAGAAACAGGAGATCTGAATATATTTCCAACCCTTATTAGAGAAATTAAATTAGTACTTAAAAATCTCCCAACAAGGAAAAGCCCAGGCCCAGATGGTTTGACTGGTAAAGTCTATCCACTATATATACATCATTCTTGACAGACTTTCTACAGAATATGTGATAAAACACTCCAACTCATTCTTGGGAAAAAGAATTATTGTGACATCAAAGCCAGACAAATACTTCACACAGAGAAAACTATAGACGAAAATCTATCATGAATGAAGACAACAAATTACTCAAAAAATATTAGCAAAATAACACAAAAGGATTACATATATGACATACAGCAACATGTGATAAGAATTATGCATAATGACAAACTGGATTTTTTTCAGGAATGCAAGGTTGGTTGAACGTCAAAAATAAATTAATATAATAATTTCCAATAAGACAACAAATAGCAAAAGACACCTCAATAAATGGAAAAGAAAAAGCATTTGGCAAAATCCAATATCTAATCAGGATGAAATGTGTCAGCAAATTTGGAACAGAAGAGAATTTCCATTCTTTCCATTCATTCCATTACTTTATCAGAGACTGCTTAAAAAATCCTACAGATTATATCAGACTTAATGGGAAAAGACTAAACTATTTTGCCCCATAATAAGATTAAAATGTTCATTCTACTGAATTCCATTTAGTTGGAGGTTTTAGCAGGTGCAATCAGGCAAAAATTAAAATAAAACAAAATGATAAAATAAGCCATCCAAATTGGAAAATAAGTTAAATTATCTTCATTCATAGATTATATAATCCTCCATATAGAAAATCCTAATACTCTCTCTTTCTCTCTCTCTCTTTCTCTCTCTCTCTCTCTCAGACACACACACACACACACACACACACACACACACACACAACTTTCTAGAACTAAAATTTCAGTTCAACAGGGTAGCAAGATATAATATCAACATAAAAAATCCATTGTATATCTTTATAATAGTCATTTACAATCTACAAGTTAAATTAACAAAACAATTCATTTAAACGATATCAAAAGGGTGATGTACTTAGCAATAAACTTAATAAAAAATAAAAACTATGAGTAATTGATAAGAATAATTAAATAAAACTGAAATAAATTGAGACATAGTCCATTTATTAATTGGAAGATTACATATTGTTAAGATAGAAATTCTCCTCAAGTCATATATAAAGTCAAAAATCTCTGCCAAAATCCCAGCAAGGTCTTTTGTAGAAATTGACAGAATGATCATAAAATCTATGTGGAAATACCAACAATCCAGAATAGCCAGAATATACTTCATTATATCAAAACGTAAGACAAAGCTGTAGTACTGGCATAAAGATAGACATGCAGATCAATGAAACACAACTGAATGTCCAAAAATAAAGCTTCATTATGGTCAATAGATTTTCAACAATGGTACCAAGGCAATTTAAAGGGAAAATGACAGTTCGTTTTGTTTTTCTGTAAATGGTGCTAGGACATGAAAAAGATAAATTTAGATCATGGGTCAACAAACTACCCCCACAAAGTAAGTCCAGCTTGCTGCCTCATTTTCAAATAAAGTTTTGTGGGCACATGGCCATGCCCATCTGTGTACATATTGTCCGTGACTATTCTATACTATAATAGTGCTATTGAGTAGTAAAGAAGGATACAACACACAAAGCCTCAAATGCATACTAGTTGACCCTTTCCAGATAAAATTTGCCAACCCCTGATTAGATCCTTACCTCATAACATACACAAAAATTAACAAGTTGGATATGATACCTAATTATAATAAGTAAAACTATTAAATCCTTCAAAGATAGAGGAGTAAATCTTTAGGGCCTTGGAATTGGTAACTTTCTTTCTTTCTTTCTTTCTTTCTTTCTTTCTTTCTTTCTTTCATTTCTTTCTTTCTTCTTCTTTTCCAAGATTTTAATCTCTGCACCCAATGCAGAGCTCAGACTCCCAACCCCAAGATCAAGAATCACATGGTCTACTGACTGAGCCAGCCAAAGCACCCCTGGTAATTATTTTTAACTAAGTCATCAAAAATAGAAGTGAGGAAAGTAGAAAAAAGGTTAAATTGAATTTCAGGAAAATTAAAAAAAAAATACTGCTACTTTCATTATAAATCTTACCTTTGGGGCCCATTCTGGCTGGGTCTTCTCTTTTTCTCTCTCTCTTTCTCTCTCTTTGTTTTTCTTTTTTCTTTCTTTTTGGTGGTGACTTCTGATTGCTCAGAAGCGTTCCAGGGTACATCTTGCCTGGATCACAGGTGATATATTCAGCTACACATCCCCTCAACCACCTTTCACTAAAATGACTAGGAGGAGGAACACCCAGCAGAGGAAAAATTCAGAGACTGTGCCCTCTCCATCAGAGCTATTGGATATGGACATAAGCAGCATGTCAGAAAGGGAATTCGGGGTAATAATTATCCAGGCAATGGCTAGATTGGAGAAAACCATTAGTGACAACATGGAATTGATTAGGGCAGGAGTGAAAGCCACCTGGGAAGAAGTTAAAAATGCTATGAATGAGATCAAATCTAATCTAAATACTGTAACAGCTAGGGTAACCGAGGCAGAAGATAGAATTAGTGATCTAGAGGACAAATTGATGGAGAAAAAGAATCAGGAGGAGGCCTAGAACAAACAGCTTAGAAGCCATGAAAACAGAATTAGGGAAATAAATGATGCTATGAAACATTCCAACATCAGAATTATTGGAATCCCTGAGGGGGAGAAGAAAGAAAGAAGACTAGAAGATATAGTTGAACAGATCATCCATGAAAATTTTCCCAGTCTGGGGAATGGAACCAGAGTTCATGTCCTAGAGGTAGAAAGATTACCCCCAAGATGAACAAATCTAGAAAGACCTTGAGGCACTTGATTGCAAGACTGACAAATCATAATTTTAGACAAGAGCTTTTGAGAGTAGCTAGGGGGAAGCGATTCCTTATGTACAGAGGAAAGTCCATCAGAATAACGTCAGACTGGTCCACAGAAACCTGGCAAGCCAGAAAGAGCTGGCAAGACATGTTTAGGGCATTAAATGAGAAGAACATACAGCCAAGATTACTTTATTCAGCAAGACTGACATTCAAAATGGATGGAGAGATAAAGAGCTTCTAAGAGCAGCAAGGTTTAAAAGAGTATGTGACCACCAAGCTGGCACTACAAGAAATATTAAGGGGGGGGGGTCCACAAAAGAAGAACCTAAGAGTGTCATAGAACAGAAATTTACAGAGACAATCTATAGAAACAAGGACTTCACAGGCAACATGATGTCAATAAAAAAGTATCTTTCAATAATCGCTCTCAATGTGAACAGCGTAAACACTTCCATAAAATGGCTCAGAGTTGCAGATTGGAGAAAATGACAGGACACATCCATATGTTGTCTACAGGAGACCCATTTGGAACCTAAGGATACATCTGGACTGAAAGTGAAGGGAAGGAGAAGCACCTTTCATGCCAATGGACCTCAAAAGAAGCTGGGGTAGCGATTCTCATATCAGATAAATTAGATTTTAAACTAAAGACTGTAGTCAGAGATACAGAAGGGTCTTCTTAAAGGGCCTATCCTCCAAGAAGATCTAACAATTGTAAATATTTATGCCCCCAATACGGGAGTAGCCAACTTCATAAGACAAGTTAATCAAGACAAAGAGTCATATTGATATGAATACATTAACAGTAGGCGATCTTAACATGCTACTCTCAGTAATAGATTGTCCAAGCAGAAAATCAGTAGTGAAACAAGAGCGTTGAATGACGCACTGGACCAGATGGACCTCATAGATACATACAGAACATTCCACCCTAAAACAACAGAATACTCATTCTTCTCGAGCGCACATGGAAATTTCTCCAGAATAGACCACATACTTCTGCTTTAAAGGACATCATTAAGAAAATGAAAGTCAAGCCAAAGTCAGTGACAAAATGTTTGCAAATAATACATTTGATAAAACCCTGTAACCAGAATATATATTTAATCAAAAATATTTGAATAAACATTTCATCAAAGAAAATAAATCAATGGTTAATAAGCAGATGAGAATATATCACCATCACTAGTCAGGAGGAGAATGTAAATCATAAATACAATGTGATTATTATTTTAAAGATTTTTTTTTTTTATTTGACAGACAGAGATCACAAGTAGGCAGAGAGGCAGGCAGAGAGGGAGGAAGGGAAGCAGGCTCCCTGCCGAGCAGAAAGCCTGATTGGGGGCTTGATCCCAGAACCCTGGGATCATGACCTGAGCAGAAGGTGGAGGCCCCAACCCACTGAGCCACCCAGGTGCCCCAATCATTATTATTTAAAACACACTAGGAAGGCAATAATAAAGAAGACAAGAACAAGTGTGAGTAAAGATGTAGATCAACTGGAAACTTCATGCATTGCTGGTGGGAATAAAAAATGGTTTAGTCACTATAAAAAATTGTCATTTTTAAAATTTTTATTTTTTATATTAAGTTTTTCTGTTTTTGTTTTTGTTTTCTTTTATTTTTCAGAGTTCCAGAATTCATTATGCACCACACCCAGTGCTCCATGCAATATGTGCCCTCCATAATACCCAGCACCAGCTTTGCCCAACCCTCTCACCCCCTTCCCTCCAAAACCCTCAGTATATTAAGTTTTTAAATTTTAATTCCAGTATAGTTAACATAGAGTGTTATATTAGTTTCAGGTATACAATACAGTGATTCAACACTTACATACAACACCCGGTGCTCATCATAAGTGTACTGCTTAATCCCTACCACCTATTTCCTCTATCCTCCCTCCCATCTCCCCTCTGGTAACCATCAGTTTGTTCTCTATGTTAGGAGTCTCTTTCTTGGTTTCTCTCTTCTTTTTCCCCTTTTCACATTCGTTTTATTTCTTAAATACCACATATGAGTGAAATCATACGGTAATGATTTATTTCACTTAACATACTTTCTACTTCCATTTATGTTATTGAAAATGCAAGATTTCATTCTTTTTATGTTTGAATAGTATTCCATTGCACGTGTGTGTGTGTGTGTGTTTGTATACACATAGATATACCACTTTAAGCAAATTATGGAAAGAGCCCAAATGTCCATCCACTGTGAATGGATAATGAAGTTGTAGTGTGAGTGTGTGTGTGTGTGTGTGTACACACACATATTGACATATATATGTATATATAACATACATAACATATATATAACATATACACACATATGTGCATATATATACATATATGGATAGATAGATAGATACATACATACATACAGCCATAAAAAAGAATAAAATCTTGCCATTTACAACCATGTGGATGGAGCTAGAGAGTATCATGCTAAGCAAAATAAGTTACAGAAAGACAAATACCATATGATGTCACTCGTATTTCGAATTTAAGAAACAAAACAAATGTGCAAAGGGAAAAAGAGGGAGAGAGAGAGAAAAAAAAAAACAGACTCTTAACTATAGAGAACACACTGATGGTTATCAGAGGGAGGCGGGTAGGGAGAATGGGGGAAATGGGTGATGGGCATTAAGGAGGGCATTTGTTGTGATGAGCACCAAGTATTGTATGGAAGTACTGAATCACTAAATTGCATACCTTAAACTAATATTACACTGTATGTTAACTAACTAGAATTAAAAAAAAAAACTTTAAAGGAAAAAAACCCTAATAACTGATTTTTTTTTGAAGATTTGAATAGATATTTATTCACAAAAGGTATACAGAGGGCCAATGAAAGATGCTCAACATCACTAATCCTCAGGGAAATTAAAATTAAATCTATGATGAGTATCACCTCACACCTGTAGGATGTCTATGATCAAGACAGACAGACAAATAAAAATGACAAGAATTGTTGGCAAGGATGTGGAGAAATTGTAGCCCTTGTACTCTGTTGGTGGGAATGCAAGATGGTGTAGCTATTACGTAAAAATACTACACAGTTTCCTCAAAAAAATAAAAACAGAACTACTATATAATCCAGCAATTCCACATCTGGGTATTTATTCAAAATAATTGAAATCCAAGATCTCAGAATGATTGTACCATTCTCCTGTTCAATGAAGTGTTATTCACAATAGCCAAGACATGGAAACAAGTTAAACGTCCATCAACAGAAAAATGCATAAAGAAAATACGATCTATCTGTATAAATCACATTTGGTATATATCATTATACACATTTATTTACATATACATACACACAATGGAATATTATTGAAGGAATTCTTTCCATATGCAACAACATAGATGAGTCTGGATGATATTCGTATTAATTGAACTAAGCCAATCTCAGAAGGGCAAATATTGTGTAATTACACTTGTATGAAGTATCTACAATAGTCGTACTCACAGAGGCAAATAATAGAGTGATGCTTGCCAGGGGCGTATAGGGAAAGAATGAGGAGTTGTCAATCAACACGCATAAAATTTCAGTTATGCAAAATAAATTAGTTCTAGACATACGATATAAAACAGTGTGCCTACAGGTAACAGTACTACACTGGACACTTAAGTTATCTGTTAAGAGGGTTAGATCTCATGTTAAGTCTTCTTACCAAAATAAAATAAACCAATAAAAGAGAAAAAAGTTAGAGATGGCCAAACAAGATATAAAGTAAGATCTAAGATGTTCTGTCTTCAAGAGGCATCCTTCCAATATAAAGATTTAGATTAACAGTAAAAAGATAGAAAATACATTATGTGCCAGTTATAAAGATAAAAGAAACCTAGAATGGCTGTCTTAATATCAGAAAAAAAATAGACTTTAGACAAAATGCATGAGCATAGATACAAAGAGCCATTTTGCAATGATAAAATGATCAGGAAAATAATTTAGAACAACCGTCCTAAATTTGTATGCATCTAATAGCAGAGCTTCAGAGTGGATGCAGCAAAATCGACAGAATTAAAGAAAGAAATACAGAAATTCACAACCTTAGCTGGAGATTTTAATACCCATTTCTTAGAGAAATGGTTGATCCTGGTTGGGTAGAAGGATCCATTGCAAAGTCCTTCCTTAGAAATTCCTAGGTTGACGAAAACATGCTGAGAAGGTTGTAGATCAATTGAATTTATAAATTGTATCAAAAGTCATCAAATTGTGCATTTAAAAGATGTGAAAATTTTTAAACAATATTTAAGTGTACATTTTAAAAATAGGACTATAAAAATACTGAACTTGAGACGGTGGGTTTTCTTTTTACAATGGTTTGAATCAGCAATTTCAAATCTGTTTTCCCTATATGTTCCCTTGAGCAAATGCATAAATACATTGAAAATAAACAAAGAAAACCAGGCTTCTCACTTTGGAGGATGGAATTACCTTAAAGATGGGGGAGGTCTGAAGCATCAATAGACAGGGCAGGACTGGTTGTCTGACCAAGACAAAGGTCATTGTGCTCTGAAGGAGGCTCTAGGCTTTGAATCTCATTAGCCACCTTTCTCTTTGAGTCATTCTCTATGTGAAGAGTAGATCTCCAGAGATAATGCCCTGCAGATATTAAAAAAAGGGGAATCCCCTTACAAAAGTTAATCCAACAGGGAAGAAAAAAGGCATTAAGATGTTTATCTCCTGGCTCTCATGATTCTATGGTGGTCATGTAGCTTGATGACATTAGATGATGCAGCAATGTTTCTTCAATGTCCTAAATTATTCCAAAATAAAAGTAAAAACAAAAAAAATCTAAAAACCTCGGATTCCCTAGTGCCAGAGGATAATTTTTGTTTTTTGTTTTTGTTCTGTAACTTCCTGGTGTCTGACTGCATTATTCTCAGGAAGTATAAAAACGCTCTCCTGGGTTGCTAAAACCTCCATCATCTCAGCCTTTGTTACCTCTTGTACGGATCAAACACTCTCTTTAAAAATGGAGTGAAGGTCTTTATTGATCAATCTGGGTTCATAACTTTAAAATTTAAAAAACAATTCACTTAGCTTGAAAGCTCTGCATGGAGGTGCTGGTAGCATCTGTTACACTGCAGTCAGATTTGTGACTGTTATCCGGATGATTTGCTTTCTCCATGAATATGATGAAGAAAATGAAATAAGTAAATGAAAACACTTAAAACAATGATCACTGAGAGTGTGTGCTTCTGGAGGGCAGGGAGTAAGCCTCACTCATCCACAGTTTGCACTCTGCTTTCAGAGGATGACCACACACTTCTTATATTAAAATTAATTAAATTGTGCAAATATATGTCAAACCATGCCTCCAGTGATAATCCAATCTAATGAGCTCCTTTAAAAAAAACTAATTAAGTCTCCTAAATGCTGCCATCATTTTTTTCATAAATTTGTTTTTCTATCAAAATATCACATGCTAATTACAGAAAATTTAGAAAAAGTATGATGAAAATAAAACTCACCAATGACTCTACCACCGAAAGTTTGCCACAGTTAATATTTTGTTCTGTTTCTTATGCTTTTTCTATGACTTTGGATTTTATGAAACATAGGGAGTTCTTTGTAAAATAGGATTTACCTTTAATCATTATTATGATACAGTATATTGCTTCACATATTATATAACTCTGGTCAAATTCCAGTCTCATTGTGAGTTGTGCCACTTTACAGGTGAAGAAATTGAGAGTAGGAGAGAGAACTGACCTGTCCATGCTGTACCATCTTAGAAAGTGAAATCAGGATACATTCATCCTGGGCAAAGTTTCCAGCATCATTTGCATAAAGTACACTTTTACCTGTACCTTTTAATGTGTTCATTTATAATTATGATGACTAGTAGATGTTATTGTTTTCTTTTCTCGGAATAGTTTTATTTGTTCAGCTATTGCAAAGCCCTGCTGAGACTATATTCCTTTTGCCATAAGAGATAAACCTACACGCACATTTCACTCAAAAATGTAGCACGGAACATAAGGAAGCATGTTACTAAGACAAAATCTCCATTTGTTTAATCCACTGTAATTGTGGATAATCATTCAGTAAAGTAGTAGCAATGCAAAAACAAATCAATTAGTCTAATATCTAAGTCCACAAGATTTAAAAGACACAAAATTTCAAAAAGATAAACAGGCATATTGTATTAAATAAACTATGTGTGTGGATAAAAAATGAATTTGAGTATGGGAGGATATTCAGAAAGCTAAAAATTCAGGATTTAATTTTTTTATTATTATTATGTTAGTCACCATGCAATACATCATTAGTTGCTTTTTTTAAAGACTTTTATTTATTTATTTGACAGAGAGAGATAACAAGTAGGCAGAGAAGCAGGCGGAGAGAGAGGGGAAAGCAGGCTCCCTGCTGAGCAGAGAGCCTGATGCGGGACTCAATCCCAGGACCCTGAGATCATGACCTGAGCGGAAGGCAAAGACTTAATCCACTGAGCCACCCAGGTGCCCCATCATTAGTTTCTGATGTAGTGTTCTATGATTCCTTGTTTGCATATAACACCCAGTATTTAAGATTTAATTACAAAGCAAGTGAATATATTACCTTAGATAAAGAGCACAGTTTAAAAAAAAATAAATATAGGAAAACATTTACGGCAAAGAGGGGTTCACACACATACTTCACTATGAAATATAAAATATATATTATTAAGAATTAATATACATTTTGATTTACTGGCCTTCCTGCCTGTGTGACTACTACTGTTGGGAAAAATAAAGGAATAACGCAATTATGATAATACTGTAAACTCATGATTATAGCTTCATGTATGTACTCAGTATTGCCTGGCAAACACACAAAATGTTTTAGTAAATGAGCTCTCCTAACATCTCCTAATATCTTCAATGGCTGTTAGAATTACAACTGCCTTGTACCCTTTCCTTCAGAAGATAATTTTGTTTACATTTCACAGAAAATCAGAAAATATGTTAGGATCTCCCTCATTCTGTCCACTCCGTCTGTAGAACAAATATGGCTCTCCTCCACTCCCATCTGGAGAGCATTTTGATTCCCTGGAAGAGAAGACCCTCTTTCTGTCAAGGACCAATGTCACCCACCGCTGCTTCTATGTGTGGCATCCCTCCTAAATCACTTTTCTTTTCTTTTTATTTTTTCTTTCTTTCTTTCACTGTTTTTAATTTTTTTAATTAAAATTTTATTTTGGTTCCAGTGTAGTTAACATACAGTGTTGTTTAATTTCATGTGTACAATGTAGTGATTCAACAGTTCTATATATTCCTCAGGGCTCATCATGATAAGTGTGCTCCTTAATTCCCATCACCTAGTTCGCTCACCCCACCCACCTCCCCTTTCCTGGGGCCTTAATCCAGGGGATGCTTCATCCTTTCAGATACTTTCAGCTTCTTTCTCTACTGACTTGTTCTCATCAGCATCCAAACATGATCAATAATTCTCTACCTTTAAATAAAAGGAAACACAAAAATGATAAACAAATCCTTTCTTCCAAACCCTCCTTCACCATACAACCTAACTAAATCCTTAAACGTTTTCTATGCAACCGTTAGCATGTTCTTACACTTTTTCTTCATTTTGAATTTTGAAATGTTTTGCTTATATACAAAATTCCAAATCAATGTATAACTACCAATTATGTTGCCCTACACTGAGATTTCATAATTGTTATTTTGTAAGTAGTTCATTCAGATTGTTATTTTTAGAAATGAAATATAAGTGTATCACATGAAATGCCAGAGTTCCCATTCCAATTTACTATTTTCTCATTCCTCTCTGAAATTAACTACTGTTTTGAAATTTTAGTCTAGTCCTATGTTTATATTTTTATTATATTTATTTAGATCCATACATAGTATATAATATTTGTTGCAAAATGTGATTTTTAAGGTTTTGAGATTCATGGACACCATTTTATGTAGAATTATACAATTCTATGCTGTATACTATCCCATTGAAAAGAGCTATCATATTTTGGTCATTTCCTTATATAGAAAGGAAAGCTGTTTCTGTTTTCCATGTTCCAAACCATACTGTGATGAAAAATCTGCCTTCCTATCTCTTTAAGTACATGTGTGATCAGTTCCATGAAATACCCAGGATATGAATTACTTGCTCATTGGATATGCTTATTCTCAACTTAAGTAGATCTCAAATCACTCTGTAAATTGGTTTTATCAATTTACGTTACCACCAACACCATGAGGCTTCACTTTCCTCCATCAGACCAACAGCCTATGTTACAGTCAGTCTTTTGAAATGTTTGCCAGTCCAATGTGTGTGAAATGCATTTGCATTTACTTTATTATGATGATGATTGACATGTTTTCATATACTGGAGATTTGGGTTTCCTCTTCTGTGAATTGCTTCTTCACCTACTTTGCCACTTAATAAGTTGCATGCCTTTGTCTAAATATAAGATTGATTTACACATTCTGGAATCTAATTTTTGATGAGTATACGACAGAAATTATACTTTCTTGTAGGCTATGCCCTTGCTTTAAAATTAATGTATGTGTCTTTTTTATATAAATGCTTTGTATTTTTATGTAATCATATTTACTGATATTTCTTTATAATCCCCTAAAGCTTTTTGTTAGTTTTACTTTTCACATTTAAGTGACTAATTTATTTAAAATTATTTTATAGAAGATAAGAATAAAAATTGACTTTGGGGGAGTCTTATAGTTGCTCAAGTGACAACCATTGTTAAATAGTTCTAAAATCACAACTGATATGTGATGCTATCTCACTTATACCAAGTGTCCTCTAGGTGTGACTATTTCTGGACTCTTTAATAGGTTCTCCTGACTTTGAGGTCACCTAAATGCACACCGTTTTAATTGTAATAGTTTTCAATACCTGCAAATGCAGATTCCACCATTTTATTTAGTTTTTATTCAAATAAGCTCTTCCTTCCCCCTTATTATATTGCTATTATATTTTCAGATTAGTTATAGCTGTATATTCTTCTTGAATTCAACAAGTTTATATCCAACAAATTTTTTGACTTCTAATTTTATGTCTACATTTCCTTTACAATTATGTGTAAAGAGATAAATACATGTATAATTGATGCATTAGTACCACCCCACAAGTTTTGATATGGAATTTCTTGCTGTGCAATTATGCATATTTCAAAATTCCATCCTTTTACTCAGCTCATTATTTAAGGCTACTTTTCAACTTTCAATCTCAAGGGTTTTTTTAGCCAGTTTTATTGAGGTACAGTGTACAGAGAATAAAATACACCCTTTTTAGGTTTAATGCGTTAAGTATTGCCCAAAGTGTACAGTCATGAATTCATCACCACAGATAAGATACAGAGTAGTTTCATCATCCAAAAATATCCCTTTCTACCTCTTTGTAGTCAATCTCCTGGGCCTACCCCCCATTTTTGGGTTACCTTTAGTTTATATCTTTTCTTAATGTCATTTTGGTCATGAATTTTAATACAACTGAATTTAGATTGCAAAGTTTAATTCTATACTTTAAACGGGTTCTGAAATTGATGAACAATTACTTTGTGATTTAATGTTCATTGCATGAGTGATGAGGGACCCTGAGTAGCAACAGGTTTGTTTGAGAAAATGTTCCATGACCTACTGCTTTATACAGCCAGGTCCATAACAAGTTGTTAGGTTTTTTTTTTTTTAATAAATTATTTGCCATCAAATGTATATCTTTTATCTTTTACTGAAGGATGTTGACACATTTTTTTTCCTATGATTTTGAGAGTACTGATAAGAGGGTTTTTGAAAAGATCTTAGACGCCAATACTCAACATAATTTGAAGAAGAAATTCATGCTTGGGAGCTCCACTGTCCCCTTGATCTCCCCCACATTACATTCAGCTTCCCATCCCAACCACCTGCTTGTGGGCTTCAAGCTCCAGCATCAGATGTGAAGACTGTGGCCTTAGACAAACCACTTAACCCACTCCCACAAGTGCACAAGACCAAAATCTGTAATCTCTCCCTCTCTCTCCCTCCTCTTTCTCTCTCAGTTCTCTCTCTATCTCCCTCTCTCTCCATAACCAAAGAAGCAGAGTATGAGTGTGTGTGTATATATATATATATACACACACACACATAATATAATTATATTTATGTAATTCTATATCATAATTCTATAATTACAATATATAATATATTTTATATATATAAAATATATGTAGAATTATACAATTCTATGCCATATACTATCCCATTGAAAAAAGCTATCATATTTTGGTCATTTCCTTAGATAGAAAGTAAAGCTGTTTCTGTTTTCCATATTCCAAACCATATTGTGATGAAAAAAATAAAATATATATATACACACACACATATATACACACACACACATATGTATATATATAGTGGTAATTCTGAACCTTGAAAGATACACAATTTGGAGTTGCAAACTGGTTATGATTAACTAGTCTTCAGTGACTGCCTTTTAGTTTTAAAAATAATTTTTTTATAATTTAGTATGGAAACACATGTGTTACTATGTGTATTGGTCAGGTTCTCCCCAAAACAGAACCAACAGTTGTGTGTGTTTGCGTAGACAGAGAGAGAAACAGACAGAAAGAGAGAGAGAGAAATTGAAAGAAAGACTTATTTTAAAGAGTTGGCCCACCTGACGGTAGACATTCAAGTCCATAATATGGTGGGGAAGGTTGCAGGCTAGAGACTCAGGGAAGAGTTGCAGTTTGAGTCTAAAGATCATCTGGTGCAGAATTCCTTCCTGCTCAAGGGAGGTCAGTCTTTGTTGTAATAAGCCCTTCAACTGATTGGATGCGACCCAGCCACATTAGGGAGATCAAGCTGCTTCCCTCAAATTCTACAGATTTAAATGTTAATCTAATCCAAGAAACATTTTCACAGAAACATCCAGAAAATTGTTTGACCAAATATCTGAACACTGTGGCCCAGTCAAGTTGAAGCATAAATTAAACCATCTGATAGATCTTTTTCTACCTTTAATTTTGAGTATTTAATGTTGTTTATTAGTTATGTCTCTTTTAGACACTCTTTAGCTACAAGTTTTAATGCAATCTGGCTCTTAATTGGTGAGATTTTCATAGTTATATTTATCCATATGTTTGTAATATTTCTTACATAATAGTTCATATTTCTTGTTTGCATTCATATTTCTGGGCTTCTTATCAATTTTTCTTACTTAACATTGGATTGATCAAATTTTTATATTTTCTTTTTATTTTCCTCTGCTTACTTGCAAGGTATAGAGAACATTTTAATTATTTCTTTGTTATCCTTAGAATTTTAATGTTTAATTAAATTTTTAAGGTTTCTAACAAAGTCTGAAATTATTTCCTAGCACATCCCTCTTCCTGAATAAAACAAGGTTCTTAGTGGTAAGTTAAACTTCTTATAGACACCTTCTCTACAATTATTTTTTGTGTTATTGCTATCTAGAGAGATAGCTCTGCCTTATAAACACAAAACACTGGTCAAGTTTTTACAGTTTTACAGTCAATAGTTTAATTTACATATTTGTTGCATTTACTATTTGCTTGCATTAATCTTTAATATTTTAGACTTTGACCTTGGAAACCTTCTATTCCTTGTTTAAGTAGAGGCCGCTAGCATTTCTTTTGAGTTCCTTAAATACTGAATCCCTTTGCTATTTTGTGATGCCGATTAGAATACTTCTGTATCATCTTATAATTCCTTAACACGCTTGTTTCCAACTTGAATATAGTTTATTGTGACAATCAACGTTTTAAAACATTTCAGCTGCTATAATTTACGGATTAAAAATATGTCAATATCCATTTCTTTTTTTCCTGCTTATTTTATAACTTTATATTCTCATTTTTTTTGGATGATTTTTCTTCCTTTATCTCTTTGAGAATCCTAAATATACTTAATTTAAACTTGTGTTAGTTTTTCCCCTATTTTTTTTTCATTTGACCCAGAAAAAATATGCATTGATATTGTGGATAAGGTTGGTTTTCTTCTTCAGTATTAGTATTCTTTGTATGTTTTCAAAATTTTGCTTGGCAATCCAAGTTACTAAACATTATTTGCTTTAGTTTTTGTTTTTGTATCATTTAGTTTTCAAATTCCTTTTCTGTTTTTTCCTTCTAATTCGGTTTCGTTTTAAGTATCTCCATTCAATCCTTAGAACCAATATTTTCATAGGTGTCTTAGAACTTTCGCTAAATGGTTATTTGTGGGTAATTCAGATCTGATAACAAGCCAGTAGTTCATATTCTATTTATGAGAGATTATCTGTGCCATTCTGTTTCTCTAGAGGGCAATTACATAAAATCTGTAACTTTTCCTTCATCTTGTACATGTGAGAGAACCGACAGCAGCCTCTGATTTGGAAAAAAGGCTCTTGATTTCTGTCTCTTGACAGTAACTTCATTTCTCTTATGCCAGAAAGTGGAACTCCTATCTCTCTTATCCTCCTAGGAATATAGAGGACACTTATTCTTAGAATACTCTTGTTTTGGCTTTCTTGATAATATACTTTCCTGATGTCCTTCCCACCCTTTGGATTCTCTTTTTTTTTTTTTTTTTTTTTTTTTTTTTATTAATTTTGTAGACACCTCCTTTTCCAATTCTAGGACCTCCTTTTCTTTAACACCACTTATATGCTAACATTTCATTAATTTATCTCCAGCCTAGACCTACTCTTAGCTCTAGAAATCTATATTCAGGTTATTTACTGCTTCAATGTAATTAACTTGCCTAAGCCAAAGGCCTAGAATGATGCTGAAATTTGTCTTCACATAATTTGCCTGTGTCCCAAAATTGAATTTCAGTATATTCAATATCTTATACTGGAGACACTTGCCCATTGATGTGTTTTTAGTATGGTGCCTTGTGCTGTGATGGTCTATATTTTTATTTCATCATTGTATTCTAAAATACAACATGTTGACAAGCATAAAGTTTGCATCCTGGTTAGGGAGAACAAGATACAATTAAATTATTAGGGATTATATGATAAGTTCAGTAAATGGTTCTTTGTGTCACAGTTTACCAGGTGACTCACCCTGTGTAAAAAGTCCTGTACTAAATCAAGTGTCTCCTGGATCCCATGATTCCGTGGTGTCCATTTACTTTCCAGCAAATGCATGAAAACATAGCCTAACTGTCCCTCATTTCTTACCACACCTTAAATCCTGGAACTGATTTAGGAAGACCTAAATGATCCAGCAACAAACTACTCTCTTCCGTGCTTCTAGCTAGTCCATTTGGTTAAACCACACTAAAGGTACAAAATACCTCTGTTCTGAGAAGCAACACATTTACTAGGGATGGAATGGTATAAGATAGAGCAGCACGCTCCTCTGTTCCCACCTCAGTCCTTCAACTAAAGACATGTTTTTCACATGCAATCATGATTCCTATAAAGATGATGGCCAAGGGTGGGATGTGTTGACAGTGATTCTTAATTCCCATGTAGCTTGGCTGTTTTTATAGAGAGAAAGAGCTAGACTGTAGGCATTATGTGGAAAAGCAGGAAAGTCAGTGGCTAGATTTCCAGCCTGGGGCTAGAGTTCAGTTCTGTTGTTGCTGTTGTTGCTTTTAGTTTTTCTCCACATACACCTTCAGTGACTCATGAGAGGACTAGACACTTCCTCATTCTAGGTCCATTCTACACTGGTGAATACTCAGGGAAGGGTATCCCTCTTGATCAAATTATTTGCAATTAAGTTTACCAGGAGAGAGAAGGAAATGCCACTCTTATTAGTTAAATCTCTTTTAATTAGTGAAGATTTGCTATTGAGATTAGCAACAATGCATTTTAATTATAAACATTTTCATTACTTTATTTCATTACTTTATTTATTATTATGGCACAATGCATCCATGTTCTTATTAATAGACAAAGTATTGATCTAAGAGTTTATGATATTTTGCTTTCTATTTTCAATCTCTCTCCAATGTACAATCCAGAAACTTAAAAGTATGATAACTATCATTTAAATTTTAGATTGGAGCATTGGAGTTTTTAGAATCCAGTCAAAACATTTTCACCTCCAAGTACAGATAAAGATATCCTCTTGTGTTTTCCATATAATACATGACATCCTCCAAAAAACATTTTCACAAAAGGATTCATCATCCACAGTCATTTTTCTCCATCATATGCATTAATTATTCTGCAAAGCATTGAAGACATACTTTAGTTATGCATAGTATATGTCTATCCATGTGTGTTATACTTACCAAGATTCTAGGTTCCAAAAAAAAAAAAAAGGAATATTTATGTTCTTTTTATCTTACTAATTTTCTTCTCCCATCTCATTTTTTATATAAAAGCCATATTATAACTAATGTAATGCTATATGTCTGTTTTTTCACCATTTCCTCAACTTCTGCTCAGTGTAAAGCTATTTAAATAACACTTTCTTATCCATTGAGGTAAAAACCACTCTTTTTGAGAACACTAACAATCCCAGTGCTTCCAATTTTAATGACCATTCTTGGGGTTCTTATCTTATTTGATCTGACAACTTTTGACAGAGTTGACAGTCTCTTTATCTTAACATTTTTTCTTTATTGACTCCCAAGTCCTTTCTTTGTCATCTTTTTACATAACTGAGCAATCCATCTCTGTCTTTTTACCTTGCTAAATTCCCCTCTTGTCTTTTTCCCCCCCGCTAAGTACTGCCTTACGGCTTATTCATTGTTCTTATCTTCCTCAAAGTCAATTCCTTAGATTTCATACTGTCCTTTGGCTTTTAATCCCTGTTCTCTGCTAATGATCCTCAAATGTATACCCACAGCATTGATCTTTTTCAGTTTACCTCTAGACTTGAACTCTTAACCACGTAATCCTGATTCTTATTTAAGTGTTTAATAGGCTAGCTAAATTCAATATGTCCAAGACAATACTGCTAAGTCTCCTTATTTTCCAAATAAATAAACAAACAAAAAATCTACTTCTCTCCTAACCCAGTTTTACCTTCGCAGAATATTGAACTTCGTATATTTAATTGCTCCACAGAAAATTCTAGAAAATTCTTTTTCTCCTCTTTTTACTTTCATATCCAACATCCAACTTAACAAAAACTTTTTTTTTTTTTTCCAGCTCTGTCTTTGGTCAACTATTTAAGATTTAGTTCCCTATTCAAAGTCACCAAAAAATTTCATTTTACAAACAAAAGATCCCTAGAAGTTCTTCTCGTTCCCACTATTACCCTCTACACAGTATATATATGTAAGAACTAAAGTTATCATTTGAAAACAGAAATGAGATCATGAAAATGTACTGTTCAAAATATTCTAGTGGTTTCCCTTCTTACTAAATAAAATTACAACCTTTACTATGATATGTCATCTCAATGACATGTGTTGATGGCTCAGCTTACAAAATATTTTGAGTAAGTCACACCAGCTATATTGTTCCAACTTTGGGAGCTTTGCATTTTCTGCCCCCTCTGCCTGAAATGATTTCTCCCCAGGTCTTTGCATAGCTCAGTCTTTACTTCACCAAGTCCTCAATTTTAATATCTTTTCTTCAGAGAGGATGTTCTTATAAAATACATTCCTCTTTGTTGTCTCCAACAAAAAATTTCTAACACCTAGTTAGAGCTCAATAATTATTTATTTGATGAGTGAGTTACAGTGCAAATCATATATATATCATGGGAATCTGGAGTCAGCATAGTTACTTATGTAGAGTACAATGTTATCCAAAGTATATGAATGTATCTCACCAAATGTTCCTTTCTGTGGGCAGGGCCCTTGTCTAAATAAACAATTTTGCTAAAAATACAAAAGATTTTTTTTAAGTTCGTGGACTCAAGAAAAGTATAGTGATCAGAGAAGGATGATGTGTAAAGATAAGGAAATTTCCTATGTATTTGTTTAATGTCCAGTCAAATACAGATGAAGTCTTCATAGTGCCCAAGCAGCCTCTTCCCTTAGGTCTAGGAAATATCTTTTCATGTTTTTTTTTTAATGCACGGTTTCTTCATAATTTCATGCCTCCCAACTGAAGGAAAATGTGGCAGTGCTATTACTCATCCCATGGCCTGTTGCATCCTGTTTATATTGAAACAGTATAGATCTTCTCGCCTTGTTGTTCCTTAATACTGTTTATTTAATGCTGTGACATTATTACTCATGATGCCTCATCTATTGTGTCTACTGTGCAACAGTGACTTTCTCAAATGTTGTTACTTGTTCTTCATTATTGACAAACCCATCTGTAAATCAAGCCCCAAATATGCAGAAAAATGTGAGTGATAATCTGTTTCCTTGTCATGTTAATTAAATTTCATAGTGTAAACTTGCAAGAATGCATGTTTCAACCATGTCTTTCCCGGAACATTTTAGGTTGCAGAAGGGGTCTCTTTCAATGTTTGAAGATGCAGGACTACGGTGCACTTTCAGAGTGGTGAGAATGGTCAGGACCATGGACAGAGCAAGCAGAACAAACCCTTCTTTGTCAGTGAGCTGTGGTTTAGGAACACTCTGGGATGGGCCTGAGGGCCTTACAAAGCAGAGGACCTTAGGCTGGCCTGACCTTGGGCAGAGACTGCAAAGGGTGAGGCTAACCTCTACATTGAACCACAGAAAAGTACAGACAAAAGGTGGGCAGGAACCTGGGCCTGCCTCCAAAGCAATGCAGTCTTATCCCAAACCAGTGTGTCAGCACCATTCTGGTAGGGGGCCATACTATGGGTGCCAACCCCCCACCTTTTGAGCACCTGAATGTGCCCAAGAGCAGGGGTGGGGGGGGCGGGTAGGGAGGGTGAAGAGTCAAAGAGAAGAAACAAGAACTGGGTCATGTGCTCCCTTAGTTGCTCAGAGCACCCTCTCCAGGCCACACTGGAGGCCAACAGGTTTCAAGTACCTGAAGGGACATGGAATTCAGAGAGTCTCTCCAAAACCCAGGATTCCCAGCAGCTCCAGGTCCAAGTTTCCCTGTGTGGGTCCAGGGACTCAACTGCAGGACAAAGCTGTTTCTAAGTAACCACTACCAGAAGAAAGATTAGGTTGTTTTAACACTAAATTCTCATTTAAAATACTCTCAAGTATGGTAAACAAAAATCCTTAGAAAATAGACTAAAGTTTTATAATGGATGAAAATTGATAGATGATAAATTTGGGTATTGTTCTTGTCCAAAGTGAAATGAATTGCAACTCTCAGATAACAGGATATTCACTTTATTATTTAACCTGAAAACCAACTACACACAATTGCTTTAAAGAAAATGTAGAATTGCTTAGAGCAAGTTTCAGAATGAGTGTTCTGTCTGCGGTAACTATGTCAAGGGATAGCATTTATCTGGTTGTGTATGTGCTATTATGCTTACTTAAAAATTGAGTCTTATTACTGATCAAACAAAGCAGAATAAAGAATTCCCCAGTGATATTAAGCAAACTATGTGTCTCATCTGTATGGTGTAGGCAAACACTAATTCAATGGTTAATTTCCCAATTTTAAATGGTCAAAAAGTAAATTGGAGAGGGAAGTAAAGCCAGCAATAAAAATAATTGAAAGACTAGGAGATGCGAGTAGGATTTGATTTAGTTGACTGAAAAAAAAAAAAGTGCCCACAGGGTAAAAGGGATGTCTCTATTACTCTTCTCAAATAAATGACAGGAAATACTCATTACAGAGCATGTGTGCACAGAAATGACTTATTTGGCAAGAGCATTTCTGTACTGCTCATACATTTATGGCATGCACTACAGTTCTGTGTTGACCCAGCAGTGTAAATTGGAGAAGAAGAAAACACATACACATGCACACACACATACGCACACACACACACACCACTAACCTCAAGATACAAAGATTGAGGAATGGTTTACGTTAACCAGATAGAGCACTGGGATAAACTGACTCATGATTGATTCATAATATTTTGAAATCCTTTTCCTATAAGAATACAATCTCCAGATGTCATCCATCCGAAAAGGAATTTGGAGATTGGTGGGAGGGCTCAGCTCAGTGTCCTCATTTTAGGTTCAATGGTGTAATAGCATTTTGTCCCAAAACAATTTTGTGAGCTGTATTTCCTGTGGCTACTATAACAAATTACCACAAACTTAGTGGGTTAAAGTAAGTCTATTCTCACGTAGTCCTAGAAGCCAGTACTCCAAAATCTCTATCACTGGGCTAGAATGGAGGTGTTATCAGGATCTCACTCTCTCAGGAATCTTTGCCCCTCCTAGTTTCTGATGGTTGCTGCATTCCTTGGCAAGTGGCTGCGTTACTCCAAGCTTCAAGGCAGTATCTTCAAATTTCTCCTCATCCCATCCTTATACCATTTCTCCTCTGTTCCTGTATATAAAATTTCCCTTTGCTTTCTCTTAGAAGAATATGTTTGATTGCATTTAGGACCCACCCAGATAATCTAGGATAATCTCTCCAACTCAAAATCCCTGAATTAATCCCATTTGCAAATACCTCTCCTTTTTTTTTTTTTTTTTCCATATAAAGTAATAACAGATGCCAAAGGTTGACATTGAAATATTTGGGGCTAGGGGGTGGAGGGGGAATTCAGCCTACCATATGAGACTAGGACTTTTTGTATTCATAAAGAAGTTTCAAGATAAACACGTCATCATTCAATACATATGTCAAGATTCATACTGTCTGGTCTCAAGGATCAGAATTTCTGTCCTTGAGCACTGATTGCCCATAAATGGAATTTTCAGGAGTTGAGATCTAGAATCCCTGATGACTGCTTGCTGTCGATGTGGATAGTCATGGAAACTTGAAAAGGTACTTCAAGAATCATTGTTGCTAATGCAGTCTAATCTTGCCTTCTCCCTCTCGTGCCACCCATCCCTCGGTTTAGCTTACAATTTGAGAGCAAAACTCCCATGGTATGAGCAAACTTTTAGCATTTGAATCTTTGGATTTACCCCAAATTCAGATGCCACATCTTTATTTATCCTTACAATTTTGGTTTAAATCTCAGTTTGGGTTTTACCATTGTGGCCCAATTTGCTAATTTCCTGAGTTTCCCTTAGAATGTTATTAGTCTGCCATCATTCATCCCATGGCTTCACCAGTAGTAAAGGCCAGAATTGAAACTTTTGCTTGTAAGAAATTGGCACATGGAAGACAGGACAATGAAGCATTTGTATGTGTCTGAGATCATAATTGAAATAGATGTCCCTCAAAGAGTCATGATAAGTCTTTGATATAATGAGGTCATATCCTACTTGATGAGAAGATTCACTCACAAAACAGCATGCAAAAGGTCCGTGATATTGTGTACCAAAAAGCCCCACATCATTTTTATAGTTTATTTTTTCTTCCCTGGTAGCTTTCTAAATGATTTAGTGGTTATATATATCTTCACATAAAACAACTTTTTTTTTAAGTTTTGTTAAATAACAAATTTGAAATACAATTCATGCAGTATAAAATTCACACATTTTAAGTGTACAATTTGATGGTTGTCAGTAAATGTACAGTACTATGCAACCAACACCACAATCCAGTTTTAGATTTAGATTTCTATCACGCCAAAAGATTCCTTGTGTCCATTTGCAGGGATTCTTTCTTCTTATCCTTAACCCTGAACAGGCAAAAATTGACTTTTTGTAACTATATAGTTTCCTTTTCTGACATTTTGTATTAAATGAAATCATATAACATGGGATCTTTTGTATTTGGTTCCTTTCACTTAGAATAATATGTCTAAGATTTGTCCATGCTGTAGCATAAGTCAGTATCTTTTAAAAATAATACTTCATTTATGGGTATAGCATTCATTTAGCTTATCCATTCATTGGTTAGTTGGTCAACATTTAGATTGTTTCTATGTTTCAGCTGTTATAAACAATGTTACTATGAACATTGGGAAACAAATGTTTGCAGAGACAAATGTTTTCTTTATTCCAGCTATCTAAGAATGGAATTGAGAAATGGTGATGAGGTAAAACTGACAATTTGTTAATAGCTCCTAAAGTTTAGATGGGAATTCAAAGAATCATACAAAAAATTAAAAACAACAACTCATCGACTTGTTGCTTATGCCTGGGAAATCTCTCACCAACTACCTAATGGAGAGAATAAGACTTGGTTTTTTGGACTCAAATATCTAGAGGGAAAAAAAAAAGAAAGAAAGAAAGAAGGGTTTTATAGTTTGGAGTTAAGCAGTGCAATTCTCAGCCACTCCCCTACTATTTGCTCCCCAATTAAAAAATGCAACACATCTGTAACCAAAGCAACAGGGAGGTCACCCGTTGTCCCCCCCCTCCCCCACCCAGGTGTATTTTTTTAGGTAGTTGGAGATCTAGCTTCTCTACCACATTTCTCATGATATGCCCATTAGGAGGCCTCAATGTAACAGGAGACCCAGGTGGATTGTGTTCTGGGAGGGAGAACAAACCCAATCAAATGGACCCTCAAGAGAAAGATGGAAGCAGGAAAACTTGGATTTGTTTTTCACTTGTTTCTTTGTTTTGTTTTCCTTGTGCCGAATTTATTTTCAGTGTCAGATGTAAATGTGTGTTGTTAATACAATATTCCATCTCCAGCTACAAAATGGAACTTAAGCCAAAACCGCCAACACCATTTTCATTGTGATTATGATCTGTAGCATGTAACAAACATCACACTAATGTAGATTAATAAAAACAAAAAAAAACAAAACAAAACGTTGTAGTTTGCTTCTTTGTTTGTTTTGCATAACCTACACACTGATCTGAACAGAGAAGGGTTAGTGAAGCCTCTTTATAAAAGGTTCCCATTTCCTTTAATCTGTTCCTCATTCTATTCCCTCATTACAACATGCTTTTAAGGTGGGGTTGAACCTCCAGTCTTTTGATTCAATTTCAAGCAAAAAGAACCAAGTGAGGAAACAGATGCATCACTCATGTGGAGAAAGCAAAGACAAGCAACAGTTTGTGGAGTTATTGAGGAATTTTGTAGAAGTCCAATATAAAATCCCTTCTTGCCAATATCCAATGTAAATTATTAATAATACTCTCCAAAAAATAAAATATGATGAAAATAATTATTGGTTCTCTTTAATTATTTTTTTAAATTACTTAATCTCTTACATATCCATTTTATACTTACATATTTGTTTTTATATTTAAAACGTAATTAGTTCTTGCAACAGTTGGCACATGGGCAATCTTGTTGGGAAATTATTCACTGGTATTTTTCTCTGTAGCAAATTTATTCTTTTGTTCTATCATTTCTTTACTCCGCCATCTAGTATTATTTCTTTACTTGTCACCTAATATTTTATCTGGCTGTATTTATTTGATATATCTTTACACTTTAAAAATTAAAATGCCTCTATTTTCCATATATAATATTCTTAGAATAATTTTAATTTGAAAAGAAAAATTGATCATGATGTTTTTCTCTTTCTAAGGAAAAATGTGCGCATTTACATTTATTCTTCTAACTGAGGACCCCGGTTTCATTTCTATCATCTGCTTCAAAGGTTTCTGTTTTACATATTTATTTACATATTCATTTTGTTGTAATATGCTATAAAGATTATTCAACTTACAGTATCCTGAGTCATTTTGTAATTTAAAAATTATACATCTTTTATTATCACCTACCTTAAAAGTTTCAGTGTTCCTTTCACATACTTGATTCAGTCTTATTCTAAATAATGATTGTCAGGAAGGAAGCAGGAGGTACTTATATAAACAGAGTTTGGGAAACTACAGCCTCACATGCCAAATCCATCCCCTTCTGCCTGTTTTTGTAAATAGTGTCATTAGAATACAGCTACATCCATTTGTTTTCATACTGTCTATGACCATTTGCCCACTAAAATATCAGAAAAGAATAATTGTGACAGAGATCTTATGGCTGCAAAAGCCCGTTGGTATTTCCTATCTATCCTTTTACACGCAATATTTATCAACCCTTGATATAAACGCGCGCACACACACACACACACACACATTTCTTTCTGACATGTAAAGCAAATTTTAAATGCCAAAATAATTCCTGTTACATACTGTAGGTCTAGCACTTAAAGGTCCTTCTTTAAAAGTGTAAAGATAAATGTAGGGTAGTGTGGGAAATCGAGAAATATATTCATTTTTGAAAGAAAAAAAAAGGATTTCACAATATAATAGGAGAACAACACACTTAATTACATATAATTAAATTTCTTTTTTTTTAAGATTTTTAAATTTTATTTATTTGACAGAGAGAGAGAGATCACAAGCAGGCAGAGAAGCAGAGAGAGAATGGAAATAGACTTACTGCTGAGCAGAAAGCCAGATGTGGGGCTTGATCCCAGGACCCTGAGATCATGACCTGAGCTGAAGGCAGAGGCTTAAACCACTGAGCCACCCAGGCTCCCCTAGAATTAAATTTCTTAATATAAATATAGAAAATATCTGTAAGATGTACTACCTTAAGGTAGTACAAAAAAGCTGACCTTTCTTAAAAGTATGTTTGCCACCTGAAAGTTGTCATCATAGTTCTTTAAAAAAAAATACTTCAAATAATAGAAACAACAGCCTTAACAATTATAGAAGAGTGACAACATATGCATATTAGAAAACACTTCAATTTTTACTTTATGTTAAACCCACTTTAATAGTATCTTATCCTGTATAAAGCAGAACTAACTCTATTTGAATAAATGTACTTCATTTCACATCAATAAACCCCCAAGGGTGACATAAAATTTGACAGTGATATAAGTGGCAAACCACTATCTATTTCTTGCATGTCTGATCTGGGGTATTAATCGTGCTGTTGGTATTTAAAGGGCTGCAATGAACATTCCCATTGGTATTCTATAGCAATTTAATCACAATACTATTCATCATTAAGTGTTACCCTGTGGATAATATCATTCACCATAGGGCTGATATTATGATACACTGGGGGCACCAGACAGCTTTGTCTTCATTAGCTGATTTACGTGGTGACTTGCAAGATTAAATGTCATCAGTGACCTCCTAATTGCAAAAACCATTGGCCTCCTTAGAGTTCTCATGCTAATCGTCCTTTCTGCAGTTACTTGACCCTGCTAAACACCACATTCTTTTTACACCATTTCTTCCGACGTCCCTGATACTAATGCTCTCCTAATTCAGTCCTTTTCTCAAAATGTTCAGTTTCAGTCAATTTTGATGACCCCATTTCCTCTGCATTGTCCTTAAACCAGGCATTCCCAAGGTTCCTTCCATGAGCTGCTTTTTACTTCGTGTTCCTCTCAGGGTCATTTCCACTTCTATGAATTTACTTTCTTAGTGTGTCTTGAGTCATAGGTTCAAATACTTGGTTCACCTGGAGAGGGGAGAGGAGGGGGGAAAAAAAAGTGGGGGGAGTTAAAGTAGAAAAAAGTCTTTTATTTTAGATAATTAATTTCCTCCTGCATGTTCCCTTTTAGGTCCAACATAAAGAATTGTTCCCTCTTCTTCCTTCCACCCTCCCTCCCTCATCCCTCCTCCCTCCCTCTTCCTCTTTCTTTCTTTCTTTCTCCCTTTCCCATATGGATTTCAATAAGTATCATCCAATGTACCTTTGTATTTCCTGATATCAAAGTCCGTTTCTCCATGCTGAAGATTGATCCTTTGATAATACATATCAAGTATACATTTGGCTAAATTTTAGTGTTTATTTAATGGTTTATTGGCAGTATCTTCTAACAAAAATTGTAAAAGTTCTGAGACTTAACCTTATCAGCAAGTTAAAAATTAAACTTACCATAGCTCCATGGACGCCAGCAGAAGACACAAGTCTTCTGAGTCAAAGACAAAGGACAGTTTAGTACTCAGAGCAATGACAATAGCTAGAGTATCAGCACTTCTGCCCCAAATCACACAAGATGACACAAAGAGGGTCGGGTAATGCCACACATGCAGTGAGTTGTGTTAGAGGAAAGGAACTCCTATCTTAGGAAAACCAAATTTTCTGTAAGGGGTGATAAGTCTACATATTAGCCAGGGTTCTCCAGGCAAACAGAACCAATAGGCTACATATGAATATATGAGAAAAGATTTATTATGGAATTGGTTCACATGATTTTGGAAACTGGGATATCCATATCACGTTGTTTGCAAACTGGAGGAGCAGAAAGTTCAGTGGTATAATTCAGTCTGAGTCTAAAGACCTCTGAACCAGCAGTTCTGAAGAAGATGAAAGCCCCAGCTCAGAAAGAGAGAGAGAATTCACCCTTCCTCCAACGTTTTGTTCTGTTCAGGTCCTCAGTGGATTGGGTATGTCAGTCCACCACTTTACACACTTGGTGAGAGTGTAAAGGCAGATATTCTCTGCCTGGTCTACTGATTCAAATGCTTATCTTTTCAGGAAACACCTTCATAGATACACCCAGAAATACTGTTCTATCAGCTATTCGGGCATCCCTTAGGCCAATCAAATTGATACATAAAATTAAGCATCACAGTCTACCTGACTGTTGCCTTAGTGAAGGCTTTTCTTTATCTCACGGGACAGTGAACACAATAACTTTGTAATCTGGGGTGTGGAAGTAAGAGTGTGGGGAAGACATCATCTTCAAGGTCATCCTCCAGAACACAAACATTCTTGGAAACATAGTCTGCAACAAAAAGCAGTCCCACTTCTAGGACTTGCAGCGATGTGAGAAACCCGTGGGAAAAATTTCTCCCAGTAATATCTTCTCCTTGTTCCCTACACTCTCTTGGCTTCTGAAAGATTTCTGAAGAGTCTGCCACTTCTTCAGCCAGTCTAATTAATCGGACTGGCAGAGGCTGGTACCCCATACATTCAGTGTATCTCATACATCATTTAATTAAGTCTACTTTCAATAGGACTCCTGAAGGATGAGCCCAACTTAAAATATTGACTTCAGCTATGCTCTCAGAGTCCAAGATGCAATATTATTGGACCCCAGGCAATAATCCAAGTAAAGAAGGATGTACTCGTGATTGCCCAGTCTCTACCTTTACCTGCCAGAAAGAAGTTTAGAGCAATTCTGTCATCCCTAAGCATCCTGACCAGGATATTAAAGCAAACCTGAATGCCTTCCAGGCCACTGTGATGTCATTGATCAATTCAGGTAAAGTTAGACACAAACTTCTGTACCGCCTTTTCTAATTGTATAATTCTCCTCATGGAGGAAACTGCCAACGGTGTGTGCTTGAATAATGAATGAAGTAATCTCTCTGTACTTAATTAATGAATTAATTATCTTCTAATTATTAGAAGATCCCCTGGATAACCAAGGTTAGTGTCATTTTAGGGAGATGGCAGCAACTGTGTGAAAGCTACATGACCCATTGATGGTGCTTTCTTAACATTTAAAGATTACTTATGAACAGCCCCAAACTGCATTTTATCAGGGTTTTGTTTTGTTTTTTGTTTCTTTGAGGGCAAGTGTTGGGGGCAAGTTAATGCCTAGTTTTAACAAATAGTACAATTTTAAGGGCACACATGGCGCCCCTGGAAAGAGTGCTGTTTACGGTTGTTGGGACCTTCCAAGAAGACCTAGATGAGTCAGGGGCACTGACAAATGATGCCTACAACATAGTCTCCTGGAGGCTGCTAGCCCTAAGGGTTTATTTACCTTCCCAGTTCTTCCTTGTGAAGAGGCAATCTAATAGACCAGTACTTATTCCCATATGGTAACACAATTTGATGAGCACGTTCATCACTGGTTTCCACGGACTGGTTTCCATGGGGCCCTTGTCCTTCCTCTTACATGAAGTGGTAACACCAGTCCATTCTCATCACCTAAATAGTCAAGAACTGTGAAGGGTTGGATATTTTACTTTTCAAGCAGGGTAACAGATTAGTTTGCCTTCATCATTGGGATGCAGGCAGAAGACAGAAAACTGGATCAGAGGAATAAAGACAGATTAGTACAGACATAGCAATAGTTGGCTACCAGCCTTTGCTTTAGTTCCTCAATCCCCAGGTCCTCTGGGTGACATAAAGCAGGTAGGTAGTGTCTGTACAGGCAGTGAGCTACACAGGAGATGGAAGCCAAGTGTAGGGACCCAATTCTTTTATGGCAGAGAGGAAGCCTCCTGGCCTTTGTCCTGGATGTGGACAATATGTTTATATTTATCATACTGAAGAGCTAATAAGCATGCCCTTTGCTCCTATCTCTCTATTCTAAGACCGTTCACTCTAGAAACATCCTTGGAAAGATAACCTAAAACAAGAGCAGACAGTACCTCTGGTCAAAAGATAGAAAGAGCGGGGCGCCTGGGTGGCTCAGTGGGTTAAAGCCTCTGCCTTCAGCTCAGGTCATATCTGAGGGTCCTGGGATTGAGCCCTACATTGGGATCTCTGCTCAGCGGGGAGCCTGCTTCCCTTCCTCTCTCTCTCTGCCTGCCTCTCTGCCTACTTGTGATCTGTCAAATAAATAAATAAAATCTTAAAAAAAAAAAAAAAGATAGAAGGAGGGACACCTGGGTGTCTCAGTCAGTTAAGCGTCTGACTTTGGCTCAAGTCATGATCCCAGTGTCATGGGATCAAGCCCCGCATTGGGCTCCCTGCTCAGGGAGGAGTCTGCTTCTCTCTCTGCCTCTGCCAGCCACTCCCCCCTGCTTGTTCTCTCTTTCTCTCTCTGTCAAGTAAATAAATAAAATCTTTAAAAAAAAAGTAAAGAGACACGAGACACTTGTGGAGAATCCTCTCTGCACATCCTACATTGAAGCAGTAATTAAGGAAAAAGGATCAAAAATAGAACCAGGGACAGCTAGACTGGCTGGTCAAGGAATCCAACCTCTATCAGTGAAGTGAGCTTTTGCAACCCTTGAATAACTTTGCTTTTTTGACTATGTTCCCTCTCCAGCTAAATAAATGTATTTGCTAATAATTCCCAAATTCATATCTCTAACATTTGTATCTTTCTTTAAGAAACCTTTACCTGTATATGCAATAGATCTCTGGTTGCTTTACTTGTACATAAAGAAATAAATGCGCCCCAAACATATCCCTCCTTAAATGACGCCATTCATTAAATATCTCAGGCTTCAAACATAGGATTTGTGTCTGATAGTGGCCACCCAGACTCAATGCTTAAGCAGGTCTTATTATTCCTACAGTAGATATTTTCTTCTTCTCAATTATTTTAATCACTTTAGAAACCCTGTATTTCAGCCTAGCTTATTTCCTTATTGGATTCCTATATTCATCTTGACCACAACAGTCTATTACCCTATTACAAATATGAAACACGTGAATTCTTGGTCTGCTTACACACCTTCATTAGCTTCCCAAAGTGTATTTAGAGTAAAAACTAAATTCTAACATATGGTTTCCAAGACCTAAAAGTGTGGGAACTCTATTTTCTGTGACCAAAACTGCTACTCTGCCCATCCTGTGCATGTCTTACACCCACTGGCCTTCTTTTTGTTTCTTGAATCTTGAGAGTTGGAAGATTTTATTTCTTCTTTCTGGGATGTTCTTCTCAATGATCTCCATAGATGGCCCTTCCCCATTCATCAAGTCCTCTGTCGCATACTTTTCTTTATCACCAGTGATATTTAAAGTTAACATCTCACCCCCAATCACTTCCCAAATAACTATCTTGCTTTATTGTCTTCATAATATTTTATGTACTTCTGTATTTGGGTAGTTCGTGTCTTTAATTTTCTTCTTCCCTTACTAGAGTGCAAGCTCGATGAAGACAGTGACCTTTACTATTTTCCTCCCTCTCTTCTACTAAGTATTTAGAACACTATCTGACACATAGTAGGCTCAATAACTCTTTGTCTACATAAATGAATTGTTTGGAATAAAATCTGGACTGGATGTACACATTCCTTATCATTTCCACTATTCTCAATGGGAGTTTTCTCTGAAGACAACCATTTTGTCATCCACCATTTTTAATTGAGTATATGAGGAATAATTAAATATGTTGTTGGTTCATAGATTTCAAAATTGTATGAGAAGTCATATGAGGTTCAGATTGAGAGAAATAGAAAAGACCCAGAGATCGTGAACTTTAAATTAAGTCTAATGACTAGTTGTAGTTTTTGAATAGGTGTGGTTTTGATGGTATGTTACATTTTTGTCTTATAATAACAAGGAACAAACTTAGAGTTATTAAAGAAAGGTGTTGATATAGCTTTGCATGTGTGGGTGTGCACCTGGCAGCCAAGAATTGACTGCATTTCATGTTTATTGTTTCTTACAGCAAGAACAGAACATCCTTTTTCTTAGAGAACCACTCCTCATTCTTCAAACTATGACAGTACCTACTCTGGCCCAAGGTAAGAAAGTGGCACAGACACAAAGAAGGAGATAATCGTATTGCTAGGCAACAGTGGTTAACCCTGAGATGGTCATGTGATCGAGCTGGGTCTTCCCCATGTGCTGTTCCCCCCACATTCCTTCTTCTAGTGTCATAGCTACAGAAGGTTTGAGAGTATGAATCACACATGCTGAGAAAAGTAGAGACAAGAGGCAGTCATGAGAAATGGAGTCCTGGAGATCTGGCTGTAACCCTAACCCACTTTCCTGGGTTTTATTGATTGAAACCAACAAGTTGCTTTATTTTATGTAAGCAAATTTAATTTGAAATAAGGCCCTTGTAACCTAAGAGTGGTAAGTAACTTCAAAATTATAATAAAGGCCCTGGAGGTGCTCTGAAAGTCTGGGTTAGCATCTTGTCTGAGTGCTTTCATCTCAGAGTATTTGCTTCCTCATTTCTTAAATGGGGACAATCATACCCACCTTCCCTTTTTTAATATTAAATAATGAAAACAATTACTATTTTAAATAGTAATATTTAAATATTTAGTATTAAATAATTAGATACTTAAAATATAAAAATGTTAAATTTAATATTTTGTGACTAAATATATGTAAGGTAACTTTGAAAGTATTTACCCCCCAAAACACTCAGTTTATACTACTGCAACTACCACCACTAGCACCATGTTGTATGCCTATGTATTATTGTAAAGTGATTTATCAGTGGACACTCCAACTTTCTGGATCTCGCATTACTAACCCTAGAATCTTGTTTACTATACTTCTTGTCAAACATTTCTGTGCACAAGGTATTGTAATATTGAATAGATTTTATTTGACTAGCAAGAGTGAAAAACCAGTTGCATATTTTCTTGGAAAAGTAAATGTTTGAGGACAGAATTGTCCATTTCTCAACAATGTCATTATTGCTATAAATAGAAAGAACTAGAGCACCACTTTTCAGGTGAAAATGCCATGAATTTATTTATAGTAATTGTTCATTTCATGTGTAATTATTTTCTACACACTGAAGATAAACAATAAATAAACACAGGTTGATACCAAAGTGTTTATAAAATAATTTTTCTATCAAAATTCCTCTTAGCAATGTTACCTAATTTTCAAGTGTGTTGTATTATTGGCAAGCTGCAACTACTAATAAATTCAAAATTTACCATGTAGTAAACAGCATAAAGTAATAAACTGACTAAAGGTTTCCATAAATAGATAAAGTCTGCACTTCCAGACCTTCAACAGGCTTGTTATATATTCATTTCATTCTTGTTTACTTACATTTTCTAAGAGATACAATAGTTACTTAAAAATATGGATCAAGAAACTACTCTCTGATCTTCTGAAATAAATTATATTAAAGAGTTATTATATCCAGTTTTCTGCTGTGGAGTTGAATACTGTGAGTTCTAAATTCACATATTAATAATTACTGAATTTACTAAAAGATGCATTACTTTACATTATTCAGCTAATGATATGATATGCAACATTTCTCTTTTACTAAGTGAAGAAAAGTATGCCACACTCATTTTCTACTTAGTCCCAACTGCATTTATATGCATCCTACATATCTTTCTTCAAGGGTATACTTTGGCCATGTATTGCAAAGTATTAAAATTTTTAGAGATAAGACAAAAGACGACAAAGTCTTATGAAATAAATACTTTAAAACAGCTGTATCATAGCTTAAGAGAGTAAGTAGATACATTTATGTCATATTTCTAAAATTATCACTTCTCTTTAGTTATTAGAAGAGTCTAGTTATGGTAATAACAAGCATTGACAATAGTTTTATTTGTGACTTGTCTTAGCAGTAGTAAAATGTTTTACTAAGAAGCTAATGATTGATCATGGCTGGAAGGATTCTTCCAAATTTGATAGGATATCTATTAAGAATTAGAATGCCTTGCAAACACTAATGTCAGTTTTGTATTTGCCTTTGCATTTTCCTGCTTAAAAGTTAAAATGGCATTCAGTAAAAATTAACAACTAACCTTGGTTATATCTTAAAATTTCAAAAGTAATTTTTAGAAAAATGTGGTTTATTATTATGAATGTATAAGTGATATATTAAGAAGTGTAAGTTAAAATACTAACAAAACAGTAACTCATTATCATCAGAAAAGATAGACTCTACTAGCACATTTACATTAATGTTTATTCATTATAATTTAGATTATATCTGCTTTTATTTTTGGCAGAGAGAGCAGGAGCACAGAGAGCTACATGCAGAACAGGCAGAGGGACAAGCAGGCTCCCTGCTGAGCAAGGAGCCTGATGCGGGACTCGATCCCGGACTCTGGGATCATGACCTGAGCTGAAGGCAGATGCTTAACCAACTGAGCCACCCAGGTGTCCCGATTATATCCATCTTTAAGGCAAAAGTGGCACCAACACATGCAAACCTGATTAATTACAAATTAAAGATAAAAACAGAATAATGGGATTAATGATATTAAGTATTTTATAAATGCTAAATTTATGCTCACTTTTATTCTATTTTCATATTTCCTCATTATAAAACAATTATTTTTCTTAGGACACACATACCATATATTATAAATTAAAGACTAAAACCATGTCAAAAAAAAAAAAAACCAATGTCAAGAAAGTAAAACAACTATTTAAATTAAGAATAATGGTTTAGATTTCAAAATGTAGATATGCAGGTAAGTTGATTTTTTTTCCTGACTTTTACCCAATCTTCTCCTATTACATGGCCCATATAAATGAGGTTTTATTTTATTTTGTTTTTGGAATTTTTAACAATATTTAATAATTAATGAGAAAATATGTGGTAACTGTTTGTTGTAGGTTGCCCCCCAAGGATGTCCATGTCCATATCCACGGAACCAGTGAATATGTTAGCTTGCATGGCAAAGGGCCTTTGCAACACGATTAGGCTAAGGATTTTGGAAAAAGATTTTCCTGAATGATATTAGTGAGTCCAACGTAATCACAAGAGTCCTTCTAAGAGAGTGCAGGGTAGAGGGTCTCCATTGGAGCAGGATAGTTGGTGATGGAGGCGGAAGTTGGAGGGTTGTGGGGAAGGGGCATTTGCTGAGAAATGCGTGGCCATCAGAGGCTGAAAAAGGCAAACGCTCCCCTAGAGTCTACAGAAGGAACACAGCTCTGCCAACACTGATTTTCATCCATAAGACTCTACAGACTTCTGACTTTCAGAACTATAAGATAATAAATTAGTATTGTTAAGTCTATGGTAATTCGTTACTGCAGCAATAGGAAACTAATATATTATTAATTAAAATTTATATTCTACTGTGCATACTTATAATCACTCTGCATTATAATTGTTATTACTCCAATTTATTATTTATTAAAGCCATGGTATATAGCTTTGAGATAATTGTAAATTGCCATTATCTTCTCCTCTACCTTTACTCATTTAAATTGTGTTTAGTTGTTATAGGCTTGCTGCTAATGAAGCATTCATTCCACATACTTGTTAATACCATTGGCTCTGAATAATTTTCATTATCTTAGCATAAAACATAAATGATCTTTGAAGAGAATATTGGAAAGAATGGAAGCAAATGGAGTTGGAGAGACATCCATACTTAAAGGAAAATCAACTCAGACTGGCAAGCAATTGTATCAAATGACAGAATGCTGGAGGGGACACAACAGGCACAAAAAATTGCATTGAAATGGATTGACACCTTTAATATGACCCTTTTATACTCCAAACTCAGCTTAAATAAATAAGCTTGCCCTAATCTTCTATCAAATATGATTGTACTTTTTGATTATGAAGGACTTCCCCCAGGAATCCTAAAATTCACTCTGTAAATGGTGCTATTTCCATCTCCCCTTGCCACATGGAAAGGGATCATTTACTATCATATCTAATAGCCAGTTTACTTTATTGGAAAGGCTAAAATTAGTACTGAATGAAGTATGCACAACCTAGAGTTTCTTAACAGTCTCCCAGCTTCACTTTTCTATTCAGAATACAAAAAAACTGGGAAGAACATTGGTTTATTTTGGTATAGGCAGTAAGTAAAAACAAACAAACAAACAAACAAACAAAAAACCCCTCGTGAATTATTTTAAATTCCACAAAAGCATTTAGTGTCAGCTGAATACTTTCAGATTCCAAGGTGAGTATGAAGCACATTCCACTGACGGTGGGAAGACACCTTTAATCCCTGAGGCTAACTTTTTGACTGTGTCACAGGTTCTGTGTGGTTCTAGAACAATCTCAGGAAAAAGTCAGGACCTGAAGTTAACTCTAGATGGAAATGTATTGCTAGACAAATACTATCTAAAGTGCACCTTAAAATATATGCTGGGTGATATATACATAAAAGACAAAAATTGGCAAAATCATGAAAATTAAAGGAATGCGGTAGGGTTAAGGGAGAAATTTTACCCCTAGAACCCTTCACCTTTCAACCTAAACAACAGTGGGGAACAGTGTAATGAAGATATGGACACAAACTAATAGGGAAGAAAACCCCAACAATTTTTTAAAGAAAACCCCAACAACTTTAACTAACTTCTGCATTCCCCAAAATTCAGAAAAAAATAATTTCTACATATTCCCAAAAGTGACCCAAATGCACCCTTATTGTGGAGGAGGTGTTTATGGTTTGATCCCCACCATGCAGACACCTATTTGAACATCATTCGAAGAAGTCTCCTCACTTTTGTCCAACAGCCAAGTCAGGTTTTGAATGCTTTAATTGTGCAAAATCTCTGATGGCGACTTAGGCAGTGGGTTTTCCCTCAGAGGCATAATCTGTAGACGGACAAAGTCACAGTCTCTTTCTCAGGTGTTGGAAGGGGAAATTTAGGGAAACATTCTGAGAAAAGTAGAAACATCTGGAACAGAGGATATATTGGAGGCATCCATCAAACGGGGACGGGAGAGTTGAAGAGGTTTGGCCTACACGGTCGGGAAATCAGGAGTTATAAGATCGAACAGATAACCAAACCTTCAGAAGGGACCGGATCCATACGGCAATTAGTGACACTTTCCCAGCTCCAGAAATGTTATGAGGTGCTGCTGTGGCTCACATGGACACCACTTAACTCTTGAAATAATGGTACAGATAACCCTGTAGGTCATCACGGAATCTCTGGAAAAATAGTTATAAAAACAAACACTTTCAAATTTTCTCAAGTTGAATATGAAAAATACATCAATGATAAAATGATAATGCCAAATTTTTAAGTAAACACTGACACACCATGATGAACTAACTCTGTAGACTTATGAACGTAGATGTCAAAAAAAATTTTAAACCTATTGGCAAGTTAAATTGAAAAATATGTTAAAATAATTCTCCACCATGCCAACTACTTTTCAATCATAGTAATGCAAGATTGATAATTTCAGAATATTTTAGCATAATTGGAATCATACAGATGGTCAATAAATAGATCACCATCTAAATAAAGATTTTGTAATAATTTGATATAATACCTTTAAATGCATGGTAAAATGACTCCCAGAATCTGAAATAGGTATTTTCTCAAAACACATTTGTTTGAAAATCATGCCAATAAACACTCTTCATTAAGTGACTTAAAAATTTCGGGTCAAGAAATAAGAAATAAATAAATAAATAAAACACATACTGATAAGGATTAATTGAAAGAATTATTAAAAGTAATAATGCATAAGTTAAATGCAATAACTTTTCTTTATAGTAGCAATAATTAGCTGAGAACTGTCTTGGGAAAAGTTTATCTATCTTCCATAACAAACTAATAAGTAATAATGATAAAATTAATGGAATATTGAAGAATGCATGTATGTACCTTTATTGAGTGTATAAATTGAGGTAAGTAAATAGAATGACAAACCATATTATTAGGTAGAAATATGGAATAGTGTAAGTATAGCATAATTTCTAAATTAGTGTATGGGTTTAAAATAATTTATATTAATTCTCAGCCATATTATGTTTTAATGATTTGAAGTTGTCATCATAATAATACTTAACCTCATTTGGCTACATTCCTGGGATCCAATTTACTTCAAAATCACCAATTAGTATAAGCAAGACATTATTGAATACATTTTTAGATAGATTGCTGTCCATCTTGACTGCAAATTTAAGTCACATGAGAATGTTTACAAGTCTTTAAGGAAGGGACCAGGCCATTTCATCAGAAAATCTAGGTGTGGGTCTGGCAGCACACAATTTTTAAAACTCCTGAGGGGGGTTTCCAATGTGCAATCATAATTAAGAGTGAATATTGGAAAAATAGTTTGGGAAAACTACTTTTATTTTATTTGAATAAATTCCTGGGACAGAAATTGGTTGTGCAAAAACGCATTCATTTTAATACATTACTATCACTTCCTGAACGAATATACTGATTTATACTTTCCGCAAGCATAAGATAAAAGAACTTACTTTCTTGCATCTGATCACTGCTTTATGATTTCTTCCGGCCATTGTCACCTTGCTGATAACAGCAATGACAATATATAGATAATGCTAACATCTGTGTTTTGAGTTTGGGGGTTTGTATTTATTTTTTAAATTTCCTCCCCATAATTACGACAATATTTAGTATTCCTCTTTCACATCCTGCTTCTAAGGCTTCATATAATATGAAGTCTTAATCTTTTGATTTTCTCTCTCTTTTTTTGTGTGTGGTTTAATCTTACTAAGCTATAATTATTACACTTATTTACAAATTGTCAACAATTTCCTTAAAAGAGACTATAAGCTTGTGGTTGTCTATATATACACATATGGTTTTGCTGTGATGTATTGTATTTCTATTCTATTAACCTCTATATATTTTAATCTTTATGATTTAATTTTACATTAAATCATATAATAATTAATACATCAGGAAATTGGTCTCTTGCACTTCAGATGTCAACTATACACCTGTAATTTCTTTTTTCCAAATAGCAAACCTTCCTATTTATTTATTTAATATATACTTAATCCATCTTTTTCCCAATTGATTACAAATGTCATTTTTATCATACATCCCAGTTTTACTTGTACTTACATTATGTATGCGATGTTCATTTTATTCCACTGAGCAGCTGATTATTTCTTTAACTGACATTGTATAACTTTAATAATTTTACTTTACTCTCTATTTACTATTTGGTAATAAAAATTCTCCCTCTTCATACTTTTTTGTTTGTTTGCCAAAGGGCACTTTAATAGTTTCATATATCTCTTTTCACAGATAATTAGGATAATTTTGACTTATTGAAAAATTAAACTCCTTTGAAATTTCATTGAAATATATGAAATATATAGAGATATATACAAAAACTACTATTTTCATTCAGAAATTTGGTTTATTTCTGAATGCATTCAAAGCCTTAAAGACAAATCAACTGTCTGAATGAAGTGTTTTGATTTCCATCCTACGGCATGTGACATTGATGGATGTGAATATATCATATTACTTGCGATTAAAACATACACACACACTCAGTTTTAGTTGCTGTATAAATTGGACATCTTTCCCTCTATTGTGGAATAACTGTAGTAAGGAACGTGTTGGTGTTTGTCCATTCATCTCATAATAGACAACATGGCTGAGTCCCTTTCATCGCTCTGAAGAGATTTCAATTGTTTCGATTGCTAGATTTTTGTTTTTGTTTTCAGGTAGAACATTGTATTTGCAGGTTGTATTTCCTAAAGAGGATTGCAGAAATGTCCTGCAGATTTAGCCTTTGTCTACAACATGGCCTTGGATCTCTCTGAGGTGATCCTGGCTCAGCTAGTGAGGTCCCTGTAATGGACAGAGTGAGCTCTAAGGCTTAGGTCACAGAGGATAATCTAGCTTCCATTCTGTTCTTCAGGACCTGAGTCAACATGTGATCGGTCCAACTGCTCGGAGGCCACCATGCTGGGGCCACCCAGGACAGATCTGAGGTTAAGAGAAAGAGGAAATAAGAAGTTGTTTTTTTCTTACCTAATATTGCTATGTTCTACTTTTTTTTTTTCTTTTAGATTTTATTTACTTATTGGTCAGAGAAAGAGAGAGAGTCTGTGCGCAGACAGGGAGAAGCAGGCTCCCCACTGAGCAGGAAGCCCAATGTGGGACTCAATCCCAGGACCCTGGTATCCTGGCCAGAGTGGAAGGCAGATGCTTAACTGACTGAGCCACCCAGGCGTCCCTGTTATCGTCTATATTTTACTGTTTTACTTTTCAATCTACCTTATTGGCTAGAAGCTTTGGAACAGTATTAAATTTTGTTCTGTCTAAATGGTAATGCCAAAAGGTTGTACTGGTAAGCACGCTTTTTGAATTACCATTTAGGCAATACAAAAGAAAAAAAAAAAAAAAGAGCAGTTAATTATACATGTCACATCTAAACTGCTGAGTATCACACCTGTTTTGTACCCGCAAAGGGAGGCCATTAAGCTTGCCTTGAACTATGCCTGGTTTTCCCAGGTTGTTTTTAAGATAGTATCAGGAAGTTCTGCCAATTGTTAAAATCTCTTGGCCTAATGTCAGAGCTCGGGAGCAGTCTAATGAGAAGTGTGTTTAACAGAACCAATAACAAAAACAAAAAATTTCAGTTATGTAAATAATTTTGTCACCACATTGCTTATTTTGTTATTTTTCTAGAAATTCTATTTGCATAGAACATCCTAAATCATCTTTAATTTGTTCATTTAAAAAACAGAATTATTTCTTAGTTCTTACTATTCAAAATGAAGGCAGAATGATAAAAAAAATAAAACAGCTTTTGGGAAACTAACCTTGAATATCTAAGCCCATAAAGTTAAAGCAAATGCCATTGGGTCGTTAAACATAGCCATAGGCAACTAAATTAACTTTTCCTTGATGAGAAATTTGACTCGTGATTTCCTCAGAAGAAAAAGTTAATTAGTACAATCTTCTCAGAATATGTTCTGATTTAAATGAATTAGATAATGTCAATATCCATCTAACTATATCTCATTATTCATTTATGGTTTTGACATTGTGTATCAAAAGTTGATTCATGATGATTTTGCAAACAGACATGGAGGTAAACCAAATAAACACTAATAAGTGAAATAAAATGAAAATAGGAAGAATGAAAGCTAAAATCAGAATACAAAACAAAGAAAAATAAACCTACAGAGTAGTCATAGAGGAGTATAAAATTTTGGTTCTGAAATTTATAAATGTGATATTTTATTCTGAACACAACTGTATTAAAGAATAATCTTAAATAGCACCAATATTCTTTTAGCCAATACATGGATGTTACTTTTATTCTGAGATTTGAGATCAGGCCAGAATTTAAAGAATTTAGATGATGAGCTGTACTGGGAGCTTGAGAAACGTTGCCTAGTGGTGAGCAGATCTGCATTTCCCTTCAGTCTAACTATTGAAAAATGATGAAGTTAATTCATGCTAATAGATAGTTTTTCAGAAATTAAAAAAAAAAAATGTATCCAGAAAGGGACATTATCAATTATGCACTGATCGGAAATAAAATGGTTTAAATTGTGTTATTCCTGCCAGTTACATGGTCCCTCCTGTCACAGCATTCTCTCAACTGGATTGGCAGTTTCACTGAAAATTAGATGGAGTGAATCATTTAAAGAGGTCGAATTAGTAACTGTAGAGTGTGTGGTTCATTCCCTGCACTAAAAGTGCTATTAATGTTAACGCCGTTACTCATACCCATATCAACTTTTACATTTAATTAATTCAATTTAATTTTTTGTTATTTTTTAGCTTCATTGAGGTATAACTGAAAGATAAAATTGTTTATATTTGAGATGTAAATGTGATGACTTGGTATACATATACATTGTGAAATGATCACAATCAAGTTAACCCCATCGCCCACAAGTAACTAGTTCCTCCCTGCCACCCGACCCCCTGGTGTGAATGTTTAAGATTTTCTCTTAGCAAATTTCAAGTTTGCAATTCAGTATTTATTAACTGTTTACCCTTGAACAACAAGGGGTTGTGGGGTGTCAAATCCCAATGCAGTTAAAAACCCATGTGTAACTTTTGAATCCCCCAAAACTTAACCATTAACAGCATACTGTTAACTAGAAGCCTTATCAGTAACATAGTTAACACATATTCTGTATATTATATGCATTAAATACTGTATTCTTACAACAAATTCAACTAGAGAATAAAAATTATTAATCAATAAGGAAATCATAAGAAAGAGAAAATACATTTATAGTACTGTATTTATTTTAAAAAAAGAGAAATCTATGAATAAGTCTTGCACCGTTCAAACCCATATTGTTCAAGGGTAACTATACTGCACATTAGATCTTCCAACCTTACCATCTTATAACTGAAAGTTTATATCTTGTGACCAACACTCCCCATTTCCCTCACCACCCCCAGCTGCAGGCAACTAACATGTACTCTTTTGTTGTTGTTGTTGCTGTTGTTTTTGCTTGTTTGTTTTTTTAAGATTCCACATATAAGTGATGCCATACAGTATTTGTCTTTCTCTCTCTGGCTTACTTCACTTAGCATAATGCCCTCCAGGTTCACCATGCTGTTGCAAATGGCAGGATTTTCTTTATTTTTATTGTCAAAAGATGTTCCATTATATATACATATATATATATATATATATATACATATATATATACATATATATACATATATACATATAATATATATATATTATATGTATATATAATGGAACATCTTTATATATATAAATTATATATAATTATATATATATATATAATATATAATATAATATATTATATATATTATATTATATATATTATATATATTATATTATATATAATATATATTATATTATATTTATAAATATTATTATATTTATTGCATTATATCATATATACACATACATACATACATACATATTTACATGTGTACATAAATGCAAGGGTTCCGTACCTTGGCTATTGTAAATAATGTTGCAATGAACATTGAAATGCAGATATCTCTTACAGGTAGTGATTTAATTTTCTCTGGAAATATACCCAGAAGTGGGATTGCTGGATCACAAGGTAGGTCCATTTTTAGTTTCTTGAAGAACCTCCATACTGTTTTCCACAGTGGCTGATCCAATTTGCATTCCCACCAACAGTGCCCAAGAGTCTCCTTTCTTCACATCCTTACTAACACTTGTTATCTTTGTTTTCCTCACAAGAGTCATCCTGACAGGCACAAGGTGATATCTTATTGTGATTTTAATCTCCATTTTTAATCCCCATTTTTAATCTCCATTTCTCTGATGATGGGTCAGCACTCTTTCATGTACCTATTGGTCATTTGCATATTTTCTTTGGAAAAAAAAATTGTCTATTTAGGTATTCTGCCTATTTTTTAATTGGATTATTTGAGGGGGTTGGCTTATGAATTTCTTTGATATTTTGGATATTAAACTTTTATCAGATATGTGGCTTGCAAATATTTTCTCCCATTCTGTATGTTGCCTTTTGATTTTGTCAATGGATTCTTTAGTTGTGCAGAAGTGTGCTTCTCTTCTTTTGTCATCTTTGCTTTTGGTGTCATAGCCAAAACATCATTGCCAAGACCAGTGTCAAGGAATTATCTACCCGTTTTCGTCTAGGAGTTCTATGGTTTCGGGTCAGTTAAGTCTTTACTCCATTATAAGTTTATTTTGGTGAATGTGTAAGTTATAGGTTCATTTTCACTCTTTTGTATGTGGAAAACCAATTTTCACAATACCATTTACTAAAGATGTTATTCTTTCCCCATTGTGTGTACTTGGTGCCCTCCTCAAAGATTAGTTGATTGTATATGGATGGGTTTATTTCTGGATTCACCATTCCGTTGTATTTATTTATATGTCTGTTTTCGTGACTATCACATTGTTTTGATTACTTTGTTATATAGTTCAAAATCAGAAAGTGTGATGCCTCCAACTTTGCCCTCCTTGCCCAAGATTACTTTGGCTACTCAGGATTTTTGTGGTTCAAAATGATTTTAGAATGTTTTTTAATTTCTGGGAAAAATACTATTAAGATTTTTATAGGGATTACACTGAATCTGCATATTATTTCGGGTAATATGGCTATTTTAGCAATATCAGTTCTTTTTTTTTTCTAAGATTTTATTTATTTATTTGACAGAGATCACAAGTAGGCAGAGAGGCAGGCAGAGAGAGAGGGGGAAGCAGGCTCCCCGCTGAGCAGAGAGCCTGACATGGGGCTCAATCCCAGGACCCAGAGATCATGACCCGAGCCTAAAGCAGAGGCCTCAATCCACTGAGCCACCCAGGTGCCCCAGCGGTATCAATTCTTTTGATCAATGAACATGGGATATCTTTCCTTTATTTGTATTCTTCAATTTATTTCATCAATGTCTTACAGTTTTCGGTGTATAGATCTTTCACTTTATTGGTTAAATTTATCCCTAGTTATATTTCGTATGGTATTGTAAATGGGATTATTTTAATAATTTCATAATTATGAAATTTCTTAATTGAGGGGTAGTTCGTTGTTAATGTATAGAAATGAAACTAATTTTTGTATATTGATTTGTATCCTGCAATTTTACTGAATTCATGTATTCTAACAGTTTTTTGGTGAAGTCTTTGGGATTTTCTGTGTAAGGCCATGTCATCTGCAAAGACATTTTTACTTCTTCCTTTCCTATTTGGATGCTTTTTATTCATTATCTTTGGCTAACTTCTCTGGCTGGGACTTCTATACTAAATAAAAGTGGTAGAGTGAGTGTCCTTGTCTTGACAGCTAATGTCCACCTGTAATATATGGTCTTTATTATGTTGAGGTATACTCCTTCCGTTCTTGATTTAAAACTGTTTATCATAAAGGATGTCAAATTTTGTCAAATGCTTTTTCTGCATCTACTGAGATGATCATGGATTTCTATCAACATTCCATTAATATGGTATGTCACGTTTATTGATTTGTATATATTGTTCCATATTGCATCACAGTGATAAGTCCCACTTGATCATAATTCATGATCTTTATACTCTGCTGTGGAATTTGGTATGCTTGTATTTTGTTAATGATTTTTACATCTCTGTTCATTAGGCTTGTAATTTTATTTTTGTATCATGTCTACCATCCTGCTGACATCACTCTCTAGATTTCCTAGCCCAGCTTTTATGAAAAGTGTAACTGGAGAGGCAGGAGCAGTGACTGAGTTCTCAATTAGAAATGCTACTTAGCCAAGTAATACAAAGTAACTTAGATAGTTAGTTGATTTTTTTTTTCTATTTTCTTACCAAATATTTATATAGCAACAACTCCTGGGTCAACTGTTTGATTTATGTTGCTATATTAAAAATTAATTACTTTTCACATGTTAAATTATCTATTTTTCTTATTTATTTATTTATTTATTTTAATTTGTAGATTGCTCTTGGGTAGTATGAATTTTTTTTAAAGATTTTATTTATTTATTTGACAGAGAGAGAGAGAGATCACAAGTAGGCAGAGAGGCAGGCAGAGAGAGGGGGAAGCAGGTTCACCCAGGTGCCCTAATTTAGTTCTTTTTAAATGTTTTTCTTTTTATTCAATTTCATCTTTTGAGAAATAGCATGTTAAATTTCAAGTTTTTTCTAAGTTAAGTCTCTTTTGAAAATAATTCTGAAGATTAAAAATAATTCACTATTGTGTATTTTACAAATAATTAATAATTTTTTACTATCATATGGGTGAAAATTCCCAAATAATTAGGACACCTTTGGTAAATGCCCTTATTAATCATATTAACTAAGTATCTTATTAATTAATCCCTGCTTATTCAGAAATGAAGGATATCATTTAAATTCAGGATTCAAGTTCATCTCCATTTCTCGGAAGGAATTTTGCAAGCAAATAATTTTTCACTAGACTTTTTTTTTCACAATGACAAAATATTGAGTGCTTTGATTAAATACATGTTATTCCATATAAACTATTCATATATATGTCTTTCTTCCCCCCATTTCTATTTGCCCCAATCTGTAAATAATTAAAAAGTTCTGAGTAACAGAGATAACACTAGGGGGAGGGTATGAGTATAAGACAGATACTAACCAATAACCTAAATAGTGAGGTGTCAGTTTGCTGGGATAGAATGGTAACATCAGACAATAGGACCAAGGTTTAGAGGATGGTTGATAGAGAAAAGGATGCCAAGAAACAGCTAAATTAGCTTTGGTTGTGCCTATATAGGAGGGGAACAGAAAAAGGAGGATATTGCTGAATTTTCAGAATTCAAGCTTAAGTCCAAACAACTCTTCTTGCCTTCATGCTTAACACTTTCCAGGGTGACTCCCATCTACTTTGTGAAAAAAACAGCCCGTAATTCCCAGTGTGTTTACTACTCAAGCATCAAGATGGAATTCTTACAGAGTAAGAATTGAATTTTATTTCCTAGTGAGGTTCAACTTGGCTCCCAAATTAAACCTTTCTTGCTAACAGAGCTTGTGTTACTATCCTTCCATAGCATGTGGCCTAGTGTCTTAGTTTTTCCTGCTGTTTGTTTTCGCTGAACGGTGCCACATTTGTCGGAACGGAAAATGCCACATGCCTCCAAAGCCTTCCCTGTTCTCTCACAGACGCAATAAAGAGCTTTTAATGCCACTAGTGTGTAGTAGTGTTAAAAGTTACACTACTGCTCAGGCACTAAAAAAACCCAAAAATCTCAGGTATGATTTTAAAAATTCTTCTTTATTAATTCTTGATAATTGAACAAACCCAGGAGTCTCATTTTTTCCCAATAACTGAAAATTGGATCTTGGGAATTACAGAGACAGTACTCCTAGGGAATTGTGAACTCCCAGGTAACACACACACACACACACACACACACACACACACACAACAAAAAGCAAAAAAACATGCCCAACCACTATATGAAGAGAATGAACCCATTTTTGCGAGGCTTCCATCTGTACCAGGCCTTGGCACTAAAGTCAACCCCAGGCTCTGCTCTTTGCTTGAGAAAATGTAATGCTGCCAAACCACAAGACACACAGTGTCCCACGGCCAAACCATCTTCAGAGAGTTCTCAATCATCCTCCTCCTGTAATTGCCATCTCCCCAGGGTCCTCTGGCCCCTTTTTGTCTTTCCCTCTTGTCACTTCGCCATAGCTTCTTTTTGTCTCCTCTCTGTTATCCCTTTAAATCTCAGCCAGCTTTGTCAGTTGGAGTCTAGATCAGATTTTTTTGTTTGATTTTGTTTTCATTTATCTTTTAAAGAGAGAGAGAGCACCTGAGTGGATGGGGTGGGGGGACAGAAAGAGGAAAGCGAATCCTAAGCAGATTGTGTGCTCAGCACAGAGCCCAACAGGGGGCCTGATCTCACCACCCTGAGATCATGACCGGAGCCAACATCAAGAGCCCAGTGTTTAATGAGACGGAGTCACACAGGCTCCCGTTGAGATCAGTTTATAGTGGGGTCTCTCCCCTACCACAGTGGTCTGAAGACAGCCTGTTTTGCCACCTTCGATGAGCATCTGGTGCTGTTTCTCTGAGATTTTTTTTTCTTTAAAATTCTTTCAAATTATGAATCAGTCAGTTCAGTCAGTTCAGGATTCTCCACTCTTTGCTCTTGCCTACCGCCTTTTTCTGGTTGCTTCTTATTTCAGGTGAGCACTGCTGAACATCAGGTAGGGAGATGCGGTCTGGTCTTTACTTTCTTCTTTTCCAGTCGTCCTCTGTTAGGTTGTGAGCAAGGTATCAGGATAAATGTCTGAGCTGCCAGCATTAGCCTGGTATCCGTAGTCCCATCATTAGCTCCATTTGTCAAGGCCCCTCCTCCTGCCCTTTCCATACATTTAAACCTGCTCTTTCCCATTCGCAGGAAACAGACGTTATCAACTGCTCGTCTCATGCCAACTAAGGTTTATAGAACCCCAAGAACTTGCCTCCAGAGCCACATGCGTTTTCATCCCCCCTCATGCATTGACCCTTTACTACCCTGACAGTGTCAATTTATACACCTGGGCCAACCATTGTGCAAACCCTAGGAAGGTGGGCATTTTTTTTCTGTCTGAAGTTCTTCTCATTTGACATCTTCTTAACTGACATCAGTTCCCTTCTTGGGAACTTACCAGTATCTAACTCTGGTCACATTGTCTCTGACTCCCTTCTTTCAACTTTATAGTTAACCATATTTATACATGGCTAGTAAATGGATCTTGTTTTTCCAAATATGTTTGATTTTTTCATTATTAAGTTCTAACTATTTAACTCAGCTCTTGGAATTGATACTAAACTATATATATATATATATATATATATATATATATATACACACACATACACACACACACACATATATATACACATATATATATTTATATGTATATATATATTTTTTTTTCTTTCTTTTTTTTTCCCCTGCTGGGGATCTCTTAGTTGAAAGCCATAGTTTCAAGAGCATTGTCTTCATCAAAAAATAAAGGTACATAAAAACCCAAAAAAATGATTATTTTCTTTCTCTTTGTAATCCTTATTCTAAAGGAAGAACACTGAAAAAAGTTCTTTCTGTTATCTGAATAGTGAAAATGGAAGGGAAAAAAGCCACAAAAGTTGAGCACTACCAGAACTAATACATCCATTAGGCAACATGGCCTCATTCTTCATGTCCTTATTGAGGAACTCATCATCTAGAGGCTTGGGTGACATTTATTTATTTGATTCCCTGAGTTGCATTTTAAAGTGTCTTATGAGGGGACTAATATCTCCTTTCTCACCTAGAGTAATTCTTTATATGTCTGAAGGAAATGGTGCTATTCACAATTTATTCAAGATTTTTATTTCCACAATCAGACTTGAATGTTAATTCCAAACTTATCTTCTTTCTTTCTTTCTTTCTTTCCTTCCTTCTTTTTCTTTTTCTTTTTTTTTTTTTTTTTTTTTTTTCCTGGAGATCTTCACATTTAGAAAGACTCCTGGTCCCTAACCTCAAATACCATATTTCCAGAATGAGTTTGTTGAATAACATTCTCTTCCTTCCTGAACTGCCTCCAGAGACTAGAGCATGAGAGATGAATAATAGTAACTTCACAGTGGGAGAAGCTGGAAGATACCAGATTAATCACGAGACCAAGCTTAACATCACTAATGAAAAGACACATTGCTTTTGTGTCTGATACGATGTAACGGGAAGGGCACTTAACTTCAGTGGTGTTCTTCCCCAAAATCCATAGCCTCAGTCTATGATGGAAAATGTCAGACAAATCAACATGGAGAAACGTTCTACAAAACATCTGATCAGTGTTCTTTAGAAGTACCAGAATAATAAAAGAAAAAGAAAAAGAAGAAGCTAACAAACCAGAGAGAACTAAGGAAAAATGGTGAATGATACCATGCTTCATGCTGATTTCATCCTAGAACATAAAAGAGACACTACTGGAGAGGACTTAAGTGGAATAACTGAAAAGTGAATGAAGACTCTAGAACTGCCATTGTATCATACCAAGTTTAATTTCTTAGTTTTAATAAATGTACTTTGGTTGTATAAGATGTTAACATAAGGCAAAACTCACAAACTGTTTACAGGAACTGTGTTATTTTTGCAACTCTTGCATAAATCCAAAATTATTTAAAAAAAACTTCATTTTTTATTGTACACTTACACCTGTCATTTCTAGAACTGAAGCCCCATCTTTCCATTTGACATATGTCAGAGGTACAGAGTGTGGCCCTGAACAAAACTCTTATCTCCTCCAGAATTAGAAACTATATGGATGAACCAGTTTCTAACATTCATTCATCTCACAGTTTTGCAAACTGCTTTCTCTTTGTCTCTATTCTACTGCTTTTCTTTGTTGCGGGGTTTCAACAATTAAATGTTAGTTATCTATAGCGATCTGGCTTAAGCCACCTGTTTTTCTCAATCTATATACAATGCTTGGGTGAACTTGTGCTCATCCAGGAGATGAAGCCACACATCACTATGATAAATCTCAATTCTCTCTATATAACCAGGGTTGTATGTTGAGTACATCCATGTATTTCTACATGGGAACACTTTAGGTATCTTTAATTTAATGCATCCAAGAGAACTCAGAATCTTTTCTTGAAAATGCTACTAAGCCTGTGATTCCTGTTGTACTGAGTGACAACCCGGCAGCTCAACAGAAAATTAGAAGAGGATTGCGCTGGGCTGTCTCCACTTAATCTCAGTATGACTCATCAAATTTTAATGATTCTGACCCTGCCACTTAAAATTATTTAGCCTGCATTTCATCTCTTGAGTCGTATTTAGCTACTCCAGACTGCTACCAAGTTCCCTTCAGCAATACTGCCCAGTTATTTCTTTAAAATACGTATCTGATAAACCATGCCATGATTCTGATAAGCTCTTCTGCTGTTTAGAATGTTTTGATGGCTCTCCATATTTTCCAGCTCTGCCCACTGACCTCTGACAATTGGCTCTGATATTAGGACAATAGGATAAGTTATTATTCTTCTGATACCAGAAAAGAGAACAGAATTGATCAGATTCAGTCATTTTTTTCAGATTAAGGGTAGGTACAGGTAAGATAGATCTTGGCAGAGATCTTTATCTGCGTCATTGTGAAATGTGAAATCATTGTGAAAATGATGAAACCTGGTAAGGAATTTGAGTAAGAAAATGTTAGAGACTATTGGCTGAAAAGAATGAATATTAAATGCAGGAAAAGCGTAAGTAAATATTTAAGCATACCCAACTCAGATAGGAATTCAAGAATTTGCAATTGCCAAAGCCTACATGGCTATTCTAGTCTCTCTATAATTACTTAACTAATGGAAATTTCAGGTTATAAGGTATATGTTATAATATTATCAAAATGGGCAAGGAGATCAGGTCACGTGGTCCCAATTTGTGGAGAAAATCACGGGTACAATGGAGTGGGTGTACTGATGAATTCCTAGAGCACACTGAAATATGATTACAGTTTGAAGGTCAAAGGTAGAAGAATTAATTAGGATTAGAAGGTTGGAGTGCTTAGGAATTTAAGATCAAAGAAATAGAACCATCTTGGAACAGCAAGACCCAGAGAGTGGCTAAGAGGATGAGTTTCTGAAGTGCAGTATAAGGAATTCTGAAAGCTGGAGATTTGGATATTTAGGTCAACAAGGTTATTCAAAAATAGAAGTGGGAAAAAAAAAATCACCAAGAGAAAACCAGTATAGGAACAAGGCGAAACAGTGGGTAATGCAAGAAGGTGATATTCCTGCATGAGCTTGTCTGATTCATTCCTCTGGGTCAAGGATAACTTACAGATGTAGTGATGGTGCCTTGCCATCCAGGGGGTATGTGAGAGTGAGAGAAGTCAGACTCCCTTCAAGTAGGGTAAGGCAGTCAAAATAATATTTCAGTTAGGGTGAGGAGGTATGTCCACTGCGAACTAGAGATGAAAAATGGGGGAAGTTTATTTACAGTAGAATGGCCGTTCCAGAGAGCACAGTAAAAATCAGGAGTTCTGTCTACAGGTGGGAAATGAGAAAAAGGATTCAAGTTCAGATTAATATGAGGATAACATATGTAGTCCCTGGAGAGCATGTGATTCTTGGGATAGTGCCCAAGGATTACAGACAAAGAGGCACAACCTTAGAAATCTCATGAGTGGGGTTCCCAGGTGGCTCCGTCATTAAGCTTCTGCCTTCAGCTCAGGTCATGATCCCAGGCTCCTGGGATGAGCCCCGCATCAGGCTCCCTGCTCAGTGCAGAGCTGGCTTCTCCCTCTCCCACTCCTCCTGCTTGTGTTCCCTCTCTTGCTGTGTCTCTCTCTGTCAAATAAATAAATAAAATCTTTTTAAGAAATCCAATGAATATATATTTTTAATCCAATATTTTGTCTTGGCTCTATGAATTATCTTTCCTTCTTTCTGAATGCTAATCCTCAGAGTCATGCAAATGCTTTTCCTGACCTGTAGCAGTGGTTTAGACAGCTCTCGTATCTCAAGGGATCCCTGACAAGGAACACAGTTTAGAGACCAGGAAAGAGATGGTGTGAGTATTGAGGTGGGGGAGTAAAGGCGTGTCTAAGTCCAGGGATCTGTTTCTTTGGCATCTTCTCTCTGTCTCTCCCCAAATCCTTTTTTTCTAAAATCACTATTTTTATGGTCCAAGAACAATGCCTGACTATTTGCAGTTGCTGAAAATGATTTGGTTAAATGTCCGCATAGTAATTTCTCCAACTTAACTTGCCTCCAGATTCCTTCGAAACATATTTTCTTCAATTTATCCTCACCAGCAGCCCCTAAAAGAGCTAATTTCTTCTTCTGTGATTTTTTTATACCTTGCACAAGAATCTTCATCCTTTAACATACTTTCTTGTGCTTGTGTGTTTACAGGACTCTGCAATGTAAACTGTCAGGACAGTGTTACAGAGGGTGTGGGTTTCACGAGGGAAACACATGCGTTGAGAACAAACACACCAGTGTGAGTATGCATGCATTTTTAATTGTTATTTTTGCCAGTAATTTTTTTCAAAAGAAGTATAAAAGAGTGCATGAAATGATTACCTATATGAGAAGGAAACATCTCCTGGAAACCTATAAAAAGAATTTTATTTTTTCTCTTTTTCACATGTTGTAGATCATTACCCATTTAATGATCATTGTTCCTTCATTATAACATGAAACCATCTGTTCAATTTCTATAGAGATCACTAAAAATATCACAATGATAATAAAAGTCAAACACATTTTCGTAATTCAGAGCTACTGCAAATTTCAATTTATCTGTGTGTATTTGTGTGTATATGTGTGTGTGTGTTGTCATTGTATAAGGTTATTAAGGGTAAATACATTCTCTTCTTAGTGCAGCATGTGACTCTGGCTTCCTTACTGAGAAAAGAACCCACTTATAAAGAAAAAAAAAACCAGAACAAGCATTTGACCAGTTGTTCAAAGATCTAAAACTGCTATTAAAATGGTGTGAACATAAGCATTTGGTGGTAAAAGTCATTACAGTCTGAATTGTGAAAAGAATCTTGAAATAGATCAAAATGGAACAGATACACGAGTAGGACATGCATTGATTTCTGCAAGTGACAAAACAATTCTCCACATATGTGAAATAGTTTATATGCTGTTATGCAATAGTCAGGATTGAATTCCAAGAAACAACCCATGCATTCTAAATTTGCAGGGGAGCTTGGAACAATGCTATTAGTGGAGGTCCTCAAGAAGACATAACCACGAGCTGACACACGAGCTAACCTGGGCAGTTACAGGCTTCTTACCTCCCCTGTCTTTGGCATGTGCATGCCACTTGCTTTCCAAGGTCACAGAAATGTGGTGGTATTGGGGCCATCTGGACTGAGTATGTGCCAGAACCCAAATAAGACCTCTATATACACTTTGAAGATTTGGCAGGCTGTGGTGGAAATCTCCTTGTCCTGTGGCTGCCCAAGATAAGCTACATATGTAAGTTCCCTTGCTTTCTATACCTGCCGCCTGCCTTTCTGGATTTGTCTGCCTCTTTCTTTGGCGTCGCCCTGATCTCCACTGGAAGTCAGTTTCAGATCTCCCCGCCAAGAAGTTCCCGAGGAGGTTGTGAACCAACAAATGTGAATATTGTGATAAACGTATCCTGGTGCAGGGTTAATGCCTAACATCACTCTTAGTGGGGTCACTACAGAGAAAGGGACACACTCTATTCAGAACCATAATAAGGAAGTATTAGGGATCACTTATAAAACTTCTTTCTTTAAAAATTAATCTCACCTAAAAGGACCTTCTAAAAAAAAAAAAGAAAAAAAGGCCTTCTATAATCTAATTTTAAATAGATGTCACTTATTTGTGGAGTTAGAATAATTTATCAAAGCAAATAATGTATAAAGGTTAAGTTCTGAACATACAGAAATGAAACACATGTTTGCTAGCTGCTTTTGTACATAAACAGTCATCTTCTCCACTTCTGAGCCCAAAGAAAGAAGAAAAGAACAAGAAGAAGAGCAGATTAAGCAGCTATGGTTTTGTGATCCTGTGGAGCTGAACAGTTCTTCTGTTGGAAACTTGTTCCTCACCTCCTGTGTAGATCTCTGGAGCTGGAAGTAAGAATTGCTCCCGTCTCCTATTTTATATATATATGTGTGTGTGTGTGTGTGTGTGTGTGTGTGTGTGTGTGTGTATAAGAAATGGGGACGATATATTTCTATATGTCTCTACATATCTCAAATTTATGCAGTGAAAACATGGTCAATACATTAGAATTTTACATGAAATATCAATTTCACTGAATAAGAATATGTAATTTTCTAAATGTTAATTATATTTATTTAAAAACCTACTTATTAATTCTAAGTAGTGTGGTTAGTTAAATGGGGGATGATTCAATTTTAAAAATCAGTAATCAAACCTCTTACAAATTAAAATTTAAATTATTAAATGTAATATCCATGGAGATAGATTATGGTGGGACTACATTATAAACCTATATTTTGGCAAAAAAAAAAAAAAAGAACATTGAGTAAATTCCTTTATTCAACAAGCATGGTAAAATAATGAACTCTAAAACATCCACTAATGTCTTTTAAGCATCATGGTTCTTTATACTAGATGATCATAAACTTGCTTCCAAACACACAAAGTGTTTTGAATAAAGATTATATCTAAGAATTGCCTCACCAGGAAAATTCACATCATAACATCTTAAGTAATATTGATTGGTACTCAAGTTCCATGAAGCACACTCAGAGGCCCTCTCTAAGTTGACAGACTACAGTGAAGTGCTTCCCCAAGCTCTATCTCTCTGAAAGATATACACTAAGGTATACATTTTTGATGCAAAAATTGTTTAAAAACAAGACTGTAAAAAGTGTGTAGAGGGAAAAAAAAAAAGTAGCAAGGAAATATCAATCACCCACATTTCCTGGCTCCTGGAAAATAGGTTTCCTTGCCATTACCCATCCACCAGAACAATGCAAGGATACATCATGGAAGCCTGTGGGCAAAGCTCAGTGGGGAGTGGGTTATACCTTCCTACACAGAAGTTCAGCATCTCCCAGATTTGGAGGAGCCAAGCATCTCCCAGATTTGGAGAAGCCATGCTAGGCAGGAAGGTCTCTGCAGTAATGCAAAACAGAATGAAGAGATAGCCATGACTCAAGATGGGAAGAAAAATACAGGTGAGACCATATTCTGGGCACCAGATGTGCACTCCATTTCTTCAGCAATGTGGTGCTCCGCTCCTGGTGAGGTCAGAGAATCCTAGGATCAGAGAACAGGAGTGGGTCTCCATTCCTGTTCTGATGTGGGCCCTACCAGCAGAGATAATATGCACATCCTGATCTACTTTGGAGCTCTGTCATCAGAGATATAGAAAGGAAGGAACCCCCGTGGAGGTGACTAGCCCAAATCAAGGAGGCATGTCAAATGAGGGCATCATCTATAAGCAAAAAGAAATTGGCTAGGAGAGAAGCTGGTAGGCCAAGCCACTGAAGAATGCAGTCTTCTGAACAATAGAAACCAGGACCACTGGGAACCACCAACGACCAAGGACTCTAAAGGGGTGAAAGAGATGATATGAGCTAATTAGCATTATAGTGTTTAGACTGGAAGACACTTGGGAGAGATACTGGAGAGAACGGAAAAAATAGCTCTTCACTAGTTTGAAGTTATTTACTGATATATTTTTTCCGTTTATTGGATAAGGTCCACCCAACGTTATGGAGGGTAATCCCCTTTACTTAAAGTCTAATTGTAGATGTTAACCACAAGTACAACATACTGTCACATCGAAATCTAGATAATCATTTTTAAGGTGTTGTTTTTTGTTTGTTTTAGAGAGCAAGAGACAGCATGAATGGGAAGAGGTAAAGAGAATTTTAAGCAGGCTCACGCCCAACATGGGCTCATGCCTGGTGCTCAGCCTGAGCCCTACACAGGGCTTGATTTTACAACCTTGAGATCATGACCTGAGCCAAAATCACGAGTTAGAGTTTAACCGACTGAGCCACCCAAGCACCCCTAATTGGTGTTTGATCAACGATAGCCTAGTTTGATTGATTAGTGTTTTATCAACTATAGCTTAGACAAGTTGATAAAAAATTATGAGAAAGGGGTTCCTAAAATTCCCTCAGGTTTGATAATTCACTGGACTGACTCACAGAACTTGCTAACAGTATTAGATGTCTGCAATATACTTTGTAACTTACACTAACTATCCTGTATACAGTTTATGAAAGATATATGTTATTAATAAGTATTAATTTGGAAATAACAACACTAATTCTCAAAGTAAGTTGGATTTGTACTTCAATTCAGTTGAATTGTTGTTATGTCTCCTGGGGTAAGTATGCCTCTCTTTGGAAGTACAATCTCTAGACTAGTGGAAAATGAGGTCATGGGAGTAGAAAGTAAAAAAAGAGAGAAAGAGAGAAGAAGAAAGAAAGAAAGAAGAAAGAAAGAAAGAAGGAAAGAAAGAAAGAAAGAAAGAAAGAAAGAAAGAAAGAAAGAAAGAAAGAAAGAAAAGGAAAGAAAATGTGTCATTAGGGGTAATAGTGAGGGGTGTCAGTCTCATTTCCATCCTTTGATTCTTGAACCTGTGAATCCTGGAGATACAAGCACCATCTATTTGACACTGATTCAGAGCATAAATAGCTTCTGGAAAGATTCGACACAGCCTTACAAGGTACTGCCACCTAGCTGGCGTTGCAATTGTATCTTCTAAGGCTAGTCTACTCCTCTATCAAGGTGAATGGTCCATGATGATGGAAACATGGTAAGACTAGTGAGTTCCATAAGCTCTGGCTCTTTTCTGCTCTTCATTTGCTGTGAAGTGAGTTCTTTGATTAGAAATAATGCTGTGTGGATTATCATGACCATGGATAAGGCATTCTGTAAGTACCCACATGGTAGCTTCGACAGAAACCCTTCATGCAGGGAAAGCCAATCTATATCCATAGAAAGTGTCTATCTTAGTCAGATAAAAAGTGCTACCCCTTTCATGATGGAAGCTGAGTATGCCCAACGTTATGACTTGGTGAATCAGATAGCATCTAGTACGTGATGGGCAGTGCAGGATGGTGGCCCATGATTAAGCATTTAGTCTTGATTAAGGCTCAGACCCAGGCCAAGAGCTTTTTCTAGAGAGGAAACAGTTTTCTGAGAGGAAGGCAGACATTCGTTTCAAAATCCTCAAGGCCTACTCTATGATTCACCCCCAAAGCCTCCCAACAGAGTCCCTATCTGCCACTGCCTCTTCAGGTCCTGTTGGATTATCAAGGTCATGGAGCTCCACTCCAAGAGCAGGGCAGCTGGGACCTGCTGCAGAGCCTTCTCTTGTTCTGGACATTACTCAAAACTAGCAGGTTTTGGATCACTCAGTAAACCGATTAGCACATGCCATGGAAATTGTGCTTTCTCTTTACTTGTAGGAAAGGCCAGGTGCAACAACTTCTTCTCTACCTTAGAATAAGGTGGATATCTTACCATGTCCTGCACCACTGGACCCCTAGAAATTCCACTGAGGTGGACGACCCCTTGATTTTTTTGTCAGAATTTCTTCCATCCTCTGATCTTCAAATGTCTTCCCAAGAAGTTTAGAATAATTGCTACTTCTGGCTCAGTAGGTCCCATCAACAATGCTGTCGTTGTAAGGGACCAGAATAGGTCATATGGAAGGAAAAGGTTATCAGGTCCCTACTGACCAAATGATGACACAGGTTTAAGTCAAGAGTTTGAAGCCCTGATCTTATCCCTGTCTTTTCCCACTTGATCTAGCAGGGTTACAAACAACAAGCCAATTTCATAATATTCATAATTTTGACAAAAATATTTTAAGGTGTGAAATATACATTTACTCATAAACTTACCTTTTAATAAGTATTGATAAGGACTAGCTAATGGTGATATTTTGTTAATCTCTGTTGCTACATCCTACCATACACTTTTACTGGTGTCTTTATTACTGAACACAGGATACGAAGAGATTTATTTTATTTTATTTTATTTTAATTTTTTTTATTTTTTAAAGATTTTTTTTTATTTATTTGACAGAGAAAGAAATCACAAATAGGCAGAGAGAGGGGGAAGCAGGCTCCCTGCTGAGCAGAGAGCCCAATGTGGGGGCTCGATCCCAGGACCCTGAGATCATGACCTGAGCTGAAGGCAGAGGCTTAACCCACTGAGCCACGCAGGCACCCCAAAGAGATTTATTTTAAAGAATTGGCTCATGTGATTGGGTATGCTATCCAAGCTAAAATCAGTAGGGAAGGCTGGTAGGCTGGAAACTCTGCCATGCTTTGAATCTCCATTCTTCAGGCAGAATTTCTTTTCTCTCCAAGAAACTTTGTTTTTCTCCTAAGCTTTCAACTTATTTATGAAGCCCACTGATGTTATTTAAGGTAATGTGCTTATTTAAAGTCAATTTATCATGGATAGGAACCACAGCTACAAAATACCTTCACAGCAAAACTTAAATCAGTGTTTGATTAAATAACTGGATATTATAGTCTAGCCGTATTGACACATACAACTAAAAATTAACCATCACAAGTAGGTTCCTAAATCTGCCTCAACTTTGATCATTCACTAGAAAGACTCACATAACTGACTTAAAGCTATTCTGCTTACAGTTACCATTTATTATGGGGAAAAGACACAGATTAAAGACAGTCAAGGGAAGAAGCACATTGGCATCTGGGGAAGAGTTACATATCGAGCTTCCATTATCCTCTCCCTGCGGAGTCAGGCTGCATTGATTTCCTGGTGTCATGTGGGAAACTACACAGAGTGTTCCTCACATGGTAGCTCTTCTGAACCTCAGTGTTCAGAGATTTTATTGGGGCTCCACTAAGTAGGTTTAATTTGATTACCCACGTGGTTGATTTCAGTCTCCATGTCCTCTGATACAATGTGACCCAAATCACATTAATGGTAGTTTTTGGTGTGGCTTTCCCCTACCCTAAACCACGTTATTACTCTCTGGCTAGCCCAAGCCTATGACACAAAGATTGTCTTCAAAGGAAGTGGTGGGGGAGGGGGCAGGCAAAGGCCAGACACTTTTTTGTGAGAGGTTAAATTTTTACTGCATATTAGGTATAAGATTTTCTAGTGTTATTTTGGTTGTTGCCTTAGAGCAACAATAATATGCATCTTTAATTCATCACAGTCTATATTCAAGTGATAATCTACCACTTCACATATAGTATAACAACATAATAATATTTAGGCTTTTATATTAGGATTGTCATACCAACTACTTGGTAAGTATTAGACACATTTCCCCACATATTTACCATGGTTAGTGCTCTCGCTTGTTTGTGTAGATCCAGATTTCTACCTGCTGTGATTTCCCTTCTGCCTGGAAGACTTCTTTTAATAGATTTTGTTTTGTGTTTCCTTGTTTGTTTATTCCAATTCTTCTAGTTATAAATTCTTTTAACTTTTGGGTGTCTAAAAAAACATTTTTCTTCTCTATGAGACATATTTTTGTCTGGTACAAAATTCTGGATTGACCCTATTATTATTTATTTATTTGGGTTTTTGTTTTTGTTTTTATTTCTTTCTTTTAATAGTGTAATGTCCTTTGCAATATTTCTGAAGAGAAATATGTTGTCGTGTGTACCTTTGTATCAACACTAATCTATAGGTAATGCGTCTTTTTTAATTTTTCTGGCAGCTTTTAATATTTGCTATCATAACTTTAGAGCAATTTTTCTATTATGCTTTGGTGTAGTTTTCTTTATGTTTCTTGCATTTTTGTTTGTTTGTTTTTTGAGATTTGTGTTTTTGAGATTCTTAGATGTGACCAATTTTCTCCAAATTTGGAAATCTTCTATTATTTCTTTAAATATATTTCTGCCTACCCATCTCCTTCTGGGAATCTAATTACACCAATATTTAGGGGCATGAAGTCCCATAGCTTACTGATTAAATTATTTTTTCTGGGGCGCCTGGCTGGCTTCGTGGGTTAAAGCCTCTGCCTTCACCTCAGGTCATGATCCCAGGGTCCTGGGATCAAGCCCCACATCGAGCTCTCTGCTCAGCAGGGAGTTTGCCCCCCCCCCCCACCGCCTACCTCTCTGCCTACTTGTGATCTCTATCAAATAAATAAATAAAATCTTCAAAAAAATAAAAATAAAAATAATTATTTTTTCTCTCCGTGTTTTATTGTTGGTAGTTTTTATTGTTATAATTTCAAATTCAGTAATGTTTACTTTTGCAATGCCTAATCTGTTTTAATTTCCTCCAGTGCATTTTTTATCTCAGACAGTGTCATTTTCCCTCTCCATATCCATGGTGGGTCTTTTTAATCTTTCATGACCTTGAAACACATTCGGAACAAATGGGATATGAGTATAATAACTGCTCCATTGTCTATACCTGCTAATTTTAGTGTTTGTTTTTTTACCAGTTATTAGCTAATTTAGATTGTTTTTATTTTTCTTCACGTTAAGAATTGTATTTTCCTGTCTGGTAATCTTTAATTGGATGTCAGATGTTGTGAATATTAACTTGTTGGGTGCTATATATTTCTTCAGTTTTTGGGATTTTTTGTGTTTTTTGTGTTTTTTAAACCATATAATGTATTATTTGTTTCAGGGGTACGGTCTGTGATTCATCAGTCTTACATAATTCACAGTGCTCACCACTGCACATACCCTCCCCAGTGTCCAACACCCAGCCACCCCATCTCTCCAACCCCCCTACATCCCAGCAACTGTGTTTGTTTCCTATGATTAAAAGACTCTTATGGTTTGTCTCCTTCTCTGGTTTTGTCCTGTTTCATTTTTCTCTCCCTTCTATGATCCTCTGTCTTGTTTCTTAAATTCCTCATATCAGTGAGATCATATGATAATTGTCTTTCTCTGATTGACTTATTTCACTTAGTATAATACCCTCTAGTTCCATCCACATCATTGCAAATGGCAAGATTTCATTTTTGATAGCCATTATATATATATACATATATATATGAGATATATATATCATTTTTGATAGTCATTATATATAGATATATAGATATATAGATATATATCTCACTTCTTCTTTATCCATTCATCTGTCAATGGATATTTAGGCTTTTTCCATATTTGGCTATTGTGGACATTGCCACTATAAACATTGGGGTGTATGTGTCCCTTCTGATCAATACATTTGTATATTTGTGCTAAATACCCAGTAGCGCAATTGTTGGGTCATAGGGTAGCTCTATTTTCAACTTTTTGAGGAAACTCCATGCTGTTTTCCAGAGTGGCTGCACCAGCTTGCATTCCCACCAACAGTGTAGGAGGGTTCCCCTTTCTGCACATCCTCACCAGCATCTGTCATTCCCTGACTTGTTAATTTTAGCCATTCTGACTGGTGTGAGATGGTATCTCACTGTGGTTTTGATTTGTATTTCCCTGATACTGTGTGATACTGAGCACTTTTTTCTTTTCTTTCTTTTTCTTTTTAAGATTTTATTTATTTATTTGACAGACAGAGATCACAAGTAGGCAGAGAGGCAGGCAGAGAGAGAGGAGGAAGCAGGCTCCCCGCTGAGCAGGGAGCCCGATGCGGGGCCTAATCCCAGGACCCAGGGATCATGACCTGAGCCAAAGGCAGAGGCTTTAACCCACTGAGCCACCCAGGTGCCCCTGGAGCACTTTTTTCATGTGTCTCTTCGCTATTTGGATGTCTTCTTTGCAGAAATGTCTGTTCATGTCTTCTGCCCATTTCTTGATTGGATTTTTTGTTCTTTGGGTATTGAGTTCAATAAGTTTTTTATATATTTTGGATACTAGCCTTTTATCTGATATGTCATTTGCAAATATCGTCTCCCACTCTGTTGGTTGTCTTTCTGTTTCATTGACTGTTTCCTTTGCTGTGCAAAAGCTTTTAATCTTGATAAAGTCCCAATAGTTCATTTTTGCCCTTGCTTCCCTTGCCTTTGGTGATGTTTCTAGGAAGAAGTTGCTGTGGCTGAGGTCAAAAAAGTTGCTGCCTGTGTTCTCCTCAAGGATTTGGATGGATTCCTGTCTCACGTTGAGGTTTCATCCATTTTGAGTCTATTTTTGTGTGTGGAGTAAGGAAATGTTCCAATGTCATTCTTCTGCATGTCCTGTCCAATTTTCCCAACACCATTTGCTGAAGAGACTGTCTTTTCTCCATTGGATATTCCTTCTGGATTTTACATGTATTTATATGACTTCTTTTCTTATAAACTTACCATTAATGTTCCATTTAATTTCTCATTTCCTTGCATTTTAATCAAAGGTTATTGTTTATAGTATTTTAATTTCATGTGTCTTACTGATGTTTCTTAGTTATCTAACATATGATTGATTTTATGACAGTTTCATGTCCATTTAAAAAAAGAAAAATAAATAAAAAGACAAAAAGAAATATGTTCATTTTATTAGGAATTATATAAGCAAGGCGCAATGAGGGAGAGAATCCATAAATATCAGGAAGGTTAGGGAGATATGGAGTGGTATATACACGTTAGAAAATCTCCCTGTTTTCTTAATATTTAAACAGAAGCTTGAAGAAGTGTTAGAGCAAGCTATGGGTTATTTGTGAGGAGAGGCATAAGGAAGAGGATGCGAAAGTTCTTGAATTGGGATTGTTCTATTTTGAGAAACAGCAGAGTCTATTGCAGCCATTGAAATAAATAATGAGAGAAAGTGGTAAGAGATGAGATTGGAGAGGTAGCAAAGAAACTATTACAAATTAGGATATATGTTGCCACAAAGAGAACAAAAAATAGAATGACTCACCCACGGGGAACATTTATTTTTCTTGCACGCAACAGTTCAAACATAAGCAGGTGTTTCAGATGGGTAAGCAGCACTTAATCACAGGTTCATACAATACGCAGTTTCCTTCTATCATGTTGTTTCATTATTTTTTAAATTCTTGTTCTCATTTCATGATCAAATCAGGGTCACCAGCTCCAAGTCTGTATACCAAGGCTCCAGCGTATAGAAAAGTGAGAAAGAAAAGAAGTGGAAAGCAAGAAATTACCTTGTAAAGTCCGTGAGCTGATACTTCACACATTGTGTTCTCTTGTGCAGCACGACTAAAACTTCACGACATAGCGATCCCAGCTGCACAGGAGTCTGAGAAATACGATACCAGATGGGATTTCCATGTGCCCAGTAAAACCCTTGGGTTCTGTTGCTAAAAGGGAATCATGGCAAGTGGATCTTGGGCATCTGACAGAGGGCCAGATAATTTTGATCTTTGCAGGTCCTTGGAAGAATGTTGTCTTCAACACTGAGTGAGGTCAGAAACCATTAGATTTCACCAAAGGAGTAGTATTGTCTATTATTTAAGATTCCCCTCCAGTTAATCATTTTGTCCTGGTGCTCAAATAACACTGATTTATTTGTGAGACTTCATTTTATATACAAAGTATGATTTCATATAAGCAGTTCTGTTTCTGGAATACTTTTTCTGCCCACCAACCTGCCGTTGGTTGAGCAGTTTCCAGTTTTAATTACTGTAGTTCTAGGCAGTATAACATACTAGGTAATACATTGAGTTCTGGTGCAGGTTATCTGTGTTTATATCCTAGATAAGTTAATTTATATTGTGAGACTTCTCCAATCCTCAATTTCTTTATCTGCCTCAAAGGTTTTTGTAAAGAATAAATGCGTTAATTAGTACTTAAGTAGCTTCTGGCACATCATACACCCCCCAAAACTAGTAGAAGTTAATTTTCTTACGTTAACATATCTTAATCTGGTCAATTTATTTTTCTTTCAGAGTTGGATTTTAGCATTTTTCACATTCTTCTTCTTCAGACTTCTATTGTCTTATTTAAAATTCAATATATTTTCTTAAATTTTTATTGTAATAAGTTAGTTTCACTGTTCCAATATTTAGGCAAAAACAAACATTCAGGCACAAGATACCTTCTTTTTTTTTAATATTTCTTATTATAAATTTACTAGTTTTTATCCTGTACTTTCTACATATTCCTTGCTAGGTTTTTCAATTTTTTTTTTACTGCTTTCTTTATAATTGTTTATTTTGTATGTCCTCCTAAAAATTATATGCAACATCATATTTGTATGTTCTTATGTGAATGGTATATGTTTATATACAGTTTCCAGTAAAGGCTTCATGGCTTTTATGGACTTACAAAGCAAACCTCAAATCCATGAATATTTTATTTCAAATATTTTATGTTATAATTTCCCATATATAACCTCATAATGGACTGTGTTTTACAATAAAAATAGCCCTGTGTTCTCCTTGATGCTATTGCCTTGAATTCAATTTAGCCTGAAAACAAATACATCAACCAAGCAACAAAGCAACAAAACTCTGATATGATTTTTGTGCGCTTGATAAAGTGTGCTGTATCAAAGTGCAGGAATTTCACATTCATACATAATCCAGGTGCTGAATTTTTAAGACAAAACCATTTTCCTTTCTTATCTCCTCAATAAAAGTGAAGGACATGCCGTAAACTTGAAAACGACAGCATTAGTTAATGGATCTTTTTTTTTTTTCTTAGATTTAGCATTGAATATTTCTGAAATTATGCTTACATTGCTGTTTAGACTTAAACTTGAGTCTCATGTGTTTGTTCAGTTTATCACTGTGTTTGCATCCCTAGGATACTTATCTTTCTTTATTGCTACATTTCAATCTCAGCTGATTGATAGTTACTGATTGTTCCCTAAGGAATGGAAGGTTGCCCCAAGACAGAATGGTGCCCATGTGTTCAACGCTTGCACCACATCATTTCAGACCCTCAGTTTGTTCTCTGACTCAGTGACTAAGCAAACACAGCAACAATTGACCTCAACACCCTGCACAGTTTCAATAATGGATGCATTACTCTTCTCAAGAATGATTTTCATGATTACACAACATCATTCTAATTAAAAATATTTTTTTTCTATTATAAAATGTATCCCCATAGCATAGCAATATGCAGAGCTCAAAATAAATGATTCATAAATGCAAAGCTTTCACTTCGCCATCCATCCTTCAGGTCAGCTATAATTTATGTTTGATAAAATCAAAATGCATATCCGGTAATTATTTCCCAAGATAGTTAAGTTAATCTGTACAAACTCCATTGTTTCTTGTTTTCTGCAAATGTGTAACTGTTTTGGAGGAATGTTTATATCTTAGTCTTTTTCACTTCAATCTTTTATTATTTCTAAGGAATCTGAAATCAAGCACGGAAGATGAGATTCCAAGACTTCTTGGCTGAACTCTTCCAGCTTGTTTGTTTGTTTTCATAAAGTCTAGTCAAGGCTGTGAGTGAGTACGTACTTGTGTGTACTTGATGGTGTAACTGCACCGGGATTGTGGACTGCTTGGAGAGCACTGGAGGAGGGTGCTCACCCTACCAATGACACATTTGGTACATTTCACTCTTACCTTTTCCATACAGGGTTGGAAGGCACTTACTGGGTATGCTAAGTACAGTGCGAAGGGTAAAAGATTCAAAATTGAGAAAGGTTTTGTTCTGTGTGGGTTTTCATGCAATCAAGCAAATCAGTCAAGTGCCAAGTGCCTCCTTGATGCTGGATGAAGACCCCATGATGCTATGTCCCCAAAAGGACATTGTTCTCTGAGAGAGGTTTTGCTTGTCTGCTCTGTCAAGTCTGAACACTAAAATTTTGGCAGGAAATCTCAGTAGAGCCAGCCTTTTTTTCTGGCCTCTTAATAACTAGAGGTATTTTTTTCTTCCTTAGGACTATCATAAATAAAATACAAAAGCAAATAGTTGAGAATAAATAAGACCATTTAATATTGGTAAAACTGAGTTCAAATCAAAGCATAGTTAACTGTCTTGGATGAGAAAAGGTTCAGTTTTTGCCTACCGATAATTAAAATGGTTTGGATGTTTAAGCTTAAAAATGAGACTAAATATGAGGACACGTAATTATAATGTGTGATTCCTGAATGGAGCCCACCCCGTACAAGCACTTTACTACATGCTTCATAAATAAAAATCAATTTGTAAATTATCAGCAATATGCATTCCAACTCATCTAGCTATAATTACAGTGTTATTGTGCAGTTAGTTTCTAAATTTGCCTCAGCCAAGTAATTAGAAACAAGTTTGGAAGCATAAAGTCATTGTCCAATTTGTACTCTGTTCATCTCTGATCATGTAATTCTATAGGCTGTCGCCCACACTGCTCCTTAATAAACCCAAGGAAGCTATTTCATTTTATCTTTTCCTTAAGTCAGATTAAATCACTTTCTAATGAAACAGACATTGAATCTTCTTTTTTAATGATAAACAATCTTTAAGATTGTTCTATTCATATCATAATCTCCTATTAATGGTAGCACATTTCATAAAGACCTTCTTTTTTTTAAAGATTTTATTTATTTATTTGACAGAGAGAGATCACAAGGAGGCAGAGAGGCAGGAGGTTGGGGGGGGGGGGAGACTGCATCCCCCTGCTGAGCAGAGAGCCCAATGTAAGGCTCTATCCCAGGACCCTGAAATCATGACCTGAGCCTGAAGGCAGAGGCTTACCCCGCTGAGCCACCCAGGTGCTCCATAAAGACTTTCTTTAAATCAGTAATGTTCATTAGACAGAAATGTTATTCTATCCCACAATGGAAACAGTCAAATGGGACATACTTTCTATAATAATTTAATAGCAAATTTGGGCCTTTCTTTTATATGAAAAAAGACACTTTTCAGCATGCTTAAAAAAAAACAGATGTTGAATTGAGAAAATATTATTTGAAACATTTAGCAATACAACCATTAGCATTATGTTAGTATATTTATTCCAAGCTATAAATTTTCAATTAATTCAATTAGAGTGAGTTTCATGTTTCATAGCCTATATTTCACTGTGAAATTGGATGCTATTTTACCTTCCTCCTCAAGCATTAGTAATGAAACAAAAATATGCCAATGATGTTACTTTAAGGCAAGTAGTTTTAAATATACATATGTTTAAACTTGCTCACTTAATAAAAATTTCTTATTTTAAATTTCTTAGACCCATGCCTCACATCAATATGTTTGTGGCAAGAGAAAATAACATTAAACAAGGTTCAAGTTATTCTGCAAAGGTACAGTACATTAAATATTAGGTATACTTTTCATATTATATAATATTATTATGGAAGTTTTGAACCATGGAATAGAGAATGAAATAAACGAGAGAGGCAGAATAATGGGAGAAACTTAATTCACACATAGATCATTTAATTGGACAGCTTAAAGAAAAATATACTGGGAAAACCTCTTACATCTCTCATACTTTCATAATGAGATTTTTTTAATGAAAAATGAAGACTTTTATAGGAAAGGTGTTAGTATGAATATTTTTAAGAGTAATCAGTATCCACTATAATAAATATGATATATCTTTACAACAAATGCCCCTGGAATATTTGTATATGTGTTTATACACTGGGCCACAAATCAAATGTCATAAAGTACAGATAACTTTCTTTGGGAATAATGAAAGCAATAATATAGATAAGAACTGCTAATGGTACCACCATTTATTAAGTACTAAATAAGTGTCAAACATTGTATAAAGTAAGGAACGTAAAAGAGTTCATTACCCAATCGTCAGAGCTTGAAGCAGATGCATCATTCAAGGTTCATATTTGTCACTGAAATAATAATGCATTTTAACAAGTTTGAGCAAAATTATTTCAACAGATTGGAAGTTAACAAAACATGATCTGAATAATTATACTTGAGAAGCTTTAAATTTTATCTACAGAATACCTAAAATATAACAGCAATAAGACTATTACCCATTAGCATTTATGAAACATAAACAAGTATGTGATAACATATTTTTTAAAACTCTGACTTAAATAATTTCATTTCATAAATCAAAAATTAGAAATAATGGATAAATAATGTTAAAGCTTAGCAAAATAACCACAATGAAGATTTGAAAAAAAGCAGAATTTCAGACCTTAGTTTAAAATATAGACTGCTTCCAAAAAATAAAATAAAATAAAATAAAATATAGACAACTTCCTGGAGAAATAGCAGATTAAAAATAAAGATATAAAGCAGAAATATTTATTTAAGGAAAAGAAGGATGCAGCTGCAGGGGAAAAACTTGTTTTATTTTGCTTTTATACTAAGGACAGTGCATAATGTTATATGTACATGTTAATCGTTTTGAAACTATCAACACAAATAAATTGTTCTAATTCTTTTAATGACAAAAATTGCCTGAAAATTTTTAAAATCCAAACTGTGCAATGTGACAGGAAAAAAAAATTAAAATTGTTCCCAAATTACCTTCATAGAAACTCTAATTCAAAATGGCTCTATTCATAAATTCTTTCTAACATTCCTATAACTAAGTTTCCAAGAAATTATACATTGTTGAATATAGATAAAAAATGCCATTTGATAAATCCAGAAAAGCTCTGATACTAAAACAAATATAAAACAACAGGAGTAGAGATTCATTTTACATGTGACCATAAGTGCAAACTTTTTTTGTTTTATTATTAGCTATTCTGTTCCAACAAGAAATCACCAAGGCAGATATTCTCTATCAATGTGTCAAACTATTAGTGTGGTGACCAGACAGAAAGCTGATAGGGTCCTTGCGGTTTAGGGCTAGGTCAGGGACCAGCCCTACCCACCACAGTTCAGCCCTAAAATACTGTCAAAACCACAGCTTGCAGAGGCACATAAACCACATGGTAGGAAGTAGGCATAGAAAAATAGATTTGCCTTTAAGCTAGTTGATCTGACTTAATGTAGCAATCTAGTGTAACAATGAAAAATGAGGAAACTGTTATTCACTAGGTAGATTGTCCCATTGATTGTTCTATTGAATTATCTATGCAATGATCAAGGTGACTCCCAAGTGATTGTATTGTGCTTGAATCATATAAAACTGCTGTGAACAAATAAACATCGTCTCAGCATCAGCTGAGACCCTCCGATCCCATTCTTTGTGTTTCTCTCTTTCTCATCCCCACCCTGAACTCAGGTTGGTTCCTTGATACATTAGACTAGTGAAGGAAAGATTAATATGAACATAGTGATAATTATAAAAAAGCCTATGATGTTAGGCAAATATTCTTAGAAAGTGAAAAACGTATTGATCTATAAATCCAATGCTATCCCAATAAAATATCAGTCTTCTTTATGAAACTTGAGTAACTGATTCTAAAATTTATTTGTAAAAAAGAAAAATAATAAGAATGTCCACATGCTGTTGTACGTAAGTATTGAATCACAAAATTCTATACCTGAAACTAATATTACACTGTATGTTAACTAACTGGAATTTAAATAAAAATTTGTAAAAAAAAAAAAATCAAATTCTCTATTCTCTATAGTTAATGGATTATTTTCAGTTAGTAAATCACATGACATCAGTGTCATACAATTTTCTGCAAATAAAATTTGTGTATCCATAAAAAAATCCATACCCTAATTATGTTTTTATCTCAATTATTACCTTAGCTCATGAGTTTTCCTTTAATTTTTTTTTAACAAGAAACTATTTAAGGATATAAAATCTTTGATCTGGCAGACTTGATCTGGTTATAAGTCTTGAATATAAAATCCCCATGCTATTATGTTTGTGAGTCTCTATGTGCATTAGTAACAATTTAATTTCAAATGTACCACGTTTCTCTTCAAATCACAAGCTAGTTTCAGTCTATACCATCTACTTTGTAGCTGGGTATTCTTATAAATTAATGGCCTTCAATCTCATTTGGACAATCAGCATGCCTGACAAAATTTGTATATGTCGCTGGACTAATTTCCATTCCTCTCCCACTGTTATAGCCAATTTTCTTTCCATGGCATGTCTACTCCATATTTCATCATTTTAATATTTAAAGGGATGTGGCAGCTGTGTGATAGATTACTGGCCACAGGGTAGGAACACTTAGGCCTGCCTAGTGTATTTTTTTTTAATGGCAACAAGCCTGAAGTAGCTTCTTTTAACCACTCTGAATTTCATTTGCTTTACCTAAAAATTGGATTTAAGAGAGCTGACATATGCCTTGCACATTAAGTAAACTACCAGTGAAGACTGAATGTTTGCTATTCTAGGACCAGAGTGGAGGCTACTTTTTAACTTTTTTTTTTTTTAACATATTTCACTATTGGTGTCCATAATTTCTTTTAGAAATAAACATTTAAAACCATTCGTCATTTAGAAAAAAAAAAAATCACTCTGAGTCAAAAGTTTAAAAATGCCACAGGCACCTCCTTATATTTGCCAGGAGGCCAAAGAGCTTTTCCACAGTTTCTCACTAATTCCTACTTTCCTGACTTTGCAGGACATTAGTTACTGTGTCAGGCAACCTAACTTTCTGACTGAATTTTCTCTCGTATTTATTTCTTTATGATCCCTGAATATGAAATCTTCAGATTTTAAATGTAAGATACTGGTCTGGGGCTCCTGGGTGGCTCAGCTGGTAAAGCATCTGCCTTCCGCACAGGTCATGATCGCAGGGTCCTGGGATCGAGCCCCACGCTGGGCTCCCTGGTCAGCAGGGAGCCTGCTTCTCCCTCTCCCTCTGCCTGCTGCTCTCCTTGCTTGTGCTCTCTCAATCTCTGTCAAATAAATAAATACAATAAAAAAAAAAAAGGAAGATACTCGTCAAATGCAAATGGTGGCTATATTAGTTTTCTCAGATTACTGCAATAAACTATAAGCTTGGTGGTTTAAAACAACAGAAATTTATTTCCTCATGGTTCTGTAGACCAAAAGTCAGAACAAGGTGTGGGCAGCATACTCCATTCTCAAGTCTCTAAGAGAAGCATTCTTTACCTCTCTCAGTTTCAGGGCTCCAGATTTTCCAAGATTTGTGGCAACAGGACCCTAATCTCTAACCCCCTCATCACATGGTCTCTCCTTGTGTGTCTAAGCCTTCTTTTCTTATACAGACACATAACACTGAATTTAAAGCCACCCAGGTAACCCAAGACGCTTTCATCTTGATATCTTTAAATTAAATGTGTCCATAAAGATCCTTTCCCCAAACAAGGTTCTTGGTGGACATCTTTTGGGAGCCATCATCCAATCTAACACAACTGCTAAAAAAAAAAAAAAAAAAAAAGAGAAAACACAGAAAATATGTGCAGGGCTATATACACTTCATAAAGCCGTTCAGCCTTACTCATGTTATATGCTGTAGTAGAACTACAGAGGAAGGTAAAGAAAAGGAGAGTATACATGATAAAACAGCAAGCAATGCTGTTTTCCTTGTTTTAGAACAAAACAAGGCTGTTTCAATGTGAGGTTGGACTTTATTCAGATAAAATGGCACTAATGTTGGGTATGAGATCTTGAGCCACATGAGTCTGGTGAAGAAGCAAAAAGATTGTTCCTCATTCTTGGAAAATCTATCATCTTTTCTCCTACCATATCATAGTAAATAATTGTAAAAACTTTTCATAAGGGAAAAAAGCAAAACAAAATAAGAAAGAGATGACCACTGTATATCACTCTTGGATAGTTAATGATTTTTTATCAAATATAAAGATAATATTTACAATCTCTCTATATAGTATTCATCAAATTCACAATATAGTGAATTACACAATTTATCCTAAAATCAAAAGTATTTGCTTTATAGAAACATTAAAATACCTTAATATTTGATCATAAAATCCATGGCCAGAGGCATAGGCACGTTTCCAGAACATCTTCATTCTGAGTAAATTATATTTATATCTCGTGTAGGTGCATCGGGAAAAATTCCCATTTGGGGGGGATGAGGGACTCCAATTACTCTAAAATCCAATCCATACATTTGCACAATTAGATATTCATTTTCCAATTATGGGCTATAAAAACCTTAAAAGTGGTGAGTGACATTTCCATCTCCCTTTCACAATAATCGCCTCTAAGTCCCAGCCCTTCTACCCTTGAACCCTTCTGATTACTTTTATACAATTCTAATGATAAGCAAATTATTGTTTCTGGAGTCCCTTCAGTATTGGATTAGCTGTGGTTTGGTTAATTTTTGAGATCTATTTTCTGCTCATCGATGCAGTGCTATCTCTTGGGGCCAAATGTACCTTTTCCACATGGTGGAGCTTCTAATTTTCTGCCCACATTCTTCCCGTTTCCAAGCTGAATATACTTAGATCCTTTATTATCCTGTTTATTTCTTTTTTTTTTTAATTTATTTATTTGTTAGAGAGACAGAGCGAGCACAGGCAGACAGAGTGGCAGGCAGAGGCAGAGGGAGAAGCAGGCTCCCCGCCGAGCAAGGAGCCCGATGTGGGACTCGATCCCAGGACACTGGGATCATGACCCGAGCCGAAGGCAGCCGCTCAACCAACTGAGCCACCCAGGCGTCCCTATCCTGTTTATTTCTAATCATATTCTAGGATTAATATTTTCTTTAAAGAGTAATATTGATAACAGAGAACCAAACTTCAGGTATAGAGAATTGAAATTACCTATAAAATACTAAATTTGAATTGTTTTATACTTTTGCCAACAGGAATAGCTATTTTTAGTAGCCATATTATATTCTCTTGATTCATATTTTCTTTACTGCCAGTTACCTCTTCACACTTTCTTTCTGTAAATTCTATTGTTAAATCAAGTGACCTCCCTATCTTGTTTTGTACAGTTAGTTTGATGTTCATCTATAGTACCATTTACATTTTTTACTAGGTTTATTCTAATGTTGTAGTTCCTCGAGATTTTATGAGTTTTTCATTCAGTCACCTCAAACTTGAACATTTTACAGATCTTTAAATAATGAACATAACTGTTACCCATACCAAGTAGATCTTCATCCAGTTCATTAAAACAACAACAACAACAACAAACACAATGTTTAAGCAGGTTGAAATCAAAGTTCTCTTTTAGGACAAAATTAATGAGTAACTGTTAACATAAGCATTTCAAATAGTTACAAAAGCCCCTAATTGAACCAGCAGCAAGCCCGAATTTCATTTCCACATAAATAGCATTTACTTTCATACTATCTTCCAAACATACCATTATTCATTTTCATTGTTCAGCATGCAAACAATATTGTCAGACAGCAAGATTAGTGTGATATAAGTTATTCTTAGTGAACCAGACCCATTTTAGGATAGACATGACACCCTTTAACAGTGCTTTATGCTGTCTTCCAGTCTCAAAGTCAGGCTTAATTTTTACAATAATCCTTCCACTTCTGGTAATTGGAACACTAGTTGCCCATTATTCATCTTCTATCTCCCTTTCCAAAAATTGATCTCCAAAAATTACTAATTAGCATTTCAATAGCATTCAAAGTTTTTAAAAAATTATATGGACCAAAGCCTTTGAATACATTCATATATGATCTCTTAGATTATTTTGTTTAATTTGGCCTTCAAGTCACAGTTGGTTCTTTTCTTTAAAAGAACATGATCTCCGGGCACCTGGGTGGCTCAGTGGGTTAAAGCCTCTGACTTCGGCTCAGGTCATGATCCCAGGCTCCTGGGATCGAGCCCCACATCAGGCTCTCTGCTCCGCGGGGAGCCTGCTTCCTCCTCTCTCTGCCTGCCTCTCTGCCTACTTGTGATCTCTGTCTGTCAAATAAATAAAATATTAAAAAAATAAATTAAAAAAATAAAAGAACATGATCTCTTTAAAACAATGTCCATTTGGCTGACAAAAGGACACTAAAATAAAATAAGAGGACAAGTGCCTTCTTTATCAGCAAAATGGATAAATTATGTTGAATCTATGTGACTGAAAATCACTAATTATTTCAGAGAGTAAATCAAAGTTATTTAGAATATTTAATCTGCTAGACTATTTTATTTTCTTGTTGAATAAATGGTCATTTCCTATAATATAGCCTGGTTCATCATAAAAACCCATATGATTTGTGAAACTCAATTTTACATATTGATTAGTAAAAACTATTTATTCTTACTATTTGAAGATCACGGATTATCATTTATCATTATCATTTAATTTATGTTCTCTAAAATGGTAGATAGCAACAAGGTAGAAGAGCAGTAATGGATCATCCTAAAACTGAAAAGAGAGAGAGAGAGAGAGACTGTCCACTGTGCTCTGGGGATGCTGCACAGTCTTTGGCCTGTGGAGATAGAACAGATCAGATGCATTTTTCAGTATTAGTTTGGCAATATTATATCTTACATCAAAAAAATTCACATTTTACTTTGCTCATTGAAATCAAGTTTTCAAGTTACTCTTCATTCTTACAAAATATATGCTAATTCATATAAATTTATATGTTTTTATTTTGAAGAATCTTTGCCATACAGATACAGGTAGAAATGTTAAAACTTGGGGCACCTGGGTGGCTCAGTGGGTTAAAGCCTCTGCCTTCAGCTCAGGTCATGATCCCAGGGTCCTGGGATCGAGCCCCACATCGGGCTCTCTGCTCAGCAGGGAGCCTGCTTCCTCCTCTGTCTCTGCCTGCCTCTCTGCCTACTTGTGATCTCTGTCCAATAAATAAATAAAATCTTTAAAAAAAAAAAAAAAGAAATGTTAAAACTTTTTAAAGAGAAAGTCAATGACTAGGTAGGGTTTCTATGTAGTAGAAGTATAAAAGCTACAATCTGAGAGGCATATCATTACATATTGTTCTAAGTAAAAGTATTCTAAAACAAAATAACACTAAATTTGGGGCGGTGATGTATTAGACTTTAAGATAAAATGTAAACTAAATATAAGAGGGATTCATTGTTAAGCATTATAGGAAGATGTGTTTAAACAATCAGAAAATTCACCACATGTGCCTTATTAATAATAATGCTTGAAACAAAGCAATGAGTGACATATTTTACAGAGATTAGTTGTTTTATGACAATAAATGTGTATTTTTTCAATTTGTAAGAGTAACTGATGTACATTACAAAAAATTGATAATATGCAAAACATTGAAAAATAACGTTAGGAAGTGTTACATCCTTTATTCTTCTTTATTAGTTTACTCTAGAAAGGGGCGCACCATTAGATGACCTTGTCTCCTTCCTTCTATCTCTAAAGGATTCATCTTCAGTCTCCTTCTTATGAGGCAAAGGTTTTTAAATCATTTAGGGGATACCTGATTATTTATCCTGAATATTGGGGAGCACTGTAGTGATGTTCTTGACATCAAAGAGAAAGAAAATCCGAGAACGTTTGGAAACTTTGCAGTGTTGACTATGTGTGTAAAGCTTGATGCGCTCTCTTTCCTCATAATACCCCACTTCTTGTCATGGTATTGACAATAGCAGAGATTTTAAGTAACAAAAACTTTAATTTCCATACAACCAATAATTATTAAAATTGTTATTTCATTTTATGAATGTAAAGTAAAAGTAATTCCTTTCAGTCCTCGTAAAGGCAAGGTCATGGAGTCACTACCATATCAAGACAAAGGACAGGTTCATCACTCCTCCTCCTCCCCAGGAAACAAAACTCCTTTGTACTAATCCTTTGTAGTTTATACCCCACTTCCGCAACTTGGCAATTTCTGTCCCTAAACTTCTGCCTTTTTTCAGAATGCTGTACAGTGGAATCGTGCAGTATATAGACTTTTGAGTCTAGGATTCTTTCACTTGTAGAATGCCTTTGAGATCACCCCATGCTGTTGCACATATCTGCAGTTTGTTCTGTGTGGTTCCTGAATAGAGTCTATTGTATGAATGTACCAGTGCTTTATCTACTTATCTATTGAAGACTATATTGTTGCTGGCACTTCTATGTAGAGCTATTATGAATATTCATTATAAGTTTTCCTGTAAATGTAAATTTTTATTTCTCTTGGGGAAACATGTAGAAGTGGAACCACTGGCTTGTATGATGTACATGTTTAACTTTACAAAAAAAAATACTGAACTATTTTCCAGAGTGGCTATAGCATCTTTCATTCCAACCAGCAATGTATGAAATTTCCAGGCCTCGGCATCCTTATCTGCACTTGGTATTTGTAAATACATTTTTTTTTTAATTTTAGCATCCTAAAATGTGTGCAGAGGTATCTCGTGATAATAATTTGCATTTTCTCAATGACTGATGATGTCAAGCATCATTGCATGTGTTTATTTGCCATCTGTATATCTTCTTTGGTGAGATGTCTGTTCAAATATTTTGCCCAGTTTTTCAGGGTTTTTAAATTTTAGAAGTTCTTTAAGTGTTCTGGTTATAAGCCTTTGATCCAACAGGATTGTCAAATATTTTCTCTCAGTCTGCATCTTTTCATTTCATTCTCTTAACAGAGCAATTTTTTTATCTTAATTTTTTGAAGTCTAAGTAATCATTTTTTTCATGAATTGTGTATATAGCATGGGAGTAGAAGCTTAGAACTGTTGATGCATCTAAGGCATAAAGATTTTCTCCTCTGCTTTCTAATAACAGTTTTACAGTTTACATTTTATATTTAGGTCAATAATGTATTCCGAGTTGATTTTATGTAAGGTGTAAGATGTGTAAGATATAGATTGAAGTTCATTTTCTGGAATATGGATGTCTAGTTGCTTCAGCACCATTTTTGAAAATTATCCCTTATCCAATGTATTGCTTTTGTTTCTTCCTTAAAAATCAATTAACCATTTTTGTGTGAGTCTATTTCAGGGCTTTCTACTTTGGTCCATTGAGCTATGAATCTATTTTTTTTTTGTCAATATCACAGTGTCTTAATTACTGAAACTTTATACTAACTCTTGAAATTGAGTAGTACGAATAAAAACCTCCAACTTACGTGTCATTTTTAGTATTGGGACAAATTGTGCATTGAGAAGTATGAAGATTAAAAGCCTCATGCTATAGTAAGCATCTCTCTTGTCTCTGTTTCTCTCTGTGTTACTCTGTCTCTCATTTTTAACTCTGAATTGTGCTTTGTCTCTCAGGGATCCACATGTAGGAGTCACCTACCTGTTTTTAAATCAAAGTCTGGGGGCACCTGGGTGGCTCAGTCAGTTGGGCTTCTGCCTTTGGCTCAAGTTATGATCTCAGGGTCCTGGGACTGAGCTCCCCATCAAGCTTCCTGCTAAACGGGGAGTCTGCTTCTCCCTCCCACTCCGTCCCTTCCCCTGCGTGTGCTTTCTTTCTTGCTGTCTCTCTCAAATAAACAAATTTTTTTAAAAAGTTTATAAAAAATAAAAGCATAAATAAATCAAAGTCTGGCAGAGCCTGTTAACCTGCAACATTCTTTTTTGTATCTAGTCCATAGGTGCTGAGGGTACCTATGTCTTTTTTGGTTTCCTTTTTTTTTTTTTTTTCCTATTTTATTTACAACTGATATTCATTTAGTGTAGAAGAGAAAGGTAAGTGCTTCAAACTTTGGGCCTGTGTCAGTAACATGTCTCATTTTATCTAAATTCTTCTTTGATGACTATCATGTTTAATAGAAACATCTAGATTACAAATGTGAAAAGATTTGCACATTATTTGCACATAATTATTTTCCTATATCTCAAATTCACCTATAATAGAAAAGTTAGAATTGCTTTTTCAAAACATGTTTAAGCATCTCAGCATTAATTAGCAATGATTAATTTATTAATTCTGATTGTTTATTAATCATAATTGCTTAAGTAGCCATTTTACCAAACTCTACAAAGGTAGGTGCAAAGAATTTTTTTAAAACTTTTTTTATGGTGGGGCGCCTGGGTGGCTCAGTGGGTTAAGCCTCTGCCTTCGGCTCAGGTCATGATCTCAGGGCTCTGGGATCAAGTCCCATATCGGTCTCTCTGCTCAGTGGGGAGCCTGCTTCCTCCTCTCTCTCTGCCTGCCTCTCTGCCTACTTGTGATCTCTGTCTTTCAAATAAATAAATAAAAATCTTTAAAAAAACAAACAAACAAACCTTTTTTATGGTAACGCTTAACAGAGATCTACCAAATTTTTGTGTGATTATTGTTGACTATAGGTACAAAGTTTTATAACAGATTTCTAGAGTTCTGTCATTTTTTTTGACTAAAACTATAGCTGTTGTTTAGTAATTCCCTATCCCACTCCCTCCCCCAGGTGCTGATGACCACCATTCCACTATATGATTCTATGAATTTGACTATTTAGGTGCTTCCTAGAGTGGAATCACTCAATATTTCCTCTGTGACTGGCTTATTTCATTTACCATAATATTCTCAAGGTCATCCATGTTGTTGCATACTGAAGAATGCCTTCCTTTTCCTAATGCTGAATAGTATTCCATTGTGTGCATTTACTGGATTTTCTTTATCTATTTATCTGCTACTGAATATTTAGGTTGTTTTCATATTTGGCTATTGTAGATAGTACAGCAATGAACACAGGAGTGCTAATATCTCTTTAGATCCTGATTTCAATTCTTTTGGATGAAAGCCCATGAGTGTGATTCCTGGATCACATGAGAGCTCTAATTTTTTGAGGGATCTCTATCCTGTTTTCATAGTGGCCACACCATTCTACATTCCACCAACACTATATACAACTACAATATATAAAAATTCCAGTTTCGGGGCGCCTGGGTGGCTCAGTGGTTTAAGCCTCTGTCTTCGGCTCGGGTCAAGATCTCAGGGTCTTGGGATCAAGCCCCACATCGGGCTCTCTGCTCAACAGAAGCCTGCTTCCTCCTTTCTCTCTGCCTGCCTCTCTGCCTACTTCTGATTTCTGTCAAATAAATAAATAAAGTCTAAAAAAAAAAAAAAATCCAGTTTCTACACATCCTCCTCAACATGTGTCCTGTGGGGTTTTTTTGTTTGTTTGTTTTTTGCTAATAGCCATCTTGACAGATTTAAGATAATATCTCATTGTGGTCTTGATTTGCATTTTCCTGATAATTAGTGATGTGAGCCTTTTTTCATATATGTGTTGACCATTTGTATGCCTTCTTTAGGGAGATGTTTATTTGCATCCTCAGTCCATTTTTTAATCAAGTTATGAGTTTTGTTTTTTGTTTTTTTGTTTGTTTGTTTGTTTTTTACTATTGTTTTGTTGGTGTTCCTTCTACATTTTGAGATTAATTCTGTATTAGCTCTCCAGAGGAACAGAATCAATGGGAAATAGATAGATAGATGATACATAGATGTTTGGTAGAGATATACACATAGATATTATTATGAGGAATTGACTGAACATTCCCATAATGTGTTGCCTGCAAGCTAGAGACCCAGAAAACCAATGGTGTAATTCCATTTAAGTCTAAAGGCTTGAAAACCAGGGAGCCAATGGTGTAAATTACAGTTCAATAGCAGAGGACCAATGCATCAGCTCAATCAGGGGGCAGGAAGCAGAAGCAGGATTCCTTCTTCCTTCCCCTTTTTGTTCCATTCAAGCCCTTAAAGGATTGGATAACACCCATCCACACTGGGAGGACCTTACTGAAAACACTAATTCAAATGCTAATTTCATTCAGAAACACCTTTATAGACCTACAAAAAAATAGTGTTTAATTTGGGCAACCTTGACCTAGTCAAGTTGAAACATAAAGTTAACGTCATAATTCCACCTGTTCAACTTGGCACTTACATATATGCCATTTCTTTTAACCAAACTTAATCTTTAAATAAAGACAACAATAAGATGATTAATCTTTCTAACATGATACACCTATCCCATGGATAACCAAAACAAAAACACCTTCCACAGTAGAGGAGTTACAGTCCTTGAGTAATGTTTGCTCTTCTTCATATCCCATCATTTAAATATCTGCATTGCATATTAAGGTATCAGAAGTTTGGTAGAATTCATCAGTGAATGAGCCTAGTGCTTTCTGTGTTACAAACCTATTAAACATTGATTCAATTTCTCTCATGGATATAGACTTATTCAGATTGTCTATTTCTTCTTGTGTGAGTTTTGGTAATCTGCGTCTTCAAGAAATTCATCTGTTTTCTTTAGGTTGTCAAATTCGTGGACATAGAATTGTTCATGGTATTCCTTTCTTTCATATCCACAGTATTTGGAGTACCCTCTTTGATTTATAATAATAATTTGTATAATCTTCCTTTTTTTCCTTGTTAAAGGCTTACTGATGTAAAGTGTCTATTGTTTTTTCCCCTCTCAAAAGTCAAATAATATCTGAACAGATTATCGCTTTCCAGAACCCTTCCCTGCTGCCAGGTCCCAGACAAAGATCTCTCAAATGTTCAAAATGCCAATATACTAAAGCAGGGTATATTATTCAGCTCAATCTGCTCTAACAAAATACTGTAGTAGCTTAAACAAAATCCACTTATTTCTCACAGTTTTGGAACCTGGGAAGTCTAAGATCAATGTGCTGACAGATCTGGTGGTGCCTGATGAGAGCCCTCTTGTTGACTTGCTTTCTTGTTGCTGTATCTACACATGGAAGAGAGAGAGCTCTGGTCTTTCTTGTTCTTCTTCTAAAGACACTAATCTCATCATGGAGGCTCCACTCTCAGGATCTCATTTAAACATAATTATTTCCCTTAAGCTACACCTTCAAATGCCATCACATTGAAGGTAAAGGCTCAACATATGAATTTGAGGAGGGGACAAATATTCAGTCTATAATTTTTGATCGTTGGCCTTCAAAATTTATGTTGTCCCAGGCAAAATACATCGAGTCCGTCTCTACAGCGCCTCACATCTTACTTCATTCTAGGATCAACTCTAAAGTCTATACAGTCCAAAGTTTTATCTAAGTAGCATCTAAATCAGATATAGGTGAGCCTTGACATATAATATATCTTGAGGGAAAGTTTCTTTTCATCTGCGAACCTATGAAACCAAGTAAGTTATGTGCTTCCCAAATTGCAATGAGACAGGTACGGGATAGATGTTCCCACTTTAAAAGAGAGAAATCAGAAAGCATAAAGGGGTTATGGGTCCCAAGCCAGTCTCTAACCCAGCAAGGCAAATACCACTAGATCTCAATGCATGAAAATATCTCCCTTTGGTTGGATGCCCTCTCATATGGTACAGCAGACCCACCCTCAAATAGTTCTGCCTCAGTAGGTCCTTCAAGCATGGGTCTCAGCCCCCCTCCAGGCTCTGCAGAGAGGGATTGCACGCCCAAGCCTCTGGGTAGCTGCTGTCTGACCTGCTGAGACCGAAGCAATGCCCCCTGTTTAAAACTGAAGAGGCAGCCCTGAGGACTTCTGAATGACCTTTGGACCCATTCTTTCTTGATCTTGAAGAATAGTGCACAATTGCAGTGAGATATCAAAATGGTCTGGTCCTCTAGGCGCTAAGAAGTCTGGCCACCTTCCTTCATACTGTTCTGTCTCTGTCCCTTCAGTTCAGAATGGCAGTGTTTTTGCTGGAATAGCTAATTAGGGATGGGTTGAGAAGTTCCCAAATCTTTGAGTTCTGGTCCCTAGTTGTGTGAACTTAAACAAGTGGCTTCTGTCTGCATTCCCCTATTTTGTAGAAAATAAATAAATAAAAAAAAACATACATACATACATACATACATACATACATAATTTTTTACATCTTATAAATCCATTGTGAGGACTAAATGCATTAATGCACATACAACCCTTGTAATAGGGCTTGGTTCCTTAATTTATAAGAATTCAGTGTATGTAGACTCATATATGATTCATTTAAACTTATTATTGTGTATGGTTATTAGGAACAAGAGCATGTAGGGAGAATTCATAAAATTCTAACATTGCTTATTTTTATATTAGTATAAATAAATCTACCTTTTTAAGTGCTACTTAGACTTTCAATATACAGCTTCATCAATGTTGATTTCACAAGTCCTCTTTATCTAATAAAAAATCAGGGTCTTGGTTTTTTTTTGTTTCTGTTTTTGTTTTTGTTTTTTTTTTCAATTTACATTTGAAAATAAAATTTCATGTTAAAAGCATTCCAAAACAAAATGTACCTTTGTAAAGGCCTGTGTGTATATTTGTGGGTTAAGTACCATGAAGCTTAATTGTTGAATCAATACATACTAGAATAGATAATGCCAAATCGCCTTCTAAAAATATTGCACCAATATTCACTACCCACACTGGTTTGTCAGTATATGTGAAGGGATTTACAACAAAATGAAGATGACTTCCAACTGAAGACATGTGTGATACAGCAGAGGCAGAAAGAAGAATTTTGGGAGTTTCCATTTTCTGACTAAGAGCAGAGATTCTGGGAGTGAAACGCATAAATCCCTTTTGGGGGAGCTTCCATTGGGGAAGGAGACTGACCACTGGCACAGGAGTGAGAAGCTGCATAAACAAACATTATCACAAACTGTCTACCTTTCATTTATTCCCCTAAAAGCCCGTTTGTCTCCTCTCACAGCTCATTTACATCCCAGAGAAGGCCTACACTGCCCTTTCCTCTATTAAACTGGTATATAAACCTTTATTCCTGGCTGTTCAGGGAGCCTCTTCATTTGAATGTTCCCACATGCATAATAAACTTTTCTCTTTTAATCTGTCTATTGTCAGACCTCAGTTGGAAGAGGGATTTTTTTCCCTCCCAGCATATGTGTTTGATGCAGGTTTGCCGGATTTAGCAAACAAACATGACAAGATGAACAACATTTTTGCTGAGCATAAATACGACCCACACAATATTTGAAATATACAGATACTAAAGTTTTTCTTAAATGGTTGGTTATTTATGTAAAATTTAAATTAAGTTAATTAAGTATCCTACATTTGATATCTGAGGACGTGAGAAATCCAATCTTCTAGGAGCAAGTATTCATAAATAGTAAACAATGAAAGCTGTCCTTCTCGGTGTACTAAATGTATTGGGAAACACACGATTATAAGGCAAAAGTAAGCTTTCATTTACAACTATTTTTTAAATTTTAATTTTACAACTATTAGTCATTAATCATAAGTGAAGCCAATGTATCCATGCAGCAGCTGTGCTCATTACCCTGAAGCAGGGAAGCCCGCACCAGGCTGCACTGCCCTTGGGTAACAGTTGGAACAAACACACACATTTTACTTCCTTGCGACTCTTTTCCACTCTAGCTTCCCAGGCGACCTCAAAACCCAAGGTGTGGATATCTTTGGTAACAATTACCAGACTGTAGGGTCTCAATAATTTAGCAAACTATTTTTATATTAATAAGTTAATTAATTAATTAATTAATGTGAGTTAAGCGATAGAAGTTTGTTAAGTGAAGATGCAAAAAAGCTCTCCAGAGTGAGAGGGGTTCAGACAGGGTTGCCAACGAGGGCCTTTAGGAGTGCTCTCTTATAGAAAGCTAGTCAGAGAACTTCAATCCTTTCCACATTTCTACTGATATCAGCATTGAGCAAGGACTAGTGATAACATTTTCAATGGCTTAGTTCCTTTTTAGGGTTTGGTTATTCTTTGTTGGTCATGGGTGGTCCTCACAAAGACACCCACCCCACATGACCCACCCCACAGGTCCAGGGCAAGGTGGTCAGATTTGTTCCCTTCTTTCTGATCTCCCCACAGTCCCACATTTTAGGGATTTCTGTGAGCCTGATCACATAACGGCCTACATCTCTCCCTACCTAGCCCCACCTGTCCCTTACTCATTCCTCCACCTGCGAGAGTAATGCTAATTGCCCCCAGGGAATGGGACGGTGACCGCTCTGGCTGCTTCCTGCTGAAGTGGAACGGTGGACTGTGTGACAGTTAGAATCTATTGACTTTTTCTTTTAATATTTAAGACTAAGATAATTCAACTCTGCTTTATATGTTGATTTGCATCAATTTTTTTTCTTTTAGAATGTGAATATTACCAAATTTTACAAGAGAATAATACTGATGAGACTATTAAAATATTATATATCAAAAGAACCTTTTAAACATTTCAAAATAAAATGTTATCATTTGTGAACTCGAATAGCCAGTATAGTAAAGGAGGTAGGCCATGCTACAGGGGTACTGAAATTAAACCCATAAAAAGGTGAAAAGCAAATTTTGTCGTTCTCTTTTGATGTGTAAGATGCCAGAACGTTAGATGATTGCCAAACTTAGAAATCTTGGAACCATGAAGTCTAGTGTTATTTCTAAAAATAAACTAAGCATATTAAAATTTTTGAGGGTTTTTTTTTTTTTTTAGAGAAAAATCAATTCAAATTAGACAACATCCCAGCTCACAGATAGAAAGGTGCTGTACAAAATGAAAGACTTTTAGAGACAGAAGGGCACAGGAACAAGGAAGTTGTACTAGTATATGGTCATTGCAAGGTTAATTTCCCTTAGAGGACAGGAATCTGTCAGGATTATCTCACTAGCACTGTTCAGACAATTCCTGATTAACTGGGAGAGCTAAAGCCATATTTATATTAAGTCTTAGTTTGATATGCGTGTTAGCATGAGTGACTCCATTTGGGGCCTATTGTCTCATTTTTTAACAGTTATGATATCTAAGGACAGATCTAACCTGATATAATTATCCAGTTCTCCAGAAATGGATAACTCACATAATTTTGACAAATGAAGATCTAAGTGTTGAGAAACCTAAGTCTTCCTATCTGGTAATCACATAGCCAGTTCTACCCACTTTATTATGAAAAAGGCATATTGCCACTCACCTTTTTTTTTTTTTCCTAACCAGAGTGGGGAAATCTGCTGTATTATAAAGAGGCAACAAAAGGCTGAGTCCTCTGGGGAATGAATGAAAGTCTTCTAATGTTACCTCCTTATTTATAAAGGTCCAGATCCTTTTGACAAATTCTGATTGAGTGGTTTGTAATTTCAAACAAAATCAGAAATGGTTAAGATCAAGGTACATTTTGGGAACCAAATGGTACTTTTATAATAAAATAATTCAGCAATAAAAATATAAATATAAACCTTGCAAAGATTAGCATGCCTGATTAGCTTGCAAAAGATTAGCACTTTTAGCAAAGTATCTATTTTAGTACAATTTATTTTTGTTACGTAACTTTTATTTTCAAAAACTACTATTCTATTAAATATTTCAATAATTTTTCACTACTTAAAATAATTAGTCCAAAACATGTATCAAGAATTAAAACAAAGATAAGTGTGCTTATGTTTTTTTTTAGAGAATATTGTTAAAATATTTAAAGATAGTTCCTTGTGGGGTTCATATAATTAATGACATCATTTTATGAAAGCATAAGTTTAAAAATAATAAGAAGAAGGATTGTGTGTGTTTTACAATGTTCTTGAAGTCCCTGAAATTCAAATAAAATGGTTCATGATCAACTGAAGCCCAAAACTCATCTGGGACCATTATCCTTATTGTACTCTTAAATTCTAAGGTAAAGCCATTCAATATTAGTGAAAAAAAATTTTCAAGTAGGTCCATGTCATAGATATTACATAAGAAATAATAGATTTAAACACTTTAAGTGCTCATGATAAACCAACCACAAAATCCCCTAGGGAAAATATTCTGTAAATGGTACAGTGTGACTAGTACCTCCAGTCCCAAAGGACGGGAAGGAGGATGACTTTAAAAGTTCTGTGGTTGGGGCACCTGGGTGGTTCAGTGGGTTAAGCCTCTGCCTTCAGCTCGGGTCATGATCTCAGGGTCCTGGGATCAAGCCCCGATTTGGGCTCTTTGCTCTGCGAGGAGCCTGCTTCCTCCTCTCTCTCTGCCTGCCTCTGCCTACTTGTGATCTCTCTCTCTCTGTAAAAATGAATAAATAAAATCCTGGAAAAAAAAAAAAAAAAGTTCTGTGGTTGCCTGATATCTGTAAGTTAGATTAGGGGAAAAGTTGAGAGAAGATGGACTTCAGACATTAATTTTGTTGGTAATGTTTGCTCCCTTCAGATTCTGCTCTTTGAGGAAAGATCATTTTCTGAGGGAACTTTAAGAAACACAGTGTGAAGGCTTATTTATAGATGAACTTAGAGAGTGGCATTGTTTTAGCTAATTTTATTTTTAAACTATTTTTTTAATTATTCAAAAGAATATCTTATATATTATTATAAATAACTCTGTTATATATACATACAGTTGATGCTTGAACAATGCAGGCGTTAAGGGTGCTGACCTCCTACACAGTCAAAAATCCTCATGTAACTTTTGACTCCCAAAACTTAACTACTAATAGCCTACTATTGACCGGAACCTTACTGATAACATAAATAGTCAATGAACACGTATGTTACATATGTACTATAAACTATATCCTTACAATACAGTAGAGATAAAGAAACGTTATTAAGAAAGACACAAGGAGGGCGCCTGGGTGGCTCAGTTGGCTAGGCAACTGCCTTCAGGTCAGGTCATGATCCCAGAGTCCCAGGATTGAGTCCTACACTGGGCTCCCAGCTCCCTGGGGAGTCTGCTTCGCCCTCTGACCTTCTCCCCTCTCATGTTCTCTCTCACTGTCTCTCTCGCAAATAAATAAATAAAATCTTAAAAAAAAAAAAAAAGAAGAAAGTCATAAGAAAAAGAGAATATGTTTTGAGTATCACACTGTAAAAAATTTGCATATATGTGGACCTGCACAGTTTAAGTCCTTGTCGTCCAGGGATAAAGGGTATGATTATCCAGAAATGCACATTGGTTTCTAGTAAAATTGCAAAAGATGGGTGATAGATTTAAAAGCACACCTGTGGCCATTATTTTTGTGTATTTTTACTGAAAATGTTAACTGCCTTACTTTAGAACTGAAACATTTTTACTGATAAGCTTTCATTTCTTCTTCTCTTCTATCACTTTTGAAATTTGAAAAAGAACCCAATTCTTCCTAAATTATGCCTTTAAAATGGTTTTGCAATATTTCTAAGATGATTTTGGAAGATAGTTTAACACTGTGACTATCATTTTCTCAGTAATTGTTACTTTTCAATAAATTTAAGATTTTAAAGCATTAATGTAAGGCAAAATTAAATACTAGTAATACCTAAG
>NC_137899.1:9738911-9914572 GCF_963455335.1 Martes martes
CGCACGCAGATGCACACAGACTACAATGCGCTAATTAAATTATGATAATCATTTGTGATTGCAAAGTCCTGAAAATCCAAAAAGCTTTAAATGAAGACACTTGGAAATTCTGCAAATTCTCCTCATTCCTTCAATATCATTCTAAGGGCTGCAGTGGCACAACACAGCATAGCATACATTTATGTCCCGAGAACTCTACCTAGCATTTTCAAATATAGTTGCTGTTAACTAGGGAAAAATATACTATATATAAATATCTCATCTGCTAAGAGTCTGTTTTAATGAGAATCATGAGAGGACATGAAAATGAATGATACAAACAGAATCATTCTTAAATATAACTGAATTCTGCAAGTGACCTAATTGCTGTTGTCCATGAGAATCCATGCTTTTAAAATTTAATACATATTATCTAGCATTTTCTACAAATACTAGCATCTTCTAAATCTCTCTACGCTAGTAATCCAGAATTTCATCTTGTTATAGAAATGTCCCAAATGATTAAATTCTATACATAAGCAGAAATAATATTCTTGAGAGCAATATAAATTTTAATTTCTACCTGTATGGAAAAATACCCCATTAAGGGCTCCTTTCAGTATCGTCTTGGGATTTTTCTACTCTTCTGCAGAAAGAACCAGTGGTACATAAACAAGAGGAAAGGGAAAGGTTGGTGTAATTCAATGCTGTGTCTCGAGCAACATAATTAATGGGAGAAGCCAAGGAAGTTCAATACCACCATTTTAGTCTGAGTCCCCACGAGACTACACTGTTGCAGCTTGGAGGTGTCCCCTCGCCTGCTCACTGAAGACTTAGTGATACTGAGGTCTCAGGCACAGGTTTACCCTATGGCGTGTCTTTCCAGGAGTCTTTGGACAGGCATCGACAGCTTTCCCAAGAAGCGCTTGATGATGGGGCGGCTCTTAGCAAACTTGTCCTTCACTTCAATTTCCAGTACATCAGTGGGCAAGGACACAAAGCTGAATTGCTGTAATGAAACAATATGTCACATCAATATTACTTGATATTGATCAAATAATATTTTACTGTTTTGATAAATAATACAATATTTTATTTATTTTTATAATTTTTAATAAAAATATTTATATTTTATAATAAACTTTATTTTTATAAAAATCATTATAAAATAAATATTTTCATTTATTTTATTTTATTTATTTTATTATTTTATTTTATTTTCACCTCTCAGTTTTTTTTTAATGTTTTATTTCTTTTCAGCATAACAGTATTCATTGTTTTTTCACCACACCCAGTGCTCCATGAAATCCGTGCCCTCCCTAGTACCCACCCCCTGGTTCCCCCAACCTCCCACCCCCCACCCCTTCGAAACCCTCAGGTTGTTTTTCAGTGTCCGTAGTCTCTCATGGTTCACCTCCCCTTCCAATTTCCCTCAACTCCCTTCTCCTCTCCATCTCCCTATGTCCTCCATGTTATTTGTTATGCTCCACAAATAAGTGAAACCATATGATACTTGACTCTCTCTGCTTGACTTATTTCACTCAGCATAATCTCTTCCAGTCCTGTCCATGTTGCTACAAAAGTTGGGTATTCATCCTTTCTGATGGAGGCATAATACTCCACAGTGTATATGGACCACTTCTTCCTTATCCATTCATCCGCTGAAGGGCATCTTGGTTCTTTCCACAATTTGGCGACCGTGGCCATTGCTGCTATAAACATTGGGGTACAGATGGCCCTTCTTTTCACTACATCTGTATCTTTGGGGTAAATACCCAGTAGTGCAATTGCAGGGTCATAGGGAAGCTCTATTTTTAATTTCTTGAGGAATCTCAACACTGTTCTCCAAAGTGGCTGCACCAACTTGCATTCCCAACAACAGTGTAAGAGGTGAAAGGGCTGGCCAATTCCCAGCCCATCTGCCTTGGATGAAGTCATTATAAAACATCCCAGTGGCAATATATATATCAAGGTCTTAGAAATGCTATGAGCCCTGTGTATTCAGTAAATGAATAATAACCACATTGAGGCACTTTTTTTGATGCTTAAAAATAAGGCTATTCTCCAGGATTCGAAGAATAAAAACAGCTCACCTTAAAGAGAAAGAATCCACTTAGGTTCCATTATACTAAAGGTATTAACATATTTAAAGAAAGAACAAGCACAAAGTCATCTATAATTAAGGAAATGCACTTTAAACCATAACAAAATACCTCTTTTTCTTGATTATAATGGCAGAGATTTAAAAATGTTTCATAGTACCCAGTGTTCTTGACTGTGGAAAAAGAATTCTCACACTATTGATGTACAATCCCATACAATTGATTCAACATTTGGGAAAGGAATAGGCAATATTTACTGGCATTTAAGCTGCAAATTCCCTGCAACTCAGAATCCCAATTTTAGGAATTTTCCCTCTGGATTAACTTGCACACTGGTGCAAATTAACAATAGCAAAAGACTGAAAAGACCAAAAATGTTTATCAACAGCAACCAGTTAAACTAAGGAGAGTAAATCTCTGAAATAGAAAACTCTGTTGTCAATAAAAAGAAAGAGGTAAATATGTACCAACATGAATAGATACTTGAAAAACAAAGTAAAAAAGCAAGATGTATAACAATATGAAGAGTGGGATTTCATTGTACTTGGAACTGCAAAGAAAATGCCTGGAGGGGCGGGCTCCAAACTTAGCCTTAGGAAGTAGGTTAGTAGGGAGGAGAGAAAACAGATCTTTTTCATTTGATTCTTAAACTGTTAATTTTTAAATAGCTGCATGACCAGTTAAATTAAGGATATTTTTAAATAGCTGTATGACCAGTTAAATTAAGGATAGTAAATCTTTGAAATAGAAAACTCTGTTGTCATTAAAAAGAACAGGTAAGTTAAATTAAGTAGGCTAGTAGGCTAGAGGAGAGAAAGCAGATCTTTTTCGTTTGATTCTAAACTGTTCATTTTTTAAATAACTGTATGACTTTTAAAACAAAGGCAGCAACAATTAAAGAAAGATTGTAACCATAGTGAACAATGAAAAGTGTCGAAAGAATAAACAACCTAACTTTATACCTAAAGGAGCTAGAAAAAGAAGATCAAATAAAACTCAATGACAGCAGAAGGAAGGAAATAAAGATTAGAGCAGAAAGAAACTTAAAAAAAGTTTTTTAAGAAACTTAAAAAAAAAAAAACCAAAACCAACAGAATAGATCAATGAAACCAGGAGCTGGTTCTTTGGGGGAAAAAATACAATTGATAAACCTCTAACCAAACTCATCAAAGAGAGAGAGAGAGAGAGAGAGAGAGAGAGAAAGAAAGAGAGGATTCAAACAAAATAACAAATTAGAGAAATAACAACAAACACCACAGAAATATAAACAACTATAAGAAAATACTATGAAAAATTTTATGCCAACAAATTGGGCAACCTGGAAGAAACTGATAAATTCCCAGAAACATAACCTATCAAAACTGAAGCATGAAGAAATAGAAAATTTGAACAGACCAATTACTAGGAAGGCAACTGAATCAGTAATCAAAAAACTCCCAATAAACAGAAGTCCAGGACCAAATTCTACCAAACATTTAAAGAAGAGCTGATACGCATTGAGGTTGATACCTCAACAAAATATCAACAAACTGAATCCAACAATACATTAAAAAAAATTATTCAGCACTATAAAGCGGGATTTATTCCCAGGATGCAAAGGTGATTCAATATTAACAAATCAATCAGAATGATATTTCATATCATTAAGAGAAAGGACAAAAGCCCTATGATCATTTCAATAGATGCAGAAAATGCATTTGACAAAGAACAATATCCATTCATGATAAAAATCCCCTAACAAAGTAGGGTTAGACAGCATATACCTCAACGTATATGAAAAGCTCTCAGTGAATATCATACTCCATGGAGAAAATGGAGAGCTTTTCCCTGAAGGTCAAGAACAAAACAAAATGTCCACTCTCACCACTTTTATTCAACATAGTACTGGAGTCCTAACTACAGCCATCAGATAAGAAAAAGGAACAAAAGGCATCTAAGTTGGTAAAGAAGAAGTCAAACTTATTCGCAAATTATTTTCAGATGACATGATGCTCTATACAGAAATCCAAAAGACCACCAAAATACTGCCAGAACTGATAAATGAATTCAGTAAAGTCTCAGGATACAAAACCAATGTACAGAAAACTGTTACATCTCTATATATTAATAATGAAGCAGCAGAAAAAGAAATTAATAAAACAACCCATTTACAATGCACCAAAAAATAATCAAGTACCTAGAAACAGACTTAACCACAGAGGTGAAAGATCTGTACTCTAAAAAGTATAAAACATACTGATGAAAGAAATTGAAGAAGGCACAAAAAAATGGAAAGACATTCCATGCTTATGGATTGGGAGAACAAATATTGTTAAACTGTCTATATTACCCAAAGCAAGTTACAGATTTAATACAATCCCTATCAAAATACCAATAGCATTTTTCACAGAACTGGAACAAACAATCCTAAAATTTGTATGGAACCACAAAAGATCCTGAATAGCCACAGCAATCTTAAAAAAGAAAAACAAAACTAAAAATGAACTATCTCCAGACTTCATGTCATACTACAAAGCTGTAGTGATCAAAAGAGTATGGCACAAAGATAGACACACAGATCAATGGAACAGAATAGAAACCCCCAAAATAAACCCACAATTATATGGTCAATTAATCTTTGATGAAGGAGGAAAGAATATGCAGTGGGAAAAAGACAGTCTCTTCAACAAATGGTGGTGTGAAAACTGGACAGCTACATGTAAAAGAATGAAACCGGACCACTTTCTTATACCATTCACAGAAATAAATTAAAAATGGATGGGGGACCTAAGTGTGAGACCCAAAACCATAAAAATCCTGGAATAGTGCTGATGGTAATTTCTCTGACATCAGCTATAGCGACATTTTTCTGGACGTGTCTCCTGAGGCAAGGGAAATAAAAGCAAAAATAAACTATTGGGACTACACCAAAATAAAAGGCTTCTGCACAGCAAAGGAAACAGTCCACAAAACTAAAAGGCAACCTATAGAATGGGAGAAGATATTTGCAAATGACATTTCTGATAAAGGGTTAGTATCCAAGATATATAAAGAACTCATGAAACACAACACCCAAAAAAAACCAGATAATCCAATTAAAAATGGGCAGAAAACATGAACAGACATTTCCCCAAAGGACACATTTAGATGGGCCAATAGACACACAAAAAGATGTTCAACACCACTCATCATTGGGGAAATACAAATCAAAACTACAATATATCATCTCACACATATTAGAATGGTTAAAATCAACAGCACAAGAAACAAGTATTGACAAGGACATGGAGAAAAAGGAACACTTGGCTACTGTTGGTGGGAATGCAAACTTGGTGGAACCACTGTGGAAAACAGTATGGAGATGCCTCGGAAGTTAAAAATAGAACTACCTTGGGTGCCGGGGTGGCTCAGTGGGTTAAGCCTCTGCCTTTGGCTCAGGTCATGATCTAAGGGTCCTGGGATCGAGCTCTCTGCTCAGCAGGGAGCCTGCTTCCCTCTCTCTCTCCACCTACCTCTCTGCCTACTTGTAATCTCTCTCTGTGTGTCAAATAAATAAATAAAATCTCAAAAAAAAAATAGAACTACCTTATAATCCAGTAATGGCCATACTGTGTATTTATGCAAAAACCAACCAACTAACCAACCCCCAAAACACTAATTCAAGAGGATATATCCACCCCTATATTTACTGCAGCATTATTTACAATATCCAAATTATGGAAACAGCCCACCTATCCATTGGTAGATGAATGGATAAAGAAGATAAAAAAAGAATGAAATCTTGCCATTTACAATAACATGGATGGAGCTAAAGAGTGTAATACTAGGTGAAATAAGTCATAGAAAGACATATGGTTTCACTCATATGTGGCATTTAAGAAACAAAACTAATGAGCAAAGTGAAAAAAAGAGACAAACCAGAAACAGATTCTTAACTCTAACTAAAAAACAGAGACAAATCAAGAAACAGATTCTTAACTATAGAGAACAAACTGATGGTTACCAGAGGGGAGGTGGGTGGAGGATGGGGGAAATAGGTGTTAGGCATTAAGGAGAGCACTTAACCATGACGAGTACCACGTGATCTATAAAGTTGTTGATTCACTATATTGTACACCCAAAAATAATATAACACTGTATGTTAACCATACTGGAATTAAAATAAAAACTTAACAAACAAAAAAAAAGTTCAGAAAAGGAGAAGGTACATGTTGGCATTGCCTAGCTCAGACTACCTGGGAGAAGGGAGTATTAATAATATTGAACATCACAGTACGCTTAATCAAGGGTTGTATAACAGCTGAAATATATAATTATTTCCTTTTACCATGATTAATTTCTAATAGCAATCTTTCAACTTTCGTTGATTTCTAATTTCAGAGATTAAGTATGTTAAATACACTAATGTTAAAGTCTCCTTTGTACCATGACAACAGGCTAAGTCATGCTGCAGTAACAACCAAATTTCGTTTCAGTGACTTTTGATGGTAAAGTTTTGTTCCTTGTTCACACTGCCATTGAGGGCTGGCAGAGGGCTCTGCTAGTGACCCCTCAAGGAGCCAGTCTGATGAGCAGACACCTTCTCAAAAGTTGCCAGCTACATTGACAGAGGAAAGAGGACTCTGTGGGGTCTTCTCCCTGCAAATAAGTGTTCATTTCCAAACCCAATTCCTCATCAAGACTAGACACATGGCTCAGCCAACTACAGGGAGGACTTATGATCCTATAATGTGTCTGGGAGGCGGAGAGCAGAAATATTTGACAAACAGCACTAATGACCTCCGTACCTCCATGTAGTGCTTCTAATTTCCATTATGCATTAGTATAGTTCAACTCCGAAGAATCAATCATTTCATGTACTAACAAAACTTATGGACAAACTTGAGGATCAAACCAGGAATAGATATTTCTCTAAGAAGGCCTACCTAAGCCAGAATTCAGTCCCAGTAACTGTCTCAGATCCTTAAAACTTCTAGATCTTTGATCCAGTAACTCCATTCTGAAGTGTACTGTAATCAATATCCTAACTGAAAAGTCAACAACAGGCTAGGTACATTGTAGTAAATGCGTATGATAGAATAGTTTATAATTTTCTAAATTATAATAATTTATGTTTGGTTTATATATACAGCTATAATATTATAATGTTGAACAAAAGATAGAAAATGCTTGTTTTACAATGCTAAGTGATAAGAGCATCCTATTCTTAACATTTTTTAAAAAATATTATATTTATTTGACAGAGATCACAAGTAGTCAGAAAGGCAGGCAGAGAGAGAGAGAGGGAAGCAGGCTCCCTGCTGAGCAGAGAGCCCGATGCGGGGCTCAATTCCACGACCCTGAGATCATGACCTGAGCCGAAGGCAGAGGCTTAACCCACTGAGCCACCCAGGTGCCCCCTATTCTTAATATTTAATTCATGATCACAAGAATATGAATTACATGAATAAAAAACTGGAAAGAATTACAATCAGTTTTAATAGCAGTTGTCTTTCCAAGTAGGATTGTTTCCCCCTATTTCTTTTTCTGTATTTTCCATACTTCCTGTAATGAGCATATGTTATTTTCAGAATGAAAAACTTAATCACCTTTATTAAAACACGAGTATTTCTGGTTATAGCAGCCTACATTGGACACCAAAATCAGCTTAGCAAAACTCACTGTGAAACTCAGTAGCAACGCTTGAGTTTTTCCTTCTCTCCCCATCAAGCTCTCCCCACTAGGCCCTTACTTACATTCCATAGATCCTGGGGTCCACGTAAACCCCCAGCTATGTGAGATTCTTCTAAGAACCAGTGAAGAGCTCTGAAAATGTTAAAATCTGTTTATTCATGAGCAAGCTCCTTGTACTGGTGAGCCAAGGGTGTTTCTCCTGGCTGCTTCTGTTGACCTGGCTTTGACTTGGAGCTCCTAAAGAACCTTTGGTGTGACATTGGACTTGGTTTTTATTTCTAGCTCTGCGCATCCAAATTCTTGAGTCTCATTCACAACCTCCCTGAGGCTCTGCATCTTCAATTGTCAAATGGGAAAAGAAGTTTCATTCCATGTTAAATTAAACTGTATTCTTCCCTTCCAATTCTGCTCTATTCAGACTCTATCTGCCACATCCACTACAGGTCTTCAACTTACAGTGGAGTTACATCCTCATAAATCCATTTTAAATTAAAAATACCATAAGTTGAAAATAATGCAATGCATCTAACCTACTAAACATCATAGCTTAGCCTAGCCTGCCTTACGCATGCTCAAAACACATTAGTTTGCGGTTGGGCAAAATCATCTAATGCAAACCTTTTTTTGCATATTTCATGTAATCAATTGAATACTATACTTAAAGTGAAAACAGAATGATTGTACAGGTACAGAATGGTTGTAAGTGCATTGCTTGTTGACCATCATGATCACCTGGTTGGGAGTTGTGGCATCACCAGATAAGCTAAGCATCATGAGAGAATATCACACCCATATCCCTAACCCAAGAAAATATCAAAATAAAAAATTTGAAGTATAGTCTCTACTGAATGCATATCACCTTTCACGCTGTCATGAAGTTGAAAATTGCTAAGTCCAGTCATCGTAAGTTGGGGATCATCTATCCTATCTCCTTCTCCTTTTGACTTTCTAATTATTGTACTTTTATCAAATTCCCTACCTCATTTCAGCTGGTCCATAATGACCAATAATTCCACAGCTGTTTGTAGTAATCCATAAGGCCTGGTTCAAATATCTACAGCTCAGACAAAAGCTATAGTTTCCTACTTCTAATGTTCCCTCTGTCTTTCTATCCAGAGAAATGGCTTGGCTATCAGCCAAAAGGGAAATCTCTGAACTGAATCTGCAAAAGATTTTTTGAAAAGAAGCATTACTGCTCTAAGCCCTCTCTGTTTGGGGAATTTTATCTTTTTTTATCCTAATTCACCTGTGAAAGAAAATCAATTTAGCAAATGAAGGAGCCAACCCTGAACATTCTTAGGGTCTAAAGTCTGGCCATTTCCTACTTCATCCTCTTTTTGCTCATGGGCATCTAAAAGCAACTGCAACATAGTTGGTTAACACTATAAAGAAAGACCGCTGCTTGAGGGGCACCTGGATGGCTCAGTTGGTTAACATCTGACTCTTGATTTTGGTTCAGGTCATGACCTCAGGGTGCTGGGATCGAGCCCCGTGTCCGGCACCGCACTCAGCGAGAAGTCCACTTGAGATTCTCTCTCCCTCACCCTCTGCCTGTCCCTAGGCTCTGTCTCTCTCATATAAATAAAATTAAAAACTCTTAAAAAACAAACAAACAAACAACACTGACTGACCTGTGAACTGGACCCAGATACTCACAGGCTCTTTGCTGCAACACACCCCCATCCTTGGGATGTGGGTTTGCTCACCTTTCTCACTGCCAGAGGCTGCTCCAAGGACACACCCTCGAGATGGTGATGTGATGTTGCAAACAGCTGCATGGTACATGTGACTAAACCCATTTAGGGCCTCTTCGTCACCTTTTAAGATTTAGAGGGTAAGTATGGGGATCCATTCATCTTGTTGCTGCCTAAGACAAGCCTCATATGTTAGTTCCCTTTGTTACTGTTAAAACTGCCACCTACCAACCTGGAATGGCATGCCTCTTTCTTCGTCTCTCCCCGCCCTCCACATATGGGGTGTGGTTTCAGACTATACCTGGGAAATCTCCCTAGAGAACTGTGAATCTCAAACACATGCTTGGACCAACCAATCCATAAATGGTTCCTTATCTCCACCTAAACACAAGACTGTCCTAAACAGTCTGGTGTCCCCAGGATCAGAGAAGTTAAGTTCTTCAGGCCACCTTTCCATTAGAGCATTGGATTCCCTTTCTTGGCTGTGCTTTAGGCAAGTAACTGTCAGATCTCTCACACTTGGGCAGCAAGGGCAGGAAGAAAGCTGTCCAAGGCCCAATACCTAGGTATGAGCTGGAGTGTTATATGCAGTACTCCTACAGCATCAAGCCTCCTTTTGGTTAAAAGTAAACTTCACACAAAAGTAAACTTTCCAACACAAAGTAAAAGTTTTGCTTAAGCACACATTGTTGGGACTCTTTATTTTTTGCTTTGGGTCACTGGTATGCGCAGCTCTGGCTCTCATTAGAATAATCTGGGGAGCTTTCACAAAAATACCTGTAAGTGGATCCCATTCTTGACTACTTAAATCAGAGTTCCTTGGGGGTGGAGCTGGGCACTGGTCATGTTTCAAGCTTCCCAGTTTACTTTGCTGTGCACCCAGAATGAAGAACCACAGTTCTCTCAATAACAATCCATTTTAACTTCAAATACTCTCATTGTTAGGAAAATATTCCTTAGATCAAATCTAAGTCTTTTTCTGTGGCTTAAATATTTAGTCCAATGATTCATAACTTATTATTCATCCCCAATTTAATAATTTTTTATTTTGGTCTTGGCATTCTTAATAATAGCAGTGGATGTTAGTGGGCGTCTACCCAACAGATGCCAGTAATACCTAGTTGTGTCAACCAAAAATAGCTCCAGACATTGACCGATGTCCCCTGGGGGACAAAATCACCCTTGCTGAGAACCACTGATGTAGGCCTGACAGCTTCAGTTTTCCAGAGAGATATTAGGACTGGTGTTACAATCTGTGGGGGAATTTGTTTATTTTGGTTTGCATTGTCACTCAATACGCCTTTTATAGAAAGAAGATACTTTATTTATGTTCCATCTTGCTTCAGGAAAAATATGAGGCAGATCTTTTATAAAAAGAACTTCCATGAATTGAACTTATTGAAATAAAAAGAGTAGCTAATTAAAGGGAATATTTAGTTGGCAATTATGTAAACTGGCAGCAGTTCCACAATGGGAAAGAAATCAGGAGTGTCATTAATGAAGGAGGCAATGACTCAGGAGAAGGGGAATGTTGTACACTCACTCAAAAATACTCACTGAGCACTGACTCTGCGCTGGGTGCTTATGGCACAGCCACCACCCTTAAGTGCTGGGGCCATAGGTCTCTAACCTTAAGAGTCACAGTGTTTACGCTGCAAGTAGACGACCATAAGACAGGAAGTGCTATAGTGAGGGCCCCCAAAGGCTCATCCTAATGAATGAATCAAGAGAAGAGTTATGGTGGGGAGGAGCCTGATAGACAGGTAGAGATGACATCCCAGAAGATGCAATGCTTTAAATGAATCTCAACACATAAGCAGATATCTGCCAGGTAAAGAAGATGTGGGAAGAACATTCCAGGGAGAGAGAGTACCATGGACAAGCAGTTGAAATTCACAGAACGCACAGGTCCCTTTGGGAACTGTGGGTTGCTCAGTATGTTTGGGTCCTGGTATGGGTCATGGTGTGAGATAAAACTGGATAGAGAAAACAGTTCCTGGCCAGAGCTTGGACTTATTCCAAAGGCATCTGGGAGGAACTGAAGGATCTGAATCATGCAAATGACAGACACACAGAGGTCTTGCATTTGAGGAATGTAGTAGTGCTGAGGAGGTGGCCCATACATATGTCAGATCTGAAAGTGGGCAGCTAGGTAAGACACATGAGATATGAGGAGGAAGCCTGGCAGGGAAGGAGGAGAGGGTGGCAGATTTGTGGACTGGCTAAATGTCGGTGAGAGCCATGGCATGTGGGAGAGAATGAGGCTACAGATTTCCAAGATTGGATTCCCAGGATTGAGGGCATGTGGGAGGAGTGATATTTAGGAATAAGAGAGGGGTTGAGTGACCAAATGTCCCAAAGTAATCAGAGAACAGAGTGATGGAAATAAAGAGTTGGATATCAAACAGTTGACTGTAAAGAAAGCTGGAGAGCTTGTGATATTTTAACAAGATCTGGGGTATAAGTGTTGGAGTGGATGGTTGGTGATGAATGGAAGTGAAGGTCAAAGAAACCGAGGAGGTTAAGGAAACTGGGAAGTTTGATAAGTCATTTGTGTGGACCATGATCATCCATAATAATAGGAGGTCTTAGGTAGAAAGGGAAGATATCACCACAGGTAGAAAGATCTTTACTGGTCACATAAATGAGTCCTTTAATGGGACTCATTATTGCCTCAATGTAGCTAAGATGATACAGGTATCAATGTGAGGGTGATATGATAATAAAAATGAGGAAATAGTTGTGGGAAATTTAAGAGACATATTCATCATGATCTGGAAAGTATTTTTCCACTGAGTGTTTAAGGAGGGGTATGAGAAAAAGATGACCCTAGTCTTTAACAGCAGTGTTTTATTTATAAACGTATGCAAGTTGGAAAAGGTTGACAATCAAAAGATGGCAGAGACGGTTAACTTTGCTTTCAAAAAGGTAGGAGGATATTCAGGAGTAAGGCAGGGACACCAACTAGAAGCCAAGATTATATAACTGGTGATATGAAGTAAGAGTGGTCCAGTTTGGTGAAACAGGTCAGTTAGAAGGGACATCTAGTTTTGCCTTGCCTCTCTTGCAGTGGGGCTTAATAGGGAAATAAGTCAGTTCTGTTCACCAAAGCCTGCCGGTACCACCCAGCCAACACTATTATTCATTGCTAATGAAAGTTAAATGGACTAGGTCTGCTACTTCCTCTGCAAAAGTTTTTCAAAGAGGAGGAAAGCAGGAAAGAAGTAAATGGAGCATACAAACTGTGGCTACTCTCCCGTGGAACCTTGCATGGTTTATGGCTTTCTATCCAAGTGGCATTATTCATTGAGGTTTAAAATGGCCCTTGAAAGCAGGGCTGCCTAAAGTCAAGGATAGAAAAACAACTCCGTCAGTAGAGCAATAGTTGAATCAAGATGAACTTTTTAACTCTCCCTAGCAACATCACAGGGTTTTATACTAAGAAGGGATGGCCCTGGAGTCCAGGTGTAAGCCCCTCTAAGCAGTGTGTGGCTTAACTCTGTGCTAGGAAGGAAGTGCCTTAGACAGTTCTGCTGGGACATGAGCCTTGTAACTGCAGGGAATCTAACTGTTTTGAATAGTAAAGTCTGCTCTTGCAAATTTGTGATATATATGAAGTTTCCATTTCTTCTAATGCCCAAGAGTGAACGAACTGGATTTTGACAGGGCCCCAGCATCTCCATATGAGGCTCTAAGAATCCCCAGCTTCAGAATACAGTATTATTAATTTCATTTTTAGGTACTGCTATGGCAAAGTTAGGCCAAGATTTACTCGTGGCTTGGTTGAGTGGGAAGTAAGATCTGTATGTGTGTGCATATAAATATGTAATGTGTATATGATTACATGTTACACATAAAATATATCAAAAGCAAAAGTGTATATTATATATACATGTACTCTGTCTATATCCATATCCATATCCTTATCCACATCTATATCTCTAATCTTTTATTTCTGGAGATGATTCCCTTAAACACTTGCAAAGAAGGAATAGGATTAAGTTACTAGATTGGAAACAAAGACCAAAATTTGCTGTGTGATCACAAGCAACTTACTTAACCTTTCTGTCCCGACTTTACGGTACCCCTAACAGAGTAGAAAGAAAAGAGCTCTTCTTTCATCTTCAGCACCTGCACATGCTTTGTTGGTAAACTGCCATCATCACTGATGTGGTTCCTCACCTGTGCACCTTGGGCCACCCTGCTTGTTCTTGCACCTGCAGAAGCCCAAATCCAGTCAGTCAGAGCCTAAATTCTCTTCCTGACGTTCCATTCTCCCCTCTTCACTTTGGCTGCACTGGCCTCCATATGGCCCTTGTCTCCCTGTATTCAGCTTCTCTCTTATAGTTGCCAGTAAAGGTATGTCTCTGAAAAACAGATCTGATCATTTCATTCTCCTGCACAGCTACTTCCTTTTTCTTCTCATTTACAGGATGAAATCCAAATTTCCCAATGACGTGTCCAGCTCCTGTCAACCTTTCCAGGTCCATTTAACATACTTATTCCCTGAAATACTCAGAAATGAAATGGAATACTCATTTTCTTTCACACATTTTCAGATTTACTCTTTGCCTGGTAGTTGTTCTTTCCTAATTTCCTTGCCATGTTACTCGGGCTTTAAAAACCCATTCATGTAAAATTTATTCTGTGAAGCCTCTTCTGACTTTGGGAACCACCAACAGAGGCAGCAACTCTTTCTTCTGCTTCAATAGCTCCTCTACAGTCCATTTATTTTCTTGTGGTTAATAAGGATGCACAAGTAGTATCTGTTTTTAATAAAGCTTTTTGCACACAGAAGCCACACATTACCTTTGTATTCAGCACACCAATAAATGAGGTAATGAATGACTGGCTAGTTCTTGAAGTAATTCCACTCCACGTGAAACACCAATGCTGTAAAAGTGGAATACAATCCAAGCTTGTGAGTGAGCCAAAATATTCTATGAACACTGGATTGAAATATCAGTGCCCAGGCCACACTAGTTATTGTTCTGGAAGAAAACCTGAGACTTATACTATAGTGGACTTTTCTGAAATAAAAGGAAAGTGAAACTCCTCTTTTGGGTGTGTGATGTGGATACTCACAGGCTGGCAAAGATGAATAATAAATGTAGTAGGGAGAATTCTGAGATGACCCCTCCAGATTCTCCCTTCCCCACCCATGCTATATAACCCCCTCCACAGTGTGGGTGGGGCTTGTGAACATGACGGATGGGACACCCATATTTGGAAATTACCAATCAATGGACTTTGACCTATACAAAAGAAAATAATCTGGGTGGGCCAGACCCTATCGGGAGGGCCCTTTAAAAAAGACTGGGTACTTTTTGAAGTCAGAGAGATGAAAAGTATTGAGACAGATTTGATGCATGGGAGAGTCCCCATTCCTGGCTTTGTTGATGGAGAGGGCCACATAACAAGGACCAGAGAACAGTCCATAGTGGCTGAGAGTGGTTTTCAGCCAACAATCAGCAGAGAACTGATTCTGCCAACAACCCTCATGATCTTATAAACAGTCTTTCTTCTAGACAAGCCCAGATGAAGACACAGGTCAGCTAATACCTTGATCTCAGTCTCTTAGACCTGGAGCAGAGAACCCAGATAAGCTGAGCCTAGACTTCTGACTTAAAGGACTGTGAGGTAATAAACAGCTGTGGTTTTAAGTTGCTAAGTTTGTGGTAACTTGTTACAGAGTAATAGAAACCTAACACAATAAGCTAGGGTAAGTAAGAGCAGGATGAGACCTTATGAATATGTATGTGGTTATTTGTAGATAGTATTTAAATCAGTGTACTGTAGTATCTCTTGAACTGGTTTCCCCATCATGGTGAGAGGTTCCCCCCCACCAAAAAAAAAAAAAAAAAAAAAAAAAGAAGAAAGAGAGAAAGTTCTGATAAGAAACACTGAGCTTAACACGGGAAACAGTTCTTTAATGGCAGGTGATGCAGGGGCTTTAATTATACAAATATGCATCACGAGTCTGCAAGACAGAATTCAGTGTTTACATATTTGACTACAGCACCTCTCTGGGCATGTGTGCATGCATGCATGTGTGTATGTGTGACTGTGTGTGTTGTTACATGGTAGATGGCTGTAAGGTAGATCATAGTCTGGGAAACTGGTGTTTTGTGTCCAGTTATAATTCAAAGTGCTGAGGGAAAAATAACTGTCAACCTAGAGTTTTATACCCACTAAACTCTCATTCAAGAGTGAAGTAAAAATTAAAAACATTTTCAAATAATAAAGACTTGGAGGAGGGAGGCAAGATGGAAGAAGAGTAGTGGACCTCATTTCACCTGGTCCTTTGAATTTAGCTAGCTAACTATCAAATCATCTGTACACCTATGAAATCAACCTGAGATGTAAGAGAAGAACTGCTGGAATTCTACGAATAGAAAAGTGACCACTTTTTTACAAGGTAGGAGGTGCAGAGAGATGATTCAGAAGGGATATATTGAAAGATAACTGGTGGGGGTGTGTGGGGAAGGAGCCTACATTAAGCTGGCTTCCAGAAAGTGATATAGCCCCTGAGGAGAAAATTGGAACTTTTAGAAATTTGCTCCAGTGAGAGAAAGGTTTGTCTGAAATGGGCTCAGGTGGCAAAGTGGGGCAGAATCCTAGGGGGGCAGTGTGGTCTCAGGATCCCCAGGGTCACAGAAAGAATAGGGGTGCCTGAGCCAGCAGAGTTCCCAAGCATTGGAGCGGGGAAACTAGCTATGGTCAGTGAGCCTGGGAGTGGGGTCTCAGTTGTGTTTGCCACAAACTGAAAATACTGTCAGGGTCAGGTGACTGCTCTCTGTGTGGGGGCCCTGCAAAGGGCAGAAACCTGGTGACCCTCCACCTTTCCCCAGGAGGATCTGCACTGGTGTGCACCAAAGGAGTCCACAGAGTTTGGTGAACACAAAAGGGAAGACTGTTTTCCCTGAGGATTTACTGAAGAAAGGCGGCCAAGATCTTTCAGGCCCAGGGCTGGAGATTGGCAGGGAGGGAGGGGGGGGTCATCTTTATTTTCATCCTCTGAAGTGGCATGGAAAGCCTTCAGGGAACAAAAGCCATATAGAAGAACCTGAAGCAGCTCGCATTGAACCGGGACCCTGGCAAGGAACAGTGCAACTCTGCCCAGGCAAAGACACCTGAGAATCAGCACAGCAGGCCCCTCCCACAAAAGACCAGCTGGAACAACAGGTGAACAAGTTTACAGAGCACACAGGACTGCAAAACTCTGTGCTAGGGGAAAACAGTATATAGAATTTGAGGGTTTTTTTCTCATGATTCCTTTACTTTCAATTTAAAATTTTCATTTTCTTTTTCCTTTTCAACTAGTTTCCTATTTTATTACCTCTGTGTTTTTAAGTTTTTTTAAATTTTCATTTTTTTATATTTACATTTTATAGATATATTCTTCATTTCTGGCTTCCTTTCACTGTATTCAATTTTTTTGGTATATATATAAGTTTTGCTTTCTTTAGAACTTTGAGATTTAGTGTCTTCTAACAAACATACCAAAATGCACCTAGGACCAAGTGGATCACCCTGTTTTGTCCACCTGGGAGATTATATTATCTCCTCCCCCTTTTTGTCTCTAATTTTTCTTTTCTTTATCTGGTTTCAGACCTTCTCAAATTTGTCTAGTGTGCACTTTACTTGCGTGATGGTTGATATTTTTGATTTTGCTCTCTTGTTCATTCTTCTCTGGGCAAAATGACTAGAAGAAAGAATTCATAACAAAAGAAAGAATCAGAGGTAATATTCTCTGCCACAGATCTCATCAATATGAGTATAAGTAAAATGTTAGGGGTGGAATTTAGGATAATGATTATAAAGTTACTAGCTGGGCTTGAAAAAGCATAAAAGACACTAGAAGATCTCAGTGCAGAAATAAAATCTAATCAGGCCAAACTTTAAAAATGGTTTAACTGGATTTAACTAAACTGGATACTCTAACAGCTGGGATAAGTAAGGCAGAAGAGAGTCAGTGACATAGAAGATAAGATGATAGAAAGGAAGGAAGCTGAGGAAATGAGAGAAAAAGAACTATGGACCATGAGGGGAGGCTTCAAGAAATCAGTGATACCATAAAGTGAAACAATATTAGAATTATTGGAGTCCCAGAGGAAGAAGAAAGAGAGGGCCAGAAGGTATATTTTAGCAAATCATAGCTGAGAACTTCCCTAATCTGGGGAAAGAAATAGGCATTCAAGTCTAAGAGGTAGAGAGAACACCCCCAAAATCAATAAAAATAGACGAACACCCCAATAGTGAAGTGTGAGAATTTCAAAGACAAAAGGAAATTCCTAAAAGCAGCTCAAGGCAAGAGCTCCTTAACCTACAATGGTAGAAACATCAGACTCGCAGAAGACCTATCCACAGAGACCTGGCAAGCAAGAAAGGACTATCATGATATATTCAGGGTGCTAAATGAGAAAAACAAAACAAAACAAAGTAGCCAAGAGTACTTTATCCAGCAGGGCTATCATTCAGAATGGAAGGAGAGATAGAGCTTCCAGGACAAACAGAAACTAAAAGAATTTGTGATCACTAAAGCAACCCTGCAAGAAATATTAAACGGGATCCTGTAAGCAAAGAGAGAGCCCAAAAGTAACAGACCACAGAGAAAAAGAGACAATCTACAGAAACAGGAAATTTACAGGCAATACAATGGCACTAAAGTCGTATCTGTCAATAGTTACTCTGCATTTAAATGGGTTAAATGCTCCCATCAAAAGACACAGGGTATCAAATTGGATAAAAAAGCAAGACCCATCTATATGCTGTCTCAAGAGATTCATTTTAGACCTAAAGACACCTCCAGATTGAGAGTGAGGGGGTGGAGAATCATTTATCATGCCAATGGATATCAAAAGAAAGCTGGGGTAGCAATCCTTGTATCAGACAAATTAGATTTTAAACCAAAGACTGTAGTAAGGTATGAAGAGCGGCACTATATCATACTTAAAGGGTCTATCCAATGAGAAGATCTAATAATTATAAATATTTATGCTCCTAACGGGAGCAGGCAATTATATAAACCAATTAATAACCAAAATTAAAGAAAAACGTTGATAATAATACAATAATAGTAGGGGACATTAACACCCCACTCACTACAAAGGACAGATCATCTAAGCAGATCAAAATGGAAACAAAAGCTTTGAATGACACATGGACAAGTTGGACTTCACAGATATATACAGAGTATTCCATTCTAAAGCAACAAAATACACATTCTGCACATGGAATACATACTGCATATGGAATATTCTCCAGAACAGATTACATACTGGGTCACAAGTCAGGTCTCGACTGATACCAAAAGATTAGGATTATTCCCCGCATATTTTCAGACCACAGTGTTTTGAAACTTGGACTCAATCACAAGAGGAAATTTGGAAAGAACTCAAATACATGGAGGCTAACAAGCATCCTACTAAAGAATAAACGGGTTAACCAGGAAATTGAAGAAAATTTTAAAAATTCATGGCAACAAATGAAAATGAAAACACAACTGTTCAAAATCTTTGGGATGCAGCAAAGGTGCTCCTAAGAGGGAAGTACATGGCAATATGAGCCTTTCTCAAGGAACAAGAAAGGTCTCAAATACACAACCTAACCTTATACCTAATAGAGCTGGAGAAAGAGGAGCAAATAAAACTAAACCAAGCAGAAGAAAATTAATAAAGATCAGAGCAGAAATTAATGAAACAGAAACCAAAAGAACATTGGAAGCAATCAATGAAACTAGAAGCTGGTTCTCCGAAAGAATTAATAAGATTGATATACACCTGGCCAGACTTATCAGAAAGAAAAGAGAGAACCCAAATAAATAAAATCATGAATGAAAGAGGAGAGATCACAACCAACACTGAAGAAATACAAACAATTATAGGAACATATTATGAGCACATATATGCCAACAAATTTGGCAATCTGGAAGAAATGGATGCATTCTCAGAAACATGAAAGTACCAAAACTGAAGCAGGAAGAAATAGAAAACCTGAGCAGACCCATAACCAGCAAGAAAATTGAAGTAGTCATCAAAAATCTCCCCAAAAACAAGATTCCAGGGCCAGATGGCTTCCCAGAGGGATTCTACCAAACATTTAAAGAAGAACTTAATACCCAATTCTTCTGAAACTGTTTCAAAAAATAGAAATGGAAGGAAAGCTTCCCAACTCATTTTATGAGGCCAGCATTACCTTGGTCCCAAAACTAGACAAAGACCCTCCCAAAAAGGAGAATTACAGACCAATATCCCTGATGAACATGGACGCCAAAATCCTCACCAAGATATTAGCCAACAGGATCCAACAGTACATTCAAAGGATTATGCACTATGACCAAGTAGGATTTATTCCTGGGCTGCAAGGATGGCTTAACATCTGCAAATCAATCAATGTGATACACTACATTAATAGAAAGAACAAGAACCATATGATCCTCTCAATAGATGCAGAAGAAGCATTTGACAAAATACAGCATTCTTTCTTGATTAAAACTCTCCACAGTGTAGGGATAGAGGGAACATACCTCACTATTATAAAAGCCATTTATGAAAAGCCCACAAAGAATAACATTTTCAATGGGGGAAAACTGAGAGCATTTACCCTAAGGTCAGGAACATGACAGGGATGCCCACTCTCACCACTTTTGTTCAACATAGTACTAGAAGTCCTAGCCTCAGCAATCAGACAACAAAAAGAAATTTTATTTCTTTCAAATTGGTAAAGAAGAAGCCAAACTCCCTCTTCACAGATGACATGATATTTTATGTGGAAAACCCAAAAGACTCTACCCCCCAAACTTCTAGAACTCATACAGGAATTCAGCAATGTGGCAGGATATCAAATTAAGGCACAGAAATCAGTTGTATTTGTAAACACTAACAATGAGGTAGAGGAAAGAGAAATAAAAGAAATCAGTCTCATTTACAACTGTATCAAAAAACATAAGATACCTTCAAGTAAACCTAACCAAAGAGGTAAAGGATCTGTACTCTACAAACTACAGAACACTTATGAAAGAAATTGAGGAAGATACAAAGAAATGGAAAAATATTCCATGCTCATGGATTTGAAGAACCAATATTGTTAAAATTTCTATGTTGCCCAGAGCAATCTACAAATTCAATGTAATTCCTATCAAAATACCATCGACATTTTTCACAGAGCTGGAACAAATAATCCTAAAATTTGTATGGAACCAGAAAAGACCCTGAATTGCCAGGGGAATGTTGAAAAAGAAAACCAAAGCTGATGGCATCAAAATACCAGACTTCAAACTATATTTAAAAGCTGTAATCATCAAGAGATTATGATGGCATAAAAATAGGCCCACAGATCAATGGAATAGAATAGAGAACCCAGAAAAGGACCCTCAACGCTATGGTCAACTAATCCTTGACAAACAGGAATGAATATCGAATGGAAAAGGGCAGTCTCTTCAATAAATGGTACTGGGAAAATTGGACAGTCACATACAGAAGAATGAAACTGGATCATTCTTTTATACCATACACAAAGATAAACCCAAAATGGATGAAAGAGCTAAATGGGAGACAGGAATCCATAAAATCCCGGAGGAGAAGGCAGACGGTAGTGACTTCTTTGATCTCTGCCACAGCAACTTCTTGCAGACACATCTCCAAAGATAAAGAGAAACAAAAGCAAAAGTGAACTAATGGGACTTCATCAAGACAAAAAGCTTCTGCACAGCAAGGAAACAATCAACAAAACTAAAAGGCAACCTCTGGAATGGGAGAAGATATTTCCAAATGACGTATCAGATAAAGAGCTAGTACCCAGGATCTAGAAATAACTTATCAAAATCACCACCCAAAAAACAAAGAATCCAGTCAAGAAATGGGCAGAAGACATAAACAGACATTTCTCCAAAGAAGACATACAAATGGCCAACAGACACATGAAAAAATGCTCCACATCCCTTGGCAGCAGGGAAATACAAATCAAAACCACAACGAGAATACTACCTTACACCAGTCAGAATGACTAAAATTAACAAGACAGTAAACAACAAATGCCGGAGAGGATGTGGAGAAAGAGGAATCCTCTTACACTGTTGGTTGGAATGCAAGTTGGTGTAGCCACTTTGGAGAACAGCATGGAGGTTCATCAAGAAGTTAAAAATAGAACTACCCTATAGCACAGCAATTGCACTACTAGGTATTTACCCCAAAGAACGTGCAAATGTGATCCAAATGGGCACCTACACCCCAACATTCACAGCAGCAATGTCCACAACAGTCAAACTACAGAAAGAGCCTAGATGTCCATCAACAGATGAATGGATAAAGCAGATGTGGTTTATATATACAATGGAACATTACTTAGCCCTCAGAAAGGATGATTACTTACAATTTACATCAATGTGGATGGAACTGGAGGGTACTATACTGAGCAAATAAGTCAATCAGAGAACACAATTATCATACGGCTTCACTCATACGTGGAATATAAGAAACATCGCAGAGGATCATAGGGGAAGGGAGGGAAAACTGTATGGAAAGAAATCAAAGGGAGAAAAACCATGAGAGACTTAACTATATGAAACAAACTGAGGTTGCTGGAGGGGAGATGGGTGGGGGATGGAATAAATGGGTGATGGGCATTAAGATGGGCATGTGATGTGATGAGCACTAGGTGTTATGAGAAACTGATGAATTATTGAACCCAACATCTAAAACTAATGAGCTAATTGAATTAAAAAAAAAAAACTTGGAGAGTTTACCAGCCACAAATTTTCAGGGCCCTTTAGGTGAATAAAATCAAGGCATCAGATTAATATAAAAAGAAATAGTAGAGACATAAAAATTGCACATATATACCCACACACAGCATATGGCCTCCACATCTGTATTTTGTATATATTTTTATGAACAATTTTATAAAAATAAGTAGAAAACACATGTAAATAGATACTTTCTAGAAAAATTTTTAAGTAGATTCAGGAAAAAAATAGGAAACCTGAATAAATTAGTAACATTAAACAGCTGACTTGGTAATCAATCATTTTGTCACCAGGTCACTTTAGAAGTAAATTTTACCAAAACTCGTGGAGTAAATAATCTCTTCTTATATAAACTGTTCAAAGAAAGTAAAAATAAAAAAGGAGATAGCTACCCAAATGATTTGCTGAGGACACACCTTTTCTACAAACTGTACAATAATGTAAGAAAAGAAAAGTAAAAATATCTTACTTGTTAACATAGATAGTTGCACAAATTCTAAATAAAATTAGTTGCAAATCAAAATCAGCATTTGTATGAAAAGTACCAAAGTATGTCTTCTAGGCTAAGCACTACCTGTGTGCCCATTCCTCTGAGATCAAGCCTTTTCTCCTCGGTCATTCCTAACATTCTTCTAGAGGGTGCACAAGACTTTGAACATTCATTTTGTGTACTACCTTTATCTTTGTACTAAAAATTTATTTCCTTTTTTAAAAAAAAAGATTATTTATTTATTTGACAGACAGAGATCACAAGTAGGCAGAAAGGCAGGCAGAGAGAGAGAAGGAAGCAGGCTCCCTGCTGAGCAGAGAGCCTGATGCGTGGCTCGATCCCAGCACCCTGAGATCATGACCTGAGCTGAAGGCAGACTTAACCCACTGAGCCACCCAGGCGCCCCCAAAATTTATTTTCTGATTTCCTTCTTCTCGCTTCTATTAAATATATTTTATCTTGCTCTATTGTATGCATTTTGTATGTTTCTGGGCACAAGAAGAGAGGTGAATATTTAAAATACTATATTAAAATGTGAACTTTTTAAACAGTATGTATGCTGTGTGGCCTAGATTTGGCACTTGTGGGCTCATAGGAAAAGTCAGGTCACTAAGGGTTCCATATCTTTAACAGTGGAGTTTTTTTTCTGTGTGTGTGTGTGTGTGTGTGTGTGTGTGTGTGTGTGTTTAAGATTTTATTTATTTATTTGACAGACAGAGATCATAAGTAGGCAGAGAGGCTGGCAGAGACAGAGAGAGGAGGAGGTTGGCTCCCCGCTAAGCAGAGAGCCCCATGCGGGGCTTGATCCCAGGACCCTGGGATCATGACCTGAGCTGAAAGCAGAGGCTTTAACCCACTGAGCCACCCAGGCGCCCCTAAGGGTTCCATATCTAAAGAGCTGGTCCAACAAATGGAGCCAGACTCGCTCTTCTTCCCTGCACCGTCCGGTGGATTTGCTTTCTGCTTTTTCATGTTCTGTGTGGGCTGCCTGGTACCCCCTTTCCACCACTCTGTAGGTCACCAGACTAGTGCTGTATTACTTCTGTCTGAATATCTCTTTCACAAATGTTCTAAGTTACACCCATACCCAGTAACGCCTCCTTTAAATACAACGGTTTCTTAGCCAAAGACAGACACAGTTAGCAGCTTAGTTTACCAGATTTTTGAAGATAAATATATTCTCTTTAAAACAAACAAAACTCCAGGAACTGTGAGATTAGCTAATTAATCATGGTAGCGGCATAATAATAATGTTATAATACAGGAAATCAATAGCCTAATAGTAATACCATTGTAAAAAAATTGCAAATTAAAGTCATTCATAATATGACACGAACCCTATTGATTTTCCCTGATATTTTTAACACTAAAAATACTGTTATCTATATTTACTTTTGTTCATATATCTTTATTGTTTTCCAGGTTAATTACCTACAGCACTGGAAAAGCTGACAAAGCTAAATAGATTAAAGTCTGACCTGATTTGGAATTTGTCCCTGGGGCACGGCCATTATTTCCTGCAAGACAAGCATAAGGGAGGCAAAGATGGGGACCTGCTGTAGGCCCCCAGAAGGACAGGATCACTGTCAGGGTTGGGCCTTACCGAAGCAGAATTTCTGCTGAATGAATAAGGAAAGAGAATGCACAGGATTTGGTTTCTATGACTTAGTCCACACTGGCTTTTTTTTTTCCTTTCATTTTTTAAAGTAAATGTGACCAGCTTATATGGCTATGCTAAGCACAACTGCGTGCCACCTCTGAAATTTTCCACAGCACCTTCCCATTGTCTGCTCCCCCATTCCTTATCCTTGTCTTCCTTGGTTCCTCCTCTTTGGCTCATCTGCATTTGATTTCTTTAACTCTCAAGTCTTTATTCTTGGAAGTCCACTTAGATCTGTTTCTTACTGACTCTAGCCTCACCTTTGATTTTGGTATCAGCCCTATAGGATGTCATTAGCTTAATAGCCAGCTGACATCAAATCGTGTGCCTCTGAGTTCAGTGCAGGAGCCTCAGGCATCACCAGGGAACCAGAATCAGTAGCTCTGAAGCCAAGCCCCTTGTGTTTTAGGTTGGTGTTCCATTCACGAGTTCCTTTCAGAAAAGTGTTCAGCTCCTGAGTTCATCAATTAAAATAACTTATTTGGTGCTTAGATTATCACTGTATCAGGGAACTTCCAAAAATCTTTATTTTTTATTTATTATTATTTATTTACTTATTTGACAGAGAGAGAAAGAGAGAGAGAGATCACAAGTAGGCAGAGAGGCAGGCAGAGATAGATGAGGAAGCAGACTCCCCGCTGAGCAGAGAGCCGGATGCGGGGCTTGATCCTAGGACCCCGAGATCATGACCTGAGCTGAAGGCAGCCGCTTAACCAACTGAGCCACCCAGGCATCCCATTCAAAAAGTCTTTTTAAAAACTACTGTCCTGGGACGTCTGGGTGGCTCAGTTGGTTGAGTGGCTGCCTTTGGCTCAGGTCATGATCCCGGGGTCCAGGGATCAAGTCCCACATCCGGCTTTCTGCTCAGCAGGGAGCCTGCTTCTCCGTCTGCCTGTTTTGCCTGCCGTTCCCCCTGCTTGAGCTCTCTTTCTTTGACAAATAAATAAACAACATCTTTAAAACAAAAAACAAAAAACAAAAAACTATTGTCCTGGGACAGGGCTGTTGTCTAGGGCTTCTTTCTTATCCACCGCCAGTGCCAGCTTTGCATTTTGAAGAATGCTTTTCTTCCATAAATGTGATTTTTGTGTTTATGGGAAACTGTTTGTCTAGTCCAGGTTAAAAGTACAGTTTAATTTCTGATTAAATTACCTTTCAATTTCTAATCAACCAGCACTGAGGTTAACCATCTTTTGTATACCAATCAGAGCTTGGTTAAAGCCTGTTAGAGCTGGCTGATTACAGTAATCATCTAGCATTGCCCTTACAGATCATGGGCCTTAGCCAGGGTCCTTTATCTCATCTCTAGAGCATGAGGGTTGTAGCCTAACATGGTCCACTTGCTCTGCTTGGTCAGTGAGGTTTTTGGCAATCTCTCTGACAATAAGTGTCATTCTTACCCACTCGTGATGTTGCTGGGGTGATTAAATGTGAAAACTCTAGTAACAGCCTATTAGCACTTGGCATCTACAAGAATGTTCTAAATGTCGAGCCTAAGCCCGACTCTTGTGAGTTTATGCCCACATCTGACACACCTGGTGGTTTGTGGTTTGCTTAACTGTAAGATAATCTTTTGGGTTTTTTTGTGCCTAATACTGGACTTACAGCCAGCCCCAGCACTAGATGCTGCTCTGAGCTACCTGCTAGAGCCCTATTTTAAGTGCCTGGTATCTGGGAGATATGGAAGGGACCCAGTAGACAAAAGTGAGGCATAATGGCTAATTATATCTACATCTACACTTCTGCATGTTCACTGCCACCTTTCTGGTCCAAGCTTCATCGTCTCCCACCTAGCTTCAGCAACTGCCTCCTAACTGATGTCCTTTCTCCCCCTCCTCCCTCTCACTCCACCCCCACTATCAGCAGAGTGTGAGTCTTACTTGTTCCATACCTCACCAGCAGTAGTCATTGTCCATTTCCTTCATTTTAGCCATGCTGGTGGGTGTGCAGTGGAATCACACTGCACTTTTAATTTTTAGTCCTGGATGACTAATGAAGCTGAGAAGCTTTTTATATGTTTATTGGCATTTGGACAACCTCCTCTGGGAGGTGCCTGTTCAAGTCTTTGCTCCATTTTCTGTGAGTGTCTGTCCTTTTCTTCTTGATTTGTAGAGGTAGTGTGTGCTATCTAGATACAGTTCAATATATTTTCCCACTCGGTGGCTTGTTCTTAATGTAGAATTTTGAGGAACAGGCATCTGTAATTTCAATGTCATCCAATTAACCAAGTTTTGCTTTGTGGTTAGTGCTTTCATATTCTACTTAACAGCCCCCCCCCCTTTTTTTTGGCTTCCATAGGGTCATGAAGGAATTCTCATGTTATGAATTAGAAACCTTATTGTTAAACTTCCGTAGCTAGATTTACAATCTATTGGGAACTGATTTTTGTCTATGCTATGAGACTACATTCGAGACTCATGTGCTTTGTATATGGATAGCACATTGACCCAACATCAAATTCTGAATAGGCTATCCTTCCTTTACTATATATGGTAGTACCACTGTTGTCATAAAACAGTGATACTACGTGTGTATCTAATTTGTCATTCTAATCTTTTCAAAGAGCCATTCGTCTATTCTATGCCAACGCATATCATTGTAATTCCTGTAGCTTTATATTTATCATGGCATCTGTAAGCGTAAGTCCTTTTGGGTTTTTTTTTTCAAGATTTTCCTGCCTATTCTTGGCCTTTTTTTAAAATTTCTGTATAGATTTAGAATTAGCTTTTCAAGTGATATTAAAAATACCTCTTAGAATTTTGATTGGGATTTCACTGAATCCACAGATCAATTTGAGAATGAATTGCCCCCATACAATGTTGAATTTTCAAATCCTTAAGCATATAATATCTCTCCTTTTATTTAGGGTGTTTTTAATTTCTCTCAGAAATGTTGCAGTACTCAGTATAGAGGTCTTTTACATTTTTGCTAGATTTACTCCTAGGTATTTGATGTTTTGTGATGCTATTGTAAATGGAATCTTTTAAAGTTTTTATTTTCTTTTTGCATGTAGAAATAGTTTGTGTTTATATATTAGCTTTTTATTTATTTAGTGACATTAAATTCACTTATTAATTCTAATGGTTTATTATTTTACACTGTTTACTTATATGACAATGTTATTTGAGACTAAGTAAGTCTTCCTTTCCAACTGTGATATATTTTCTTTATTTTTGCCTTATTTCATTGGATGGATCTTCAGCAAAATAGTAAACAGAAGTGGCTAAAGCATGTATCCTTATCTTGTTCTCAAGGTAAAGTATTTCAATATGATGTTTACTCTAGATTTTATTCTTATTATTCTTAATATTTTAAGTCCTCTTTCAGAGTGAAGAAGTTCTCTTCTATTCTCAGTTTTCTGAAAGTTGTTAAAAATCAGGAGTAGATATTAAATTTTATCAACTACACTTTCTTGATCTACCAAGATAAACATGTTTTTTCTCCTTCATTAAATTTAAATAAATTTTATTTTATTTATTGATTGATTGATTTATTTTTTAAAAAGATTTTATTTATTTGACAGAGATCACAAGTAGGCAGAGAGGCAGGCAGAGAGAGAGGAAGGGAAGCAGGCTCCCTGCTGAGCAGAGAGCCCGATGCGGGGCTTGATCCCAGGACCTGAGATCATGACCTGAGCCGAAGGCGGAGGCCTTAACCCTCTGAGCCACCCAGGCAACCCAATTTAAATAAATTTTAATAGCACACTTTAAATGAACACCACAGAAGACAGCTAGCCATTGTTGCTTCTTCAAAAAAAAAATTCAAATTCTGGCAACGTCCAGAAAAATGTAAAAGGATTGCTTATAATTGTGATACAGATGAACTGTGAGAACTTGTTCACTGAAATAAGAGACTGGGGGTCTTTGACTTGAATGCGGCTATAGTCTACTCCAATAGTGGTAAAGAGTAGCTAAAACTTCAGTAAAAACCCCATCATCATTTTGGCTGGCAGAACCAGGCAAAGGAGCCTGCAGTAACCAGCATCACCAAAAAGTGAAAGAAAAGTGCCAGAAAGAAGAAAGGCAAAGAAGGAAAGTGCCAAATTCTTTTTTTAAACTCAGCCCAAGTTTCTGGCTGATCACAGAATCATATAGGTACAGGGAAAATGAAATCAGCTTGTAGTTAGGTCTTAAAGAACTGAACTGAAGTCTGAATTGCTGGCCACCACGTTCACGGCAGTGTGAGCCCAACCAAGTTAACTGCCTGCTACCACAAAACAACAAAATAATGAACAACAACAAAAAAGGGGCACATATGTTAGAATTATCAGGAAAGGACTCTGAAGCAACTATTTTAACTCTACTCAGTGAGGTAAAGGAAAATATACTTGTCATGAATAAATAGATAAGAAACATCATCAGCAAAACATAAATAACATAAAGAAGACCAAACTGCAATTTCAGAGTTAAAAATTCTAATATATGAAAAAAATTCACTGAATAGAGGTAATAGTAGAATGGAGGTGATAAAGATTCAGTGGAATTGAAGACAGATCAACAGAAATGATCCAATTACAAGAAGAGAGAGAATGGCCTTAGAGACCTGTGGGACAATATCTAAAGGTCTAGCATATAATATTGGGAGTCCAAGAAAAGAAGGAGAGAGAGCATTCAACAGAAAAATATTGGAAGAAATGATGGCCAAACTTCACCAATTTGGTGAAAACATAAGTTTATAGATCCCAGAAGTTCAATGAACCAACAGGATAAATTAGAAGAAAACTGTTATAGGTTGAATTATGTTGTTCTCCAAAAATGTGTTGAAGCTCTAAACATGTGAATGTAATCATATTTGGAAATAGAATCTTTGTGATGTAATCAAGTTAGGATGAGATCAGTAGAATGGGCCCTCGTCCAATGTGTCTGTTGTATTTATAAGAAGAGAGGAATATGGACACAGAGACATATGGTGAGAATACCATGTGAAGAAGGAGGCAGAGATTGGAACAACATATCTACAAGCCAAGGAATGACCAAGATGCCAGCAACACCAGAAGCTAGGGCAGAGGCATGGAACAGATTCTCCTTCAGGGCAATTACAAGGAATCAGCCCTGCTTACTCCTTGATTTTGGACTTCTAGTTTCCAGAACTAGGAAATAATATGTTCTGTATGTGTCAGGACAATGTATGTAGTAGGCCTAGAAAACTTATACAAAAACCATACCTAGGAATGTCATAATCAAACTTGAAAACCAAAGATAAAGGGACAAACTTGAACCAACTAAAGAAAAATGACACATTCCACACAGGAGCGCAATGATTCAAATCATTACAGATTTCTTAGTGGAGACTACGGGGACCATAACACAGTGGAACTACATTTTTAAAGTGTTGTGGGGGGGGGATACCAGTCACCCAGAATTTTACATTCAGTGAAAATATCTTCCAAGATGAAGATGAAATTAAAACACTCAGATAAACAAAAAACTAAGAGAACTGCCACTAGGCTCACTCTACAAGAAAGCCAAGGGAAAGATTTCATGCTGAAGGGAAATGATACCTGAAGGAAAACTCAGATCTTTAGACATGAATGAAAACATTAGAAATAGGAAACAAATGGGGAAAGTATAGGGGACTGTACTGTTTCTTAACTTCTTTAAAATACTTATGTCTTGTCTTTTTTTTATTAGAGAGGGGAGAGGAGGGAAGAGCAGAGGGAGAGAGAAAATCTTAAGCAGGTTCCACACCCAGTGTATAGCTTGATGTGAGGCTTGATCTCATGACCTTGAGATCATGACCTGAGCCAAAATCAAGTCAGTTGTTTAACCAAATGAGCCACTCAGGCACCCCTAAAATACATATACATCTGTTTAAAGCAAAAATTATAACATAGTTATGTGGGGTTTATAATGTATGAAAAATGTACTATATATGGCAACCATAACATAAAGGATCATGGGCACAGGTAAATGCAGGTAATATTGTTGAAATGTTACCACATTTTTGTGAAGTGGTATACTATTAACTCAATGTGGATAATGAATATATAAGAAGGTATATTGTAGTCCCTAAAGCAATTACAAAGAAAGTTATCAAAAAATGTGTAGCTAAAAATCCAACAGATGAATTAAAACAGAATTCTAGAAAGTATTCAAATAATCCAAAACAAGAAAAAATGGAAAAAAAAAGAGGACAGACAGAAAATAATAAAAGAACAGACCTAAATACAACCATATGAATAATGACATTAAATGACAATGACTCTTATTTAAAGGTAGATATTATTACAGTAGGTGAAAAACTGTCTACAGGATATGCACCTTTTATATAGGAACACAAATATCTAGAAAGTAAATGGATGAGAATAGGCATATCATTCAAATATCAAACATAAGAAGGCTGGAGTTATTATATTAATGTGAGATAAAATAGCCTTCAAGAGAAAGGGGATTGCCAAAGACAGGGTATTTCAAAGAGAGATATTTCATAATGTTAAAAGGGCCAATTCATCAGGACAACATTACTATGCATGTACCTAACAAAAGAGAGCCTCAAAATACAGAAAGCAAAAGTTGGCAGAATTGGAGAAACAGATAATTCCATGATCACAGCAGGGGATTTAAACATCTCCCAATTTTTTCAGCAACTGATAAAAAGCTAGATAATAAGAATTTACTTTTCACAGACCACTACATAAAACAGAATACACATTCTTTTCAACCATACATAATAAATCCACCAAAATATACCATATACTGGACTGTAAGACATGACTGAATGTATTTAAATGGAAATGAAATCATACTAGGTATGTTTTCTGACCACAGTGAAGTTGAACTAGAAATCAGTAACAAGCAGATATTTAAGAAAACCTTAAAATTTAGACTTTACACCCATTTCAAAATGATCCATGGGTCAAAGAAGGGATATTAAAAAATATGTTGAACTGAATGATGAAAATTAAAAAATATCAATTTTATGAAATGCGGCTAAACCACTGGTTAAAAGAAAATTAATGGTTTTAGATGAACACATTATAGAAAAAAATAAGTTTAAAATCAAAACCTAAAATGTCACCTTAAGAGGCTAAAAACAGAAGAGCAAAATAACCCTAAAGTAAGTAGAATGCAACAAAGGAGAAAAATAAAATTAAGAGTAGAAACAGAAAGAAATAGAAAACAAAGAAAAATATAGAAAACTATCATCAAGAGCTGGTTCTTTCTTTGAAAAAAAATTAACAAGTTTTATAAACACATATATAGACTGGTTAACAAAAAAAAGAGAAAATATAGTTCATCATTAAAAAATGAGAAAAATATTATTCTTAATGAATTTATAAACATTAAAGGACAATAAAATACTATTTGGAACAACCCTATAAAAACTGCATGAAGAAAAATGTCAATATGCCTTGAGAGACACAAATTACAAAAGTTTACCCATGTAGAAACAGTTAACTTGAAAGCCCGATTTCTATTTAAAAATTGAACTCGTTTTAATACTTTCTCATGTATTTAAAACTGCAGTCTAAAATGTCTTCATCTATATGTTCTATTAAACATTTAAGGAGGAAAATAACAATTATACACCATCCTTCCAGAATATATAAAAGGAAAATTTCAAAACTAATTTCATAAGACCAGATTACAATTATACCAAAACCAGACTAACAAAATTACAGATCAACATTCTTCATGAATGTACATGTAAAAATCCTTAATAAACTATTAGTCAAAGAACCTCAACAATATATAAAAATAATGACACATTTGACCAAGTAGAATTTATCTTAGGGACGCATGGTTGATCTAATATTAGAAAGAATGAAAGAATAGAATGAATAGAATATTCATAGAATGTTCTATGAATATCCATAGAATATTCAATAGAATGAATAGAATACCCAAATTTTGGGTATGAATGAATGAATTAATTAATAGAATACCCAGAAGGAATGAATACCCAATTTTTGCATCAACACGGATGGAACTGGAGCAGATCATGCTAAGTGAAATAAGTCAACCAGAGAAGGTCAATTATCACATGGTTTCACTTATTGTGGAATATAAAGAATAGCATGGAGGACATTTGGAGAAGGAAGGGGAAAATGAAGGGGGGGAAACCAGAGGGGGGAGACAAATCATGATAAGGGAGACTATGGACTCCCAGGAAATAAACTGAGGGTTTTGGTGGGGGTGGGGTGGGAGATGGGTTAGCCCAGTGATGGCTATTAAGGCGGGCACATATTGTATGGAGCACTGGGTGTCATATGCAAACAATGAATCATGGAACACTACATCAAAAACTAACGATAATTAATGGTGACTAACCTAATGTAAGAATAAAAAAAGAAAATCAACCACGGTAATTTACCAAATTAATAGAATAAAGGTGAAAATTGTGGAATCATTTCAACAGCTGTAGAAAAAGTGTTTAATAAAATTCAACATCACCTATGATTAAAAAAAGAACTCTCGGCAAACTAGGAATAGAAGGAAACATTCTTAAGCTGATGAAGAGCATCTACAAAAATCTAGTAGCACTATACTTTGTGGTGAGATATTGAATGCTTTCTCCCTAATATCAGTAATAAAGCAAATATGCCTTCCATCACCCCTTCAGTTCAACACTGTACTAGAGGCTCTGGACATTGCAATAAGGCGGACCACCAAAAACAAACAAGTCAAAAGGCGTAAGTTTAGGAAGGATTGAGTAAAATTATTTTTATTTGCTGTAGTAATTTTGTTTACTTAAATATCTTCACATGAAACAACTAGTGAATTAGCAAGTGAAAATAGTATGGCTGCAGGATTCAAGATTGATAGAGAAAAATTTATATATATAGGAAGAAAATAACTGGAAATGAAATGAAAAAAGATTCCACTTACAATAGACGCCCCCCAAAATAGCAAGATTTCTATACTGAAAACCACATATATTGTCAAGAGGAATTAAAGACCTAAATAAGTGGAGATATATCATTTCATAGAATGGAATAATTAATATTCAACAAATTTCCAAATAAGATTCCAGAACTTCTTTTTTTGCAGGTTCAAAGGTCTTCCTAAAATTTATCAGAAAATACAAAAACTCTGGAGGAGCCAAAGCTATTTTTAAAAGAGCTCTTTATTTTTTAGAGCTCTTCTAGATTTATAGCAAAACTGAGAGGGAGGAACAAAGATTTCCCCTATACCCCTTGTCCCACACATGCATAGTCTCCTCCACCACCCACATCACTCACCAGAATGGCACATTTTTTTTTTTTTTTAAACCAAGGATGAACCTTCACTGACACATCATAATCACCCAAGGTCACAGTTTACCCAAGGGCTAATTCTTCCTGCTGTATATGCTATTGGTTTGGACAAAAGTAAAATAAGATTCATTCACCATCATAATATACCAAGTATTTTCATGGCCCTGGAAGTCTTTTGCTCTCTGCCTATTCATCCTTCTCCCCTACACATTCCTGGCAACCCCTGACATTTTACCGTCTTGCCTCTATAGTTTTGCCTTTTCCAGAATGTCATATAGTTAGAATCATGCAGTATGTAGTCTTTTCAGATCTGCTTTTCTCACTTAGTAATATGACTTTAAGTTTCCACTATGTCTTTTCATGACTTGGTAGCTTGATTTTTTCTAGTGCTAAATAACACTGCATTGTCCGGACCCATTACAGTTTATATATCCATTCACCTCCTGAAAGACATCTTGGTTGCGCCAATTTTTGGCAATTATTCTTGTGCAGGCTTTTGTGTGGACATAAGTGTTGAAATCCTTTGGATACTGAGGACCTTGATTGCTGGGTCATTTAAGAGAGTATAGTTAGTTAAGAATCTGCCAAACTCTTTTCCAAAGTGAATGTACCATGTTGCAAGCCCACCAGCCATGTATGAGATTTACTGTTGAACCATATCCTCTCCAGCTTTTGTGTTGCCAGTGTTCTGGATTTAAGTCATTCTAATAGGTGGGCAGTGGTGTCTCCTTGCTATTTTAATTTGTATTTCCCTGACGACATAAGGTGTGCAGCATCTTTTCATGTGCTTATTTGCCATCCGTGTACCTTTGACAAGGTGCCTGTCAAGATCTTTGGCCGATTTTTAAATCGACTGTTTGTTTTCTTCTCATTGAGTTTTAAGAATTCCTTCTATATTTTGGATAACAACTATTTATCAGCTATGCCTTTACAAATATTTTCCCCCAGTTTGTGGCTTATCTTCTAATTCTCTTGATACAGTTTTTAACAGAGCAGTTTTAATTTGAATGAAGTCCGGCTTGTCAATTCTTTCATTCATGGGTCATGCTTCTGGTATTATATCTCAAAAGGCATCACCAAATCCAGAGTCATTTGGATTTTCTCCTATGTTAATATCTGAGGTTTTATAATTTTGCATTTTACATTTAGGTCTATGATCCATTTTGAATTAATTTTTTGAAGGGTATAAGGTCTGTCTCTAGATTTTTTTCTTTGCATGTGGATTTCCAGCACCATTTGTTGAAAAGACTATCTTTGCTCCATTATATTGTCTCTATTTCTTTGTCGAAGATCAGTTGACTATGTGGGGGTCTAATTCTGGGCTCTCTACTTTACTCTGTTCCATTGATCTAATTATCTTTTTTTTTTTTTTTCTCAATACCACATTTTCTTGACACTGCAGCTTTATAGTAGGCCTTGAAGTTGGGTAGCATTGGTCCTCCATTTTTGTTCTCCTCCAATATTGGTTAGATGTTCTAGGTCTTTTGTCTCTCCATGTAAACATTAGAATGAGTTTGTCAATATCCATAAAATAACTTGTTGGGATTTCAAGACTGCATTGCATTTATAGATGAAATCAGAAAGAACTTAACATCTTAACAATGTTATCTTCCTATCCCTGAACATATATCCATTTTTTAGTTTTCTGATTTATTCACTATAGTTTTCATTCAATACAAATTTTGTTAGATATATAGCTAAGTGTTTCATTCTGGGATGGTAATATAAATGCATTGTTTTTAATTTCAAATTCCAATTGTTCATTGTTGGTATACAAGGTAGCAATGGACTTCTTGTATATTAATCTTGTAACCTGCAACCTTGTTATAATCAAATCATTTGCTTTATTTTTTTAAAAGAGTTGTTTATTTATTGAGGGGGATGGGCAGAGGGAGAGAGAAAGCTCACGCAGACTCCCTGAGCACAGAACCCAATGCAAGGCTCAATCTCGTGACCCTGAGAACATAACCTGAGCCAAAACCAAGAGTAAGATGCTCAACCAACTGAGTCACCCAGGCACCTCCCCCACAAAATGTCTGCTTTAAATTAATGTAGTTTTTTGTTGTATGTAATGAATTATATTTTTGTTTGTAGATTGTCCCTTAATAAACATAATGATAAAAATAATAACGTAAAGAGTATTTCCCATTTCATGGAACACTACATCAAAAACTATTGATGTACTGTGTGATGACTGACATAACATAATAAACAAAATTAAAAACAAACAAAAATAATTCTGGGAAAAATATAGGGAAAACTGAGGAAATCTAAATAAAGTCTGCAATTTTGGCTATTAAAAATTATTTCCCATTGCCTCTAAATTTTCAAATTTATTCACAAAATATTTTCATAATACTCATTTTTTAATACAAGTACAATCACTACATTGTAATTTTTGTTAACTTTCTCTGTCAGGTATTTGTTTTCTAGTTCAGTGATTTCTGCATTCATCTTCTTCATGGTACTGGTATAGTAGATTAATCACATGGAAACACATCACTGAGATCAGCTTATTTTCTAATTTAGCTGTGTCCCATAAGTTTAAATATGTCATATATTCATTATTATTCAGTTCAAAATATTTTCTAGTTTTTATTATGATCTCTTCCTTGACCCCTAGATTTTTTAGGAGATTTTGCTTAATTTTCAAAGTAGATGGGCATTTTCTAGTTTTATTTTTATTATTTATGTCTAGCTTCTTTAGTTTAAAAACATAAAATAGTATTTAAAATCTACCTCTGATAAGTCCAAGAATAGGCACCTATGTATTAAGGAGGGCACGTGTTGTGATGAGCACTGGGGGTTATACGCAACTAATGAATTGTTGAACACTACAAGAAAACTTATGATGTACAATGTACTATATGCTGGCTATCTGATCACACATGGTCCATTCCTTTTGTTACTGAGGTCAGATAATATACATTTTTTAAAACTTTTATTTATTTTTTAAATTTCTTTTCAGTGTTCCAGAATTCATTGTTTATGTACCACACCCAGTGCTTCATGCAATATGTGTCCTCCATAATACCCACCACCAGGCTCACCCAACCTCCCACCCCCTGCCCCTCCCAAAACCCTCAGATTGTTTTTCAGAGTCCATAATCTCTCATGGTTTGTCTCCCCCTCCAATTTCCCATAACTCCCTTCCCTCCATGTCCCCATGTCCTCCGTGTTATTCCTTATGCTCCACAAGTAAGTGAAACCATGTGATAACTGACTCTCTCTGCTTGACTTATTTCACTCAGCATAATCTCTTCCAGTCCCATCCATGTTGATACAAAAGTTGGGTATTCATCCTTTCTGATGGAGGCATAATACTCCATAGTGTATATGGACCACATCTTCCTTATCCATTCATCCATTGAAGGGCATCTAGGTTCTTTCCACAGTTTGGCGACTGTGGCCATTGCTGCTATGAACATTGGGGTACAGATGGCCCTTCTGTTCACTACGTCTGTATCTTTATATTTTAACTAATCAGGGACTGACTGGGTTGCTTGAGCTATCTTGAAATTTTCCTCCATTGGTTGGCCCTGATTCTTTCACGGTCGCCAGCCAGGGGTCTAACCGAGACTCTAGGTTTTTGCTAGGATATCTCCCCACAGAGATTCCGGAACTTCAAGTTTTGTCTCTTCAGCTGTCAAACTACAGAAAACTCCTCTTTGATCTTCAGCAGCTTTTGGCCTACTTTCTTATCCCTGCTACAAAAAACAGTTGCAGAAAGTTGGTGCACGTGAAATTCCTTTCTCTCCAGGATCATTTTTGTTTTTTTTTTAAGATTTTATTTATTTATTTGTCAGAGAGAGAAATGAGCACAAGCAGGGGAAGCAGCAGGCAGAGGGAGAGGGAGAAGCAGGCTCCCTGCTGAGCAGGGAGCCCAACGTTGGATCCCAGGACCCCAGGATCATGACCTGAGCCGAAGGCAGACGATTAACCGAGACTCCCAGGCGTCCCCCTCTCCAGGATCATGGCCACACAAGTCCTGTTGTCCTGAACATCTTCTCACGATCACAAATCTTTTTTTTTCCTTTTAAATTTTATCTAGCTTTTCTAGGTGTTTTGTGTTAGTGTGCCACACGCTGTTTCACGACAGCTGGAAGCAGACAGCAACTGCTTCCATTCTACACAGAGCTGCAGGAACATTTGGATAAATTTTGATCAGAACATGATGCCTTCTTACCCCAATAGCATCGTATCACATTTGGGATAAAAAACCAACCACTCTCCCTGACTTACAAGATGCCGGTCCTTACCTCTCTCCCCAGCCTCATCTTATCCCCCACTCCCATCCCTCACACATGGTTATCCTCCAGCCACAGTGACCTTCCTGCTGTTGTGCAAGCCTGCCAGGCTTGGTACACTCAGGCCCTTCCTACTAGCTGCTTCCTCTATCCGCAGCATACATCTAACCAGGTCTGCCTGTATTTGGCCTCTCAGTTCATGTGAGAACAATCAGAAAGGCCTTCCTGGACCACGGCCATCTAAGTTAGCTCCTGTCCATCAGGTTTTGTTTGCTTACATTAGAACAGAAGCTCCAGGAGGCAGTATCTTGTCGTCTAATCTCGTGGCCAGATTGAAGCAGGCTGACACTGTACATGTGTGGGATTAATCCAGCCAGCTTTGAGGGCCGAGACAGAGAGGATGGAGTAGAGGCTGACAAACACCATGGCCCCAGGCTCGATTTTAATATTTGCTCAATCCACATGATATTTCTAAGCATTTGCTTTTAGAAAGTCCTTCTTTGATTTAGAGGCTTAAATATATTCTCCCGATGGGCTCTCAATAAAGAACCCCAAATCCTTCAGTTGCTGCCATTTTCTCTTTAACTTCTCTGTGTGGCTATAATCTCATTAACTGCTCATTGTATCCATTCAGGAAAGTAAACAGACCTGAAAATCAGGAGTTTTCCCTGTGTGAAAAGAGTTTCTAATTACAGTAGTAATCATAAAAAAGAGATCAATCAACATGTAGTCTTCTTTAAAAATTTTTTTAGTTGACATTATACTTAGTATGTATTTCTCTCAATTTTCCCTCTTCATTTTAAAATTCTGATAGTAAAAATAAATAAGTAAATAAATAAAAGTCTGAGAGTAAGTTTTTTCCCCCTAAGGTTTAGCGTGTTTTAATGAGCAAAAACATGTTTTAAGTTTGAACTTGCATAAATCTGAAAAAAATAACATAAGATTTTAATGCAACATTAATCATAGAAATAAATTTAGCATTTAAACTATACAGTAAAGGATATTCTTGCTCTTAAGTGCAGGTAAATTCAATTATTTCTCATGAATGTGCTTTATATGTTAGTAGGTATATACAGAGAGTAGGACAGATTGGTTCTCACTCACCTGTTTGCACAGATATTTAAAGATGTGCGTGAATTCTGTAGGAGCAGGGAATCTTCATTTTATTCACCAAGGTGCAGTATGAGACCCAGAACCCAACATTAGGTTTTGTTTGTAAGAAATAAGAGAACCAAACTATGAGAGACTCTGGACTCTGGAAACAAACTGAGGGTTACAGAAGGGAGGGGGTGGAGGGATAGGGTAACTGGGTGATGAGCATTAAGGCGGGCACGTATTGTGACGAGCGCTGGGTGGTACAGGCAACTAATGAATTGTTGATCAAATCATACGTCAAAGACTAATGATATACTGTACGTTGGCTGACTGAACATGGGAAAAAAAAAAGAAAGAAAGAAAGAAAAAAGAGAACCATGCTGGATGTATGCAACTGGTGTAAGCCCAGCCCAACAGCCATTGCTTGTCTGTGTGTACTGTGAGCTCCAACCACATGGTGTTTCTTTCTTTTTATTTTTCAACCACATGCCATTTCTGTAGAGTTCCCCAAGTGTTTGTGAGATGCCTTGGTAGTTTCGTACATGCTGTTCCTTCTACCTGGAATGCCCCCATGGCACTCCCCAAAAATGTCTCATCACCCATCATGACCTAAGTCCCACAGCACACCATCTGGGAAGTCCTCCCATCAGCATTCTGCTGCATTCTGTCCATACCTTGATTAGATCATTTATTTCATTGTGTTGTCTCCTTCCACCAGCCTAAGAGGTCTTACCTATCAATCTTTTTTGTACTTCCAAAGATTTCTATTTCTACCACAGAATAGATACCCAGTAACATTTCTTAAATTAATCATCAGCCATAGGAACTTCAACTGACTTTCCCCATTAAAAACGTTCTCACTGATCCTTCAAATTTACCCTTCAGAAGTAGCAGTTCATATGATTAGCTGAAAGACCACGTTCAACTTTTTGATAACTGTGTTCAGCCTCATCATCCAATGCTATAGATTTAAACTTTATTTTTCCTTTGAAGGGGAGGGGCTATACTCATCACTTTGAGTATCTGATAAAATCTATGGATACTCTCTCCAGAATTTATCCACAACCACCTATACACAAAACTGATCAGTATCAGGCTCTAGAGGCAGATGACCTGCTTCAAATTCTGGTTCTGCCATTTACCAGCTATGAGACCTGGGGAAAATTACTTAACTTCTCTGTCTCTTGGTTTTCCCATCTTTAAATGGAGATAAGAATAGTACATTAGGGTTGTTGTGAGGACTGAGCTAATTACATAAAATGTTTCCACTGCTTGGCATAGTAAGCCCTATATATAAGCCTTATAGAAGTAGGTTCTCAGAACTGGAGATGCTAAGAAAAACTGGATATTAGCATCTGCTTGAGGAGCTCAAAGGCTCATGGGAAAGACGGATGTGCAAATAAAAAAAGGGACAGAGAGGAAGGAGCACTTTCCTCCTGAGGTCCAGGGTGGGAGTCAAGGAGGGCCCAGTAGGGAGGTGGCATTTTAGCTGAGTCTTGATGGGTGAGCAGGACTTGCTGTTGGATTCGTTGGGAATGTAGATTTCAGGCAGACGTGAGCAAAGATTATCTATGCAGCCTCATGAAAGCATGCGGGCCAGTGGGGGACGGCAGCTACTGAGAGTGTAAGGTGCTGGAGAGTGGAGCTGAAGCACATTGCACACACTACAAATTGTTCTATTCGACACCCATGTTCAACCACCTTCTCCCTTCCCCTCCTTATTATAGAGTTGGGGAATCGAAGTACTAGATCTACCCAAACAGGTGAATGTCTGTGACAGGTAACAGGGCTTTTGCTGGGAAGGGCTTCTCTTACAGAATAAAAATGCAAAGCCTTACAAGGAGAAGGCTTTTTGCCTTTTTGCTTTCTTCCTCCCTCAAACTTGAGGTTGAGGCTTTAAGACAGGACGATGAGAGTCATCTGCTAACAGTGTGGTGGGAAGACCCAGATAGCTCAAGTCCCTCGTTGGTGTTCTCAGCAGCCACACTGCCAGAACCACCTCCCTCTGGACTTCTTGTTTGTAAAAAATACCACAGCTGGCCCCACTTCCTCTAGCTCAGAGCCAAGTGCATCCATTATGGACACAAGCGGTAAGTAACGCTGGGACAGCCAAGTCCTTGAGTGCTCTGCACAGGAGAGCATTTAGGGGTGGAAAGTGCAGATCTTCAGTCAAGTTATTTGATATTTAACTTGAGAAATCAGTTACGCTCAGTCTGAGCCTCATCGGGGAGACCTGTGGCAAAACTTACTGTAGAACACCAACTTTAGTTTTTTACTTACTTAAATTAGTTAACATACAGTGTTTCATTAGTTTCAGATGTAGAGTTCAGTAACTCATCAGTTGTATAGAACACCCAGTGCTCATTATATCACATGCTCTCCTTAAGGCCCATCACCCAACACAGTTAAGGAAAAAAGAAAAGAAAAGAACACCAACTTTAACCAGGGGAGGCTGGATAGAATGCAGGAGGTCAAAAGCAGAGGACTAGTGAGAGTGTGCTAGGATCTTTCCAGAGTGAAGTAAATCTTAACTAAGGATGCAGAAATAATTTCGGAACTTAAAGTGGATTCCAGCTGACATTTTTAGACCAAAAACATTCTGTTGGTGGTGGGTTTCTGAAATGTTCTTTGAGACTTATAATACCTTTGTGACTAAATGTTTTAGAACAAGTTGCTCTGAAGTTCTTCGGAAGAGAGAAGACACCCCCCCCACCCCAGGTACCATAAATTCCTGTGGCATCTTGTATTATCCCCAGGAATGCAGTGAGGAGACCAGAAATAATTGGTGGCAATAGCCAGGACTGAAGGAACAAATAATTTAAGATTCATTATTCCATGCTACTGGTACTCTCAGTGCTTTAGAATCTGTAGATAACCAAAGCAGTAGGAAGTTCTAGTGCAATTCCATTTCCTTTACATTGGTATAACTTTAAACATTGCTCCTCTGTAAGGCCTGGGTCAGGGTTTATTAAGCCTAGGAAGCAGGTGGTGTAATTTAAGAGACAATGAACGAGATTTGTCCCCAAATATCTAATTACACTTTCTTATTCAAGGACGCTTGTAAAGTCTACAACAGAGATGATCTATTCTGAAGAATAAAGGAAGGAAACCTGTCCAAAGCAAGTCCTTGGGAAGGAGGAGCACATTCCCATCAGTAACAGCCTGATGAAGGTAACTTCAGGCTCAGAATCACTGATTTCTTCAATCCACATGAGTAATAGGACATGCTGAGATTTGAACCAAGATTTGTGTGGCTGCAAATCTTTGCCTTTTTTTTTTTTTTTAAGATTTTATTTACTTATTTGACAGACAGAGATCACAAGTAGACAGAGAGGCAGGCAGAGAGAGAGGAGGAAGCAGGCTCCCCACTGAGCAGAGAGCCCAATGCGGGGCTGGATCCCAGGACCCTGAGATCATGACCTGAGCCGAAGGCAGAGGCTTAACCCACTGAGCCACCCAGGCGCCCCAAATCTTTGCTTTTAACACCAACATTATATGGTAGCCCCTCCCACGCCCTAAGCCTCCCTGCTGCCCAGCTCACACAGTCAGCAGGTCACAACCTCAAGCCAAAGCATGTGAGTTAAGCTGCCCAGCAGGTTGTGACAACTTTCTGTTAGTTCCCTAAGAGAGAACTTAGTCACCGTGAGGCCAAGCCTGACATGCGTGTGGCTTTACTGAGGAACGTCCTCACTCCTGGCCGGTAGAGGACACACATTCGGGAGTGGAGACAGGCTTTCACGAGACAGAAGCAACCATTCGATACTCCAGCAAGTTACTGAACACCATTCAGACCAGAAAGGTGGGATGCACAATTAGGGTTCATGTTTATTTAAATCAAACAATATGTAACTCCCAGGGGTATTGTAGGGCTTCATGATTTACCTGTTCCAGGAAATGGACAGTTTTAGAATCTCCGGAACTGGTCTAGAGGGACACATTTAAAATCTGGCACTCTCGCCTAAGGACTGCACACGTGGAAGAGTGTAAGAATGCTCCTCTTCGGGCGCCTGGGTGGCTCAGTTGGTTGAGCAACTGCCTTGGGCTCAGGTCATGATCCCGGACTTCCAGGATCAAGTCCCGCATCGGGCTCCCAGCTCCTTGGGGAGTCTGCTTCTCCCTCTGACCTTCTCCTCTCTCATGCTCTCTCTCACTCATTCTCTCTCAAATAAAAAAATAAAAATCTTTAAAAAAAGAAGAAGAAGAAGAAGAAGAAGAAGAAGAAGAAGAAGAAGAGGAAGAAGAAGAAGAAGAGGAAGAAGAAGAAGAAGAAGAAGAAGAAGAAGAAGAAGAAGAAGAAGAAGAATGCTCCTCTTCTTTCTCCCACACAGAGGTACCGGGAGGCTGTCCTGCTTTCAGATGCAGGTTCTGAATCAGATGAAGAAGCTACAGCAGGCCTCCTGAGTGTAGTTGCAAGTTTCCTGAAGGCCTTGAGGGCCTCCAGCAAGATCCCTGAGTTACAACCCACAGAGAACACAGTTCTCTTCTAAGACCAGAGAGCCCTGAACTTAGCAGCAGTCTGGGGCTCCAAGAAAGGAGGGCACGGCATGTGGGCTGGTTTATGGTCAGTTGTTCCAGCTGGCCACTCAGACCTCTTTTCAGGGCCCACAACACTCACCTCGGCCTGCCAGATGGGGTTCACGGTGTTGCCTATGATCTTGGATCTCCTCTCCTGTCCATGGTGTGGGAGGGCAGGGAAGATGCTGTGCTTTCCAGGCTGAATGGAAATCTTCAGGTAAGGGTCTGGGTTGAAAAACATCCCTTTCTTCAACCCCATGGCCTGGAAATCTATAAAATTAGGAACATTTTAATTTAAATGTGTTTTGGTGAGGTTAAAGATCATATCAGGCTTTACACAAGGAGAAAAGTCCATCTAAAATGTGGAAAAGTCTTTCCAATCTTTAGACTGTTTTCTACCTCATTACAAAGACAGACTGATGTGTCTTCAGAACCCATTATATGGAACAATTACTGGCATATAGAAAACCATTCCTTGTCAGAAATCAATACAACAGATATTGTAGTTACTATGTGTTTTAAGAGAGGATGGTTGGCCCTTCCTGGACTGGACTTCCAGCATTCCTCAGGACAGTTGGGGTGAGGGCCTAAGGTCACCTCAGGAAACCTGGTGGACACTGAGAGAAGAAATCCAACTGAGAATTCTATGGGTCTAAGTGAAAATTCCTCTGCAAAGTGGAGAGGTAAGAAGGCTAAGGGCTGTGGTCTCACAGTGAATATAGTAGGTCTATCAACCCATGTCTATGCGGCAGAACCAAAATGGGAACCAATTAACAGAGATATTGCCTCCTTCCCCAGCCCCATGCTGCCCATCCTACATGGCATCCCTCTCAGGCTTCAGGATTACACTGAGTTTTGGTTAGTGAAATTCCCTCTTGGTTTCTGGAAGGCAGTTAAGTTTTCTACACTTCTGCTGTTTCCACAGGTTTGCACAAATAACTGTTATTTCTCAAGCATTTCAACAGGAACATAAGAATGGTAAATCAGGAGTTGCCGGCTTTCTGCCCTAATAACACAAAAGTATTGAGTTTCTTCTCCCTTTTTCTTTAACTTGGATACATGCTAATGTCATCAACTATTTCTTCTTTTAAATAAAAGACTTTATTTTGAGGGGGCGCCTGGGTGGCTCAGTGGGTTAAGGCCTCTGCTTTCGGCTCAGGTCATGGTCCTAGGGTCCTGGGATCGAGCCCCGCATCAGGCTCTTGGCTCATCGGGGAGCCTGCTTCCTCCTCTCTCTCTCTGCCTGCCTCTCTGCCTACTTGTGATCTCTGTCTGTCAAATAAATAAATAAAATCTTTGAAAAAAAAAAAAAAGACTTTATTTTGAGGGGGGAGATGTAGGTTCACAGCAAAATGAAGAAGAAGTACAGATTTTCCCATATACCTCTTGCCTCACACATGCAGAGCCTTCCCCATTATCAACATTCCCCACTAGCGGGGCGCATTTGTTACAACTGATGAACTTATACCGACACATCATTATTACTCTAAGTCCATAGTTTACATTAGCGTTCACTTTTGGTGGTGTACCTTCTATGGGTTTGGACAAATGTATCCATTATTAGAGTATCATACGGAATTTGTATACTGCCCTAAAAAGTCCTCTGTTCTCCCCCTCTCCCATATCCCCCACCCCCACCCCCAGGCAACCACTGATTTCCCTACTGACTCCACAATTTTGACCTTCCCATAATGCCATATAGTTGGAATCATACAGTATGTAGCCTTTCACTTAGTAATATGCATTTAAGGTTCCCTCATGTCTTTTTCTGGTCTGACAGCTCATTTCCTTTTAGCAACAGACATCAATCCATTGTCTGGATGTACTACAGTTTATTCATCCATTCACCTACTGAAGGACATCTGAGTTGCTTCCACGTTTTGGAAATTACAAAAAAAAGTTTCTATGAACATCTGTGTGCAGGTTTTGTACAGAGTTAAGTTTTTAATTCATTTGGGTAAATACCAAGGAATGCAATCACCGGATCCTATGGTAAGAGTATGTTTAGTTTTGTAACAAATCACCAAACTGTCTTTGAAAGTGGCTATACCACTTTGCATTCCCACCAGCAACCACTGAGAGTTCTCATTGTTCCACATTCTTGTCAGCATTTGGTGTTGTCAGAGTTCTGGATTTTGGCCATTCTAGTAGGTATGTGGTGGTATCTCATTGTTGTCTTCATTTGCGTTTCCCCAGTGACATACGATATGGAGCATGTTTTCATATGATTTTTTGTCATCTGTATGAGATGTCTGCCATGATCTTTGGCCCAATTTTTAAATTGAGTCATTTGTTTTCATATTGAGTTTCAAGAGTTCTTTGTATAACAGATAATGTCCCTTTAACAGATGAGTATTTTATAAATATTTTTGCCCAGTGTGGCTTGTCTTATTCTCTTGACATTGTCTTTTGTGGTGTAGAAGCTTTTAATTCCAATAAACTTCATCCTTTATCAATTATTTCTTTCATGCACCACATCTTCAGTGTTGTAGCTAAAAAGCCATTGTCATACCCAATGTCATGGAAATTTTCTCCTGTTAACCTTCAAGGAGTTTTATAGTTTTGCATTTTACACTTAAGTCTGATCCATTTTTGAGTTATTTGTAAAAACTGAGGTATACTTGACATATAAAATTATATTAGTATCAGGTGTACAACATGATTCATGTATTTGTATTACATTTGTATGAATGCAAAATGATTACCAAATAAGTCTATTTAACAGCCGTCACCACACACCATTATAACTTTTTCTTCTGATAAAAACGTTTAAGATCTATTCTCTTAGCAACTTTCAAATACACAGTACAGTATTATTAACTTTAGTCACTATGCTGTACATTACATTCACATCATTTATTTGTTTTACAACTGGAAGTTTGTATCTTTTGACCATCTTCACCCATTTTGCCCAACCCAACCAATCCACGAGCTTGATTTTTTTTTTTTTTGAGTCCATGTATAAGTGAGGTTATATGGTCTTTGTGTTTCTCTGTGTGACTTATTTCATTTAGCGTAATGCCCTCAAGTCCATCCACGTTGTCCAAATAGCAAGATTTCATTCTTTTTTTAGCTGAATATCATTGTATTGTGTATATATATATGCCACCATTTCTTTATCTATTCATCCATCAGTGGACACTTAGGTTGCTTCTGTGTCGTGGTTATTATAAATAATGTCTCAAGGAACATGGGGGTGCATATATCTTTTTGAGTTAATGTTTCCATTTCTTTGGATAAACACCCAGAAGTGGAACTGCTGAATGCTATGGTAGTTCTATCTTTAATTTTTTGAGGAACCTCCATACTGGTTTTCATAGTGGCTGCACTAACTTACATCCCCACCAATAGTGCCCCAAGGTTCCCTTCTCTACCACCTCACTAACTCTTGTTTCCCTTGTCTTTTTTTTTTTTTTAAATATTTTACTTATTTATTTGATAGAGAGAGACACAGCGAGAGAGGGAACACAAGCAGGGGGAGTGGGAGAGGGAGAAGCAGGCTTCCCACTGAGCAGGGAGCCCAATGTGGGGCTCAATCCCAGGACTCTGGGGTCATGACCTGAGCTGAAGGCAGATACTTAATGACTGAGCCACCCAGGCGCCCCTCCCTTGTCTTTTGATACTAGTCATTCTAACACGTGTGAGAGGATATCTCATTGTGTGTGTGTGTGTTTTTTTAAAGATTTTATTTATTTATTTGACATGCAGAGATCACAAGCAGGCAGAGAGGTAGGCAGAGGGGAGAGGGGGAAGCAGGCTTGCTGCAGAGCAGAGAGCCTGATGCGGGGCTCAATCCCAGGACCCTGAGATCATGACCTGAGCTGAAGGCAGCGGCTTAACCCACTGAGCCACCCAGGCGCCCTCATTGTGGTTTTGATTTGCATTTCACTTATGGTAAGTGATACTGAGTATCTTTTTGTGTACTTGTTGGCCATCTATACGTCTTCTTTGATGAGATGTCCATTCCGATCTTCTGCACATTCTTAAGTCAGATTTTTTTTTTCCTGCTGAGTTGCATGAGTTCTTTATATATTTTGGATATATAACCCCTTTATATATTTTGGATATTAACCCCTTTTCAGAAATATAATTTGCAATTATTTTCTCTTACTCCTTTCCATTTTGTTGACAGTTTCCTTTGTCGTGCAAAAGCTTTTTAGTTTGATGTATTTGATGTATTTATTTTTGCTTTTGTCGCCTTTGCTTTTGTCAAATCCCAAAAAATCACCACCAAGACTCATGTCTATGCTTTCTTATAAAAGTTTTGTGATTTCAGGTCTTATGTTCAAGTCTTTAATATATTTTGAGTTTTTTTTTGTATGGTGAAATATAGGGTCTTGTTTTATTCTTTTGCATGTGGCTGTCCTGTTTTCCCAGAATTGTTTATTGACTAGATTGTCTTTTTCTCATTGTATATTCTTGGCTCCTTGCTGTAAATTAAATGGCCATAAAAGAGTATGTTTATTTCTGGACTCTCTATCTGTTCCTTTGATCTATCTATGTGTCTTGTTTTTATGTTAATATCATACTGTTTTGATTGTTATAGTTTTGTAATATAGTTTGAAATTGGGAATGATTCCTCCAACTTTGCTCTTCTTTCCTCAGATTGCTTTGGTTACTGGGGGTCTTTTGTGGTTCCATAAAAATTTCGGAATTCTTTGTTCTATTTCTGTGAAAAAATGCCATTGGAATATTGATAGAGATTGCACTGAATATGTAGATTGCTGTGGGTAGTATGGACATTTTGACTATATTAATTTTTCTCATCCATGAGCATGGACTATCTCCCCATTTATTTGCATTTTCTTCAATTTCTTTCATCAGTGTTTCTTGTTTTTGGTGTACAGGTCTGTCTTCCCTTAGTTACATTTATTCCTAGGTATTTCAGCCTTTCTGATGAAATTATAAATGGGATTATTTTCTTAATTTCTTTTTCTGAGAGTTCATCATTAGTACAGAAACAGCAGATTTTTGTATTTTGATTTTGTGTCTTCCAGCTTTATTGAATTTATTATTTCTAACAGTTATTCAGTGGGTTAATTTTTGGGAAGGGTATAAGTTCTGGATATAGAGTCTTTTTTTTTTTTTTTTTGCATGGAGATGTCCAGTAGTTCTAGCACCATCTGTTGAAAAGACTGTCTTTATTCCACTGTATTGCCATTGTTCCTCTGTCAATGATCAGTTGACTAAATTTATATGGGTCTCTTTCTGGATACTCTATTCTGTTCCACTGATCTATCTGTCCTATCACAATATGACACTAACTTGATTACCATAGCTGTAGTAAGTCTGAAGTTGAGTAAGTCAGTTCTCCAACTTTGATCTGCTCTTTCAATACTGTGTTGGTTTTATGGGTCTTTGCATCTCTCAATAAATTTTAGAGTCATGTATCAGTATCTACAAAATGACTTACTGGGGTTTTAACTGGGATTGCACTGATTCTATAGAAAAATTAAAATCTTGACAATACTGACTCTTTTAATCTATCAATATGGCATATCTCTCCATTCATTTAGTTCTTTAATTTCATTCATCAGAGTTTTGTAGTCTTCCTCATATAGACTTTGTACAAATATTGTTAGAGTTATATCTAAACATTTCACTTTTGTGGGTGCTAATACAAAAAGGAATTTTGTGTTTAATTTCAAATTCCATTTGTTCATTGCTGGTATACAGGAAAGTAACTGACTTTTTGTTTATTAACCTTTATCCTGAAATCTTGCGATAATTATTTACCAGTGGCTCTTTAGGCACACATTTGCTTTACTGGGGCTCACTTAGACATGAAAAAAATGCCAGTTGACTGTCTATCTCCCAAGGACACTCATGTACTCAGTGTCTTTGGTCTTAGCTCTCTGACATTCACAGTCTACGACATTTGTTGGTTGACAACAAGCTAAGGTAACAGTTTTCTGTGTTCCACAGAGTCCTAGAGCTTCATGCCATTGTGTCTCCCCAAAGACCACTTAGGATGGAATTTAATGTGTAGGGCTCTGAGCTTTGTATGCCATTTTAGGCAGAGTAACTCAGTTTTTCTTTTAATTTTGAAATTATTCTGGATTTACAGAAGAGTTGCAGAGATGGTACAGATATTTTCAAGATATCTTTACCCAGTTTGCCCCACTGTTGCTATATTACAGAACTATAATGCATTATGAAAACTAAAAAATTAGATTACTCAACTAAATACTATTAATTAAGTTACATACTTTATTTGGATTTTCACTGACTTTTCCACAAATGTACTATTTTGAGCAGCTTGGTTTTTATCTGTTTTACCAAATGAGCTTCATGTGAGATTTCATTTAGACAGTCTGCTGGTTGCTTCTCTCCCTGGGCTTTCTCCTACCTCCACTTTATAAACTTTCAGATAATGCTAGTGACGATGGAGGCAAAGTGAAATGGCAGCTTTTATTCTTATTGTCTCAAAGTGCTTTAGCATCTATTACTTACTGACTCTTCCGGTATCCTTATGAGGTCAAGGAAAACGGAGCAGATATTTTTAATTTTTGTTTTAAATTAAATGTGGAATTAAACTAGCAGATGGGGAAACCGAGGCACATAGAGATGGAGTAACTTGTAGGTAAGAGTCAAATTGAAGTAGGTCACCTAACTGTTGGTTGACCTTTTCATTGTCTCCATAGGCCTTCAGGTGAGCAAAACATACCTGAGAGAGAAAAGCTGATCAGCCTCCGACTTCCTTGGCCTTGGACAGTCTCATCAGAGCCAATGCTTTTAAAAATCTGTAAGAAGGAAAATGGGAGACAAGCAAAACAAGCATTGAAAGAGATACTCACACTGCAAAGCAAACATGCTTAATCACAGTTATTTCTCCAACTATAGTCTATAAAGACAGCAGTGTTGTGATTTTATTAGGCTACTATTGATTAAAACAAGCTTCTAGCAATCTTATGTCTTTCCCAGTAATAGAGGATCTGCTAGTGGGGAGGAGGGGTATTTTTCAGAGTAATGGAAATCAACAAACACAATTACTGTAATATTAGAGGCTCTTTGTAACTACTTATGTAAACAACATCTTTTCACATTCAAATTTGCAAAAACTATTTATTAAAGCAGACCCTAAGGCAACAGAATGATAGGTCAATAGATGTTTACTGCTGTAATTATAATGTGTTTCCATTTAGCAAAGTATGCTGTAAAACTGCGGTACCTCCATTTCTTCTGATCTGTATTATTATCTAGGGATTTCCAGGAAATTCTGTGTATTAGGGAAGAGCCTGAGCATAACATTGAGAACTACTCTGAGGTCTCTCTTATTTAATCTGGGAAATTTCAGAAACATAATTGTTACATGGATTATCTGTAGTCTGGTAAGTATTTGCCAGTCAAGTTGCTAAAATGTTTTATTTTCCAGCATTGCTCAATATATATCTGCTAATTTTTAATCAGAACACCTAAAGTCTTTGCTTCCATTTTCTCCTAGGAAAGTTCTACTCAGAAATGATCGTGACTATTTATTCAAAGGCAGATTTACTATTTAAAGCACTGCATTTGCAGAAAGTAATTTTTAAAGTCAGATTATTAAGCAAATTCATAGTGTCTACTTTTTTTTTTTGGTAAGGACTTTATTTATTTATTTATTTGACAGAGAGAGAGAGAGAGAGAGAGAGCACAAGCAGGGGGAGAGGCAGAGGGAGAGGGAGAAGCAGGCTCCCTGCAGAGAAGGGGAAGCCCAATGCAGGACTCAATCCCAGGACTCTGGGATCATGACCTGAGCCAAAGGCAGTGGCTTAACCAACTGAGCCACCCAGGCGCCCAAGTGTCCAGCCCTTTTTTTTTTTTTTTTTAAGATTTTATTTATTTATTTGACAGACAGAGATCACAAGTAGGTAGAGAGAGAGGAAGAGAAGCAGGCTCCCTGCTGAGCAGAGCCCCATGCGGGGCTCAATTTCAGGACCCCAGGACCATGACCCGAGCCGAAGGCAGAGGCTTCAACCCACTGAGCCAGCCAGGCGCCCCCCAAGTTTCCAGTTTTTAGGAGATAATCTGTCCTGAGAAAGGAGAAGACAGAAAACTTGAACTTGACGACCTCTAGCTCAAAGCCTCTGTTGCAGGTTGTGGGGCTGTTTCTATTGCCTTTCAGTATCCTTGATGCTGTAAGAGTATGACTGTATGTTACCACCAAGCTGCCTTTGTAAGACTTGAGTGTAACGACTGGGCATCACTAGGGCTCACAACTTTGGCCCAGGAGAGTACAAAGGGATTTCTAGAATCCTTCCTCATACTGAGCTGGTGCCCCTGGTGTGCCTAGGTGCTTGGCTTTAGCTAATGTGCAAATCTCCTCAGTATACCTGTTTCAGACCCAAGTGCAAGGTGCATCTCAGGGCTCCTGGGCTGCTGGCAGAGGAAATCAATATCCATGACATATGGAATAGATCTTGGCATCAAGTGAGACAAGAGACAGGTCTGTTCTCTGAGTCTCATTTGATAATAAAGAATCAGAGGAAGACACGGCCTGGGATTTGTGGGTTGGGAATATGGGCTTGTCCCAAGGCATTATATCCCCTCAATTTGGAAAGCCTGATTCTTCCTACTCTGTGTGTGGTCTTCACATTGCCCGGCTGACACAGAGCCAGAGAAGTCAACAAACAGCTCACACACTGTGTCCTCAGCCTCGACCCTTCTCCTAACTCTTGAAGTGGCCAATACACCTAAGTATAAATCAAAATTACTTAATGTAAACTTTTCTTCTTTGTCGGACCTATGTCCAGATGAAGGCCATAGGAGCTCCCGATAGGCTGGCCACAACCCCTTATGCTGCTGTACCTGCCAGTGTAGGACAATGACAACTGTCTTCCTAATTCTAGTTTAAAGATGCCAACATCTAGCTGATCTCCTCAGAATATAAGATCATTGAAGACACAACAAAAACTATACTTTAATATAGACTTGTAGAATTTTAAGTCTCAAGTGTGTGCATTCCAATTTTTAAAAAGTGGAGGATTAAACTACACATTTCCTAACAGACTAACACAAGCTTAAACCTTCAGTCATAGCAAAGGATAGTTTGAAGCATATATATCTTGCTTCTTCCTATTTAAATATCCCTCTGCTGGTTATTCAGGATATTTATAAATTTGTAAATATGCAGGATATTTACAAACTATTTCTTCATCTTTATGGCATCAAAAAACAGGTCTGTAGACCAAGAGAGAAGTGTATATTTTTCAGAGGCTACTAAGCTCACAGGGGAGACACGCATTTAAAACCCCACAGAAGTCTACTTAACTCGTGGCTTTTTGTTAATGTTATTTACAGTCATCTCGGCGCCAGATTGACGATATGAATGTGGCAGCCAACAGTAACTGTGATTAACATTTTCCAGGAAGTAAAAATGTTTGCGTGTTTTAGGAAGGTTCTGCATCCTGACGTCTTGGTGGAGGTGAGTTCCACGGGTGTGTTTAAGGTTAAAAGATCTGCCGCACATATAGACGCCCTACCACTTATGGACTGTGAAAACGGTGTGAAGACTCGGCCGGAGAGTTCACCCTGGAACCACCTGAGTGAGGTGATGGAGGCACGTGAACAGACTGCGCATCTTCTCGGGTCAGTAGGTTCTCTTAGTTCCCTTTGCTCTTCCTGGTGTATGATGCCTCGCTGTTACCCTAAACGCCCGGTGCTAGTCCCAAGGCCCCCACTCGGATGCGGCCCTTGCCATTTCACTGGTTGTTTCCCACACAGATGTCTCCACAGCAAGCCTCCTTGGCAAATGGCTTAACAGATTCACAGCCGAATCTGTTGGTGGTGTGCAGAAGATTCCCGAAGGCCACCGAGAAGGCCCCTGGGGTTGAGTGAAGGGCTTTGGGGTTAATTCTGATGTATCTCTCCTACTCACATTCTCATTTTCTCTTTAGGTCTGCTGTCTGAAAGGCTCTAAGTATGAATCCACACCGTTACATGCTCCCAGAACACAATTAGGCAAAAACTAGAGTGGAGAGCAGGCCTTTTTACCCTGGCAGGGGACCTCTGCTTCAGCGGTATGAAGATGTGTAGCTGTTCGCCGGAAACAGGCGTGCCTTGAACATGCGGTCATATGAGCGTGTTGACCTACATCCTCCATCTCCCAGTGTCTGAGAACACAGAGGTTTTTTGACGGGTGCCCGCTCCTTCCCAGAGGTAGGCAAGTGTGCCCTGGGGTGGGGGTGGGGCAAGGACATCTGCTCTGGAGCACCCACTGTACTCAAAATTTGGGGTAAAACTAATTTAAAAACAAACATGAAGAGCTTTAAAGTCGAATGCAAAATATGTGTGCATTTTGAGGTAAAAAAGGAGTTTTCAAAGAACTCTCTTGCATGGGAAAGGTGACTCTTGAGTTGTTTCTGTGACTGTCCCAGACCTGGCTCCTCTTCCTCAGGTAAAAGCTGGAAAAGCTCCATGTAGCACACTGACCCACCCCCAGCATTTCCAATAGGGGTGTGGCCACAGTATGCTCAATTCTAATGCATTAACTCCATTTATATAGCCACAATTATTCTCAAATAATTGTAGCTGACTCTTCCTTCTAAGATGCTGACAAGGTTTGTGTTCAGTTCCAGAACAATTCAAGCAACAATGATGCCAGAAGTTGAAATTCGTGACTTCCCTGAACCTTTATTTGTTTATTTTTAAAAAGATTTTATTTATTTATTTGACAGAGACGGAGATCACAAGTAGGCAGAGAGGCAGGCAGAGAGAGAGGAAGGGAAGCAGGCTCTGTGCTGAGCAGAGAGCCCGATGTGGGGCTCGATCCCAGGACCCTGAGATCATGACCCGAGCCAAAGGCAGAGGCTTAACCCACTGAGCCACCCGGGTAGCCCTGAATCTTTATTTATATACCTGAGCCAGGTAACTCTGATTTTCCTATAAATGCAAAGTGCAGGGCTCCATGACTGTTAATATGAATTTAAAAATCAGGTGCCAGCTAACACTGCATTACCAATAGTAAGCTATCCAAGCTGTGGCATATTAGCAGCCAAGAGCAGGGAATTACAGGTTCCATTTTAGATCAGAGATCAGTGGTTCCCATACAGTTCGATATATCTTGCCTCCATCTAATAATTAATCTGATATGCCTCCAAGTGGCCTTCAAAAAATACAGAAAAAGAAATCAAACAAATCCAAGTCCCAAGTTTCATTTCTAAGTCTCTGAAATGTTCAAATGTGCAAATAATAAACAAAGAAACACATTATAAATGTTTATAGAGCATTTTAAGTACATTTGTCTTACTGAATCCTCATAATATGATTATGAGGTGGTTAGGCAACTCATTCCAAATTCTCCAGCAGAAAGGTCTATAAGCCTAAAGTACAAAGTCATCCTTAGGGGCATAAAAGAATAAAATATAAAATTCTAATAGTCAACCACATCCCAGGCCATTTCCCAACCCCAGGGACACCTGTGATGGAAGACTTACAAGGCCCATCCAAGGGGCAAGAGACAAGCAACAGGGATGAAGGCTAATGACATGTCAAGCCCGGAGCCAGTACTTCTAGACATACTCTTAGAATGGTTTACAAATTAAGCATCATTCACTCATCACTAGTTCACAAATGTGAAAGCTGAGCTCAGAACGATTTGTTGGCTTCCCCAAATGCACCTGGGATGAATCCATCTCTGGTCCCTCTGGCTTAAATAGAGTGAGTTGCAGAACCTGTAACAGAGAGCTTCAGGCCGGTGAGGCCATTTCCTCAGACCCGGCCTGGCTGCTCAGCTCTTCAGCTCCTATTCTGTTCATACTCTGTTCATATTTTGCTTCCTCCTCTCTGCCTTCTGATGCTGCTGTCACCAAGCCAGCTTCTAGAGTCCCCACTGCTCCTACTTTATTGTCTTGAAGGCAAGGCATGGGCTTCCCAATCTCAGGGGTCTTCTGCTAATCACTTTGGGCAAAAAGAGAGGGGTTGGAAAATGAGGTATTCCTCCTAGTTTTCATTGTGTGAATTGAATAAAACATGTAACTACTGGGGAATGATTTTCCAGCTCTGACTGCTTTGGGCAACACAGGACTGCAGACATTATTAGCACCAGGAGCAAATCTCCTTGGGGGCAAGGGTCTGCTGTGCGTGATTGGCTTTCTTTAAAGAAAGTGAGGAGACTGTGTACAGAGCATGCTAGCTGGAAGTAAGCAAATCCTGGATGTTCCCTGATGATTTTTAGTTTTTCTAGTTATTTGTTTAAAGAATAGTTTCTTGTGTAGTGTAGACTATTCTGAAAGTAGGAGTATAACAAACTCTACCAAATTCTAAGGCATAGTTGAGTCATTCTCTTTGTTCCGGGGCTGGGGTCCCTGACTTTAGCTGCATCAGAATCACCCGCGGGGCTTCATAAAATATAGACTAACAGGCCCGATTCCCGAGAGTCTGATTTTGTAGGTTTGGGGAGGGCCCAAGAGTCTGTATTTCTACCAAGGCTCAGATGAGGCTAATGCTGCTGAGGGGACCACACTTGGAGAAGCATCAGTCTTAAGTGTCGATTTCTTTCAAACAGTAATAGAAAGATGCCTTAGATTTGTCTGTAACTCTTATCTCAAACTGTCCTGATCCTATTTCCAAGCACCAGAAGCAGGTTCTGTAATGCCTTGGCCCATGGAGGCCCCATGCGCTGTTCAAGCCTGTACCAATTAGGGATAAAAAATCCAATTCTCTGCAGATCTGGATGACTGTCACCTAGACAGTGAGGCCCTCAGTCTGTGAAGGGTCCTCCACTCTACTCTCTGCGAGCTGATCACTGTTGCCTGGTTCCACCTGCAAAAGGCATTCTTTTGCACTCACTGAGCACAAGTGAGGCTGCAGGCTGTATGGTCCAGTGACATGTTTTCTTTGGCTAATACAGTCATAGAATTTTAAAAAATTAGTTTCCAACACATTTTTTTAAATTAAACTATTTGGGACGCCTGGGTGGCTCAGTTGGTTAGGCGGCTGCCTTCGGCTCAGGTCATGATCCCAGCGTCCTGGGATCGAGTCCCACATCGGGCTCCTTGCTCGGCGGGGAGCCTGCTTCTCCCTCTGCCTCTGCCTACCACTCTGTCTGCCTGTGCTCGCTCTCTCTCTCTCTCTCTAACAAATAAATAAATTAAAAAAAAATAAATTAAACTATTTAAAATGTGGGTTTCAGGTTTTTCCAGAATATCCAGAGTAAGCAACTGAAGCTGAGAAGTGGCAGTAGCACACCTTCCCAGGCCATCTCTCTAGAGCTGCCTTCATCAATCCTAAGACATCCATTGCTTTCCATGTTAATGCTGTGAAATCGGGGTATCGCTAATCATCAATGTGTCTTATAATTGTAATTGGGAAGCTTTTTCCAGCATGGTGGTATGAAAATCAATGATGCATCTTAATATCCATGGCATTTTAGATTTCATGAAATGTGATACCAACTTGGTTCCCTGGAAGCTTTTGGTATGTATGTATGTATGTATGTGTGTAGTATGTATGTATGCATGTAAGTATGCACGTACACGCACATGTATGGGTACACATACATGTGTGGGGGCATTAACGTACTGTGTACACATGTAATCATGTACACACGTGTGTGCATGTGTGTGTGTACATGGGTGTGTGTGGGTATGTATGTATGTATTTTTTACTTTTTTCTGTTTCATTTAAAATAACTTAGGAGATGAAACTCACATAACATAAAACTGACCTTTTCTTTTTTTTAGTATTTTATTTATTTGACAGAGAGAGATCATAAGCAGGCAGAGAGGCAGACAGAGAGGGAGGGGGAGAGGGAAGCAGGCTCCCTGCTGAGCAGAGAGCCCAATGTGGGGTTCGATCCCAGGACCCTGAGATCATGACCTGAGCCCAAGTCAGGGGCTTAACCAACTTAGCCACCCACGAACCCCTAAAATTGACCATTTTATTTTATTTTTTAATTTTTTATTTGACAGACAGAGATCATAAGTAGGCAGAGAGGCAGGCAGAGAGAGAGAGAGAAGCAGGCTCCCCGCTGAGCAGAGAGCCCGATGCGGGGCTCGATCCTAGGACCCTGGGATCATGACCTGAGCTGAAGGCAGAGGCTTTAACCCACTGAGCCACCCAGCGCCCCTAAAATTGACCATTTTAAATGGAACAATTCAGTAGCATTTAACATTCACAATATTGTATGACCACTGGTTTCTCTATGTCTTAGACATTTTAATGATTCAGAGTAAAATCTTAAACCTTATGCCCATTGAGCATTTTCTTCCCAGTCTTCTTTCCTCCCCAGCACCAGGAAAACTCCAATTTACTTTCTGTCTCTGTGGATTTACATATTTCAGATATTTCATATATATGGGCTCATACAATATATGGCCTTCTGTGACTGGATTCTTTCACTTACTGTAATGTTTCTGAGGTTTGTATGAATCAGGGCTCTCCAGAAAAACAGAACCAACAGTGTGTGTGTGTGTGTGTATACACACGCGCGTGTGTGTGCACACACACACATATAATAAGGAACTGGGTCACACATTTTTAGAGGCTTACAAGTCCTAACATCTGCAGTTAGCAAGCTGGAGACTCAGGAGAGCTGATGGTGTAAGTTCCAGTGTGAAAGCCAGCAGTCAAGACCCATGAAGGGCTGATGGTTCAGTCTGAGTCCTAAGGCAGGGAAAAACAGATGTCTCAGCTAGAAGGCAGTCAGGCTGAAGGAATTCCCTTTCATTCAACATTAGGTTAGGATTATTTTCTATTTAGATCTTCAGTTCCTAGGATGAGGCCCACCAACATTACAAAGGGCAATCTGTTTTACTCAAGTAACGTAAATGTTAAGCTCATCCGAAAATACCCTCACAGGAAAAACCCAGAATAATGTTTGACCAAATATCAGTGCACCCTGTGTCCCTGTCAAGTTGACATAAAATTAACCATCAAAAGGTTTCCCCATGATTAATCCTCTTTATGGCTGAATAATCCATGGCATGTATATGCCAGTTTTTCTTGTTGTTGAAATCCTGTCAAATTATTTTTCCCCTAGCTTTGAGATATAATGGACATATAATGATGTTGTAAGTTTAAGTCATACAATGTGTTGGTTTGATACACTTATATACCACAGAATGATTACCACCATAGTTTTAGGTAACATCTCCATCATGTCATATAATTACCATTTCATTTTTGTGGTGAGAACATTTAAGATCTACTCTCCTAGTAACTTTCAAGTTCATAATCCAGTATTATTAACTATAATCACCATGATCAACATCAGATCCCCAGAACATTATTCATCTTACAATTAAAAATTTGTATGCTTTGACCAAAATCTCCCCACCATCCCCCACCTCTCCACCCATAGAATCCACCCCTCTACTACTCTGTTTCCATGAATTTGGCTTTTTTGGATTACACATATAGGTGATACCATACAGTATCTGTCTTTTTCCGTCTTAGCACAATGCTCTCAAGATCCATGTTGTTGCAAATGGCAGGATTTCTTTTTTTCTCATGGCTAAATAATATCATTCATATATCTATATACCTATATCTATACTTATCTCAGAGTTTCTTTACCTATGCACTCACTGATGGACACTTAAGTTGTTTCCAGAGCTTGGCTACTGTGAATAATGCTGTAATGAACATGGCAATGCAGATATCTCTTCAAGATTCTGGTTTCATATTTTTGGATAGACACCAGAAGTGGGATTGCTGGATTATATGAAAATTCTATTTTTAATTTTTTAAAGATTTATTTATTATTTATTTGTCAGAGAGAGAAAGAAGGAGGGTGGGAGAGCATGAACAGGGGGAGTGGCAGGCAAAAGGAGAAGCAGGCTCCTTGCTAAGTAAGGAGCCTGATGCGGGACTTGATCCTAGAACCCTGGCACCATGACCTGAGCCAAAGGCAGATAGATGCATAACTGACTGAGCCACCCAGGTTTCCCTATTTTTAATTTTTTGAGGAAACCCATACTGTTTTCCAGAGTGGCTGCACCAATTTACATTCCCACCAACAGTGCACAAGGATACCTGTTTCTCCACATCCTCACCAGCATTCATCTCTTATCTTTTTGATGATGGCCATTTTAATAGGTGCAAGGTGATAGTTCATTGTGGTTTTGATTTGCATTTCCCTAATGATGAGTGATGTTGAGCATCTTTTCATGTGTCTGCTGCCCATCTGTATGTCTTCTTTGGAAAAATGTCTATTCAGGTCCTCTGCCCATCTTTAAATTGGTTTGTTTTTGGCTACTGAGGTCCATTAGTTCTTTATATATTTTGGATACTGGCACCTTATCAGATAACATGATTTTCAAGCACTTTCTCCCACTTTGTAGGTTGCCTTTTCATTTTGTTCATTTTTTCTTTTGCTGTGCACAAGTTTTTTAGTTTGATGTGGTTCCACTTATTAATTTTTGCTTTATAGTTAATTTTGCTCTGTTGCCTGTGACACTTTTGGTGTCCTATCCAACATATCATTGCCAAGACAAGGTCAAGGAGCTTTTTCTGTATGTTTTCTCTGAGGAATTGTATGGATTCTGGTATTTCACTTAAGTTTTTAATCCATTTGAGTTAATTTTTGTGAATGGTAGGAGATATAGGTCTAATTCATTTTTCTGCATGTGGTTTCCCCAATACCATTTATTGAAGAAATGATCCTTTCTACATTGAGGATTCTTGGCTTCCTTGTCAATATTAGTTGACTATATATATAAGGGTTTATGTCTGAGCTCTTGTTTCTTTTTCATCGGTCTATGTTTCTTTGTGTATGCCAGTGCCATCCTGTTTTGATTACAATAGCTTTGTAGTATAGTTCAAAATCAGGAAGTGTAGTATCTCCAGCTTTGTTCTTTCTTAAGATTTCTTTGATTATTTTGGGTCCTTTGTGGTTCCATACAAATTTTAGGATTGTTTTTTCTATTTCTATGAAAAGTGCTATTGGAATTTGGATAAAGATTGCACTGAATCTATCCATTCCTTTGGGTAGTTATGGGTGTTTAATAGCATTAATTCTTCCACTCCATGAACATGGAATATCTATTTTTTTGTGTGTCTTCTTTAATTCCTTTCATCAAAGCCTCGTACTTTTCAGTGCACACTTTTTACTTCTTTGCTTAAATGTATTTCTAAGTATTTGTTTTTGATGCTATTGTAAGTGGTATTTTTTTTTCTTATTTCTTTGGCATTTTCTGATAGTATATAGAAACAACTGATTTACATATGTTAATTCTGTATCCTCCAACTTTACTGAATTCACTGAGTGATTAGTTCTAAGAGTTTTCTGGTGTGGTCTTCAAGATTTTCTATATATAAGATCATATTTTTAAAAAGACTGTATCATTGCAAACAAAAGACAACATTACTTTTTCTTTTCCAATTAAGATCCATTTATTTCTTTTTCTTGCCTGATTACTCTGGCTAGGACTTCCAATACCATGCTGAATGGGGACCCTTATCTTATTCTTGATCTTAAAGGAAAAGCTTTCAACCTTTCATGTTGGCCTTTCACTCTGGGTTTGTTATATACAGCCTTTATTACACTGAGGTATGTTCTGCCCAATTTTCTGTATTTTTTTTTTTTTTTTTGCCATGAAAGGATGTTGTATTTTATCAAATGCTTTTTCTGCATCTACTGACTTGATCACATGATTTTTATCTTTCGTTCCATTAATATTTATTTTACTTATTGATTGATTTGCATATGTTGAACCTTTCTTGCATCCGAAGGATAAATCCCACTTTGATCATACTGTATCATCCCTTTAGTGTACTGTTAAATTCTGTTTGCAAATATGTTGTTGAGGATTTTTGCATCTATATTCATCAAAGATGTTGGTCTGCAGTTTTCTTTCTTATAGTGTCCTTATCTGGCTTTGGTTTTAGGGTATTACTGGCCTTGTAAAATGAGTTTGGGGGTGTTCCCTCCTCTTCATTTTTTTTTAAGTTTGAAGAGCACTGGTGTTAATTTTTCTTTAAATGTTTGATAGGAAAAACCAATGAAACCATCTGATCCTGGGATCTCTTGAGGGAAAGTTTTTGATTACTGATTCAATCCCCTTACCTATTATTGATCTGTATAGATTTCTATTTCTTCATGATTCAGTTTTTGTAGGTTGTATGTTTCTAGGAATTTCTCCATTTCTTCTAGGTTATCTAATTTGTTAGTGTATAAATATTCACAGTCATCACTTATTAGCCTCTGAATTTCTGAGGTATTAGAATGTCTCCTCTTTCATTTCTGATTTTATTTATTTCAGTTTTCTTTCTTTCTTTTTTTTTTTTCTTAGTATAGTTAAAGGTCGGTGGATTTTGTTTATCTTTTCAAAAAACTAGTTCTTAGTTTTGTTAGTCTTTTCTATAGTTTTGTTGGTCTTTTTTCATTTATTTCTGCTGGGATTTTTGTTTTTTCTTTTTTCTGCTAACTTTGGGCTTAGTTCTTTTTTTTCCTAGTTCCTTTAAAGTGTAAATTTAGGTTGTTTATTTGTTCTTTTTTTTTCTTAATGTAGACATTTATCACTATAAAAGTCCTTCTTAAAACTGCTTTTGCAGCATACTACAGGTTTTGATATGTTGTATTTTCATTTTCATTTGTTTCAAGGTATTTTTAAATTTCTCTTTTGATTTCTTCTTTGGCCCATTGGTTGTTTTAAAATATGTTGTTTAATATATAAATATAGATATATAGATATAGATGATAGATAGATAGATGCTATAAATAGACCCCTTTGTAATTATATGATGACCTTTGTTTCTTATTAGTTTTTGGCATACACAGTGATGAAGGTCAGCCATGGGGCTCAAGGGTGGCATCCTGCATTTGCAACAGCCGGAGAGGCCTAGGCTGGCCCCTGGTGTGGTTTATAGGCTCTGATGGAAGAGAGTAGAATGAGCTAAGATAGACCGTGATAGTTTGCACTGACAGACACAAGTACTTATGGGGCAAAAGCTGGTAAAATCTAGAGGAGTTCTGCCACAGCTGAGCTGGTCATTAATTCCTTTTACAGTGGTGGAAGCTGCTGGGTTTGTCTATAGAGCAGGTCACCGTGAATCATGATCGTTCCTGCTGCATGCTGCTATTGGTACACCTTATTTTTCTTCCTTGTTCCTAGCTAGCTCTATACAGCTCAGCTTTGCTGGTCTGGGTGTGGTGAAATCCAAGTGGGACCTTTGTGTTGTACCCTAAAATACTGGGGACACTCACTCTGTTCTTCCTTTCCCAGAGAGGGGAACTCCTTCTATCTGGGGGCTTCCCTCAGCATCCCTGGGCGGGTGAGCAGTGTCAACCTGGGAAAGGAGATGACGATGCTGCCAAAGCTGTCTTCCTTCTATTCTTGTGTGATTATTCTTAGGATTTTTGTTCACTGCATTGCTGAAGTTTCTTATGTGGACTCCACAGCTCCCCCAGAGCTGTTTCTGCTCATGGACAGCTAATTGTGGATGTTTGTGGGGTGACAGAAGCTACAATCTCCTATACCACCACCTTGATGACATCACTCCCACAATTTGTTTCTTGCTCTTGTATTTCACCAAAAAATGTATGGAGGTTGTGATAAGCAGGTGTTCTATTGGGTGTTGACAGCTCAAGCCAGAGTCTGCGCACCCCCTTCTCTGCTGGCTTCTCTTCAGTGTGTGGCCCAAGGCAAGAAAATCAACTCTTCTGATTCTCACTTTCCCTTTCTGCCAAATGGAGGCCAGAACGGAACCTCCTCTCAGAGTTCTCCTGAGACCTGAATGAGGTGCTCATGAAACACTCAGCACAAAGGCTGGCACACAGTAGAAGCTCTCAATGAGGCCAGTGTTGTTATTTATACTGTGACTTGTTTTTAAGCCTCTGACTTTTTATTGTTAAGTACTATGTTAGCAGGTTATCTAATATTTGATTCTTTACTCTTCAATGAAGAACACGAAGCATAAAGAGGTCAATCCAGGCATCTGCTTGGCTGGCTCTGAAAAAGAGACGTGACCACAAGGTAGTCTGAAAGCTGCCTCCAGGCCTTCTGCATGCCTGGGTCAGTTTTCTGCTCTGCCAGACTCTCTTCTAAATCCACACCTCAGGTCAACAAATGCATTGTCTGCTATGCCACACTCATTTGAATTAATTTAATGTACTTGGAATCTTGTCCATATTTTTCTATCCTCAGTTTTCCAACAAATTCATGTTAAGCTGCTATTTTAATCATCTTGGCCTTCATGAAATAGAAAAATAGAAGCAACTGTGCAGTAAGCTTATGTTAGCTTCTACGTTCTTCTTCAGTTGGCCCAGACAGCAGATGAGCACATCTTGCTTATTGTGGAGCTGATCTGAGGGACCATGGGTCTAGGATGAAGGGTCACAGGTTGAGATTAGGGGTCACAGAGCTAGGGCAGGCAGGGAGGTGGTGGTGGGCAGAACTTCTGGAAAGTTTCCATCAGAAGATAGGGGAAGCCTGTAGGGAGTTCTGAGCATCTCCCTGGTTACTTTGTGGGAAAGCTGGACTAAGGGCAAGTACTTGGCAGCTCACGGGGAAGGAAGGGTGGCAGCTCTGTTTCTTCAGAGACCATGTGCATTCCTGGGAGTGAACATCTACATAATGTGGGTAGTTAGGAACTCTGGTTGAGTTGGTTTGGCTTGTCTCTTTCCTTCCCCATCTTTAACCCCCAAAACTGGGAGGCCTGAAGGGGCCCTTTTAAGCCTTGTGGTAGGAAAGAATGGGCCTAAGAGTTTTCTTGGACCAGGAAAGAGTTTCCAGGGGCCTCAAGGTTTCCTGCCCCTGGTATACCAGCCCTGCATAATCCCAGGGACTGATCCCATGATTAGGTGATGGGATATGTCACAGTTGACTTTGAGAGGCGGAGATAATATGGTGCATCTAATGTAATCACATGAGCCCTTTAAATCTGGGTCCAAAGGGCAGAGAGAAAGAGGGAGTCAGAGTTCCAGAGTGAGAAGGATTTGATGCACTATTGCTAGCTTGAAGAGCCACCAAGGAAACAGGAACTACAACCACGAGGGACTGAGTTCTTCAACAAGACTGCGCTTGAAAGCAGAATTCCCCTGCAACTCCCAGATGAGAACTCAGCCTGGCTGATGCCTTGATGTTGTATTGACCTGTGATCCACTGAGCAGAGAATGCAGCCATCACGTGCGGGACTTCTGACCTTCAGAAATCGAGCTAATCTATGCTGTTTTAAGCTGCTAGCTTTGTGGTAATTCATTACACAACAAGAGAAGACTAACACAACCTTCTTCATTCTATTTCCTTTATGAGCCAGAGCTCATTTTCCACACATTCTTCTTGCCTTGTGAAAAAATCTGCCCTTTCTTAGAACCAACAGATGTACTTCTCCTGAGCCGACTGTGGCCAGTTTTCATCCCTGGTAAACCATGAACTGTGTAACTGGACTTGTTTCCCTGTTAGCAAGGACCACTTGAACACAGAGCCATCAGCCCCCACCACAGCCCCTGTAAAATGTGTGCCCACCATGGTCCTGAGCACACGAACCTGACCCGGGAGCCCCACCCTTCACTGCTTATATATTCTGTTAGTAGCCTGAGATCCTCTTTGAAGCAAGGCAGGGCATGTGTGTACACACACACACACACACACAATTTTCCCTATTTCCAGACTCTTAGGACACTTTGTAGGGGCAAAAAATGGACAGTTCATGATTAACAACCGGAGCAACTGCTTTAAATTTAAAATACCTGGAAAGGTGTTTGGAGGGTAAATATATTAACTGTATCATTTGGAAATATAACTAACCCACTATCTAAAAAAGAATTTATTCTATGTTTCTCAACTTTTCAGAAATACCTATATGTGTATAAAACCTCATTTGGCATATACAATAACTTATGTTGTATATTATAAACATGTATGTACATGTGTATATGTCTGTATCTATAAATGTATAGAATTGAATGATACCCTCCCCTTAAGTAACAATCCTTTCATTGTTAATCAATCTTTAAAATCAACCATTTTGTGTGCTTTCTGCACTGAAGACCACACTTTCACTAAAGCCAAACCATGCCAGAGCACACTCTGAAAGCCAGGGGAAAGAAGTCAGGGAAAGGTGCCACAAAAGTACATGAAGGGGAGATTGGCAGTGGGAGAGGCAGGGCCAGGGGGGTCCACCCCTAATCTCTCTCCTGTGGCCCTCGAGTGCCATGGGGTACTTGGCATTTTCCATCAGGGAGCTGATCTTCTGACAGGCGATGGATTGCTTCAATACTGTGCAGCTGGAGGTATAGCCCAGGTTTGCTCTGGAGCTGAATACTCCTCAACTGGGTGTCGCTGGATGAGGCGGAATGAGCCAGGGGAGGAAGGGGAGGAAGGAGGCTGTCGGCAGACAGAACCGCTGCAGCAAAGGCAGAGTGATGCAAACTAGCCTGGTGTTCTGGGAGCTGCCAGCATGGCCCCATCCCTGAGCTGGAAAGCATGGTGACCCTGAGACTCTGCAGCGTCAGGAAGTGGAGGCTGGTGTTGCCATGTTTGGGACATTTAAATGTATGCTTTATTTTTATTTCTTTTTTATCATGGTATATGTTTAGGAACTTGATCTTTACTTATAGGCAAGAGAGAATCACTGAATGTTTGGTTTTATTTGGGGGGGAATAACTTTGTCTTTAAATGATCCAATTCACTTCAGAAAGGAAGACATACTCATTGCAGAAGCGTGGTGATGCTCTGGACAGGAGTTCAAAGCTTAGATTGTGCTCCAAAGGCTCCCATGGTCATAGCCCGGAGGCTGACGTGGAGGGCATTTCTGTACCATCATCCAGGCTCTCCAGACCCAAAGAGGTGGACCCTCTGGGTGTGGCAAGGACATTCATCCTTAAAACTCCCCCGGCGAGTCTAGGCTACACTTCAGACTGAACCACAAGGTCAGAAGCCATAACACTGAGGCAGCTGCAAGGGCCCAGGTGAAGCATGATGAGGTCCCAACAGTGTGGTAGGACAATGGGGAGGAGGGGACCTTGCTCCATTAAGTGGTAAACGAGAGTGCTCAGGGAAAGAGAGGAGCCCTGTACTGAACCTCTCTGTCTTACAGGTTATAAAACTCCTCAAATCCACTGTCCTTTCAGACCTGGGTTTTGTAATTTACCACCACCAGTAGCTAAGAAGGCAGGTGCCCCAATAGTTAGGTCTTTGCATCTAAATCTGTGAGGTTGGAGGGGAAAGAGAGAACGGCTTTAATTCTGCTTTTTGAAAACAGCTGTTAAATTAATTACCTGAAAACCTCTGGGTAAATGAAATCATGGGGAATATGACAGCAGCTATTTCTGCTGAATGAAAGAAAAGGACTGCATTCTGCGTGGAGCTCTTTGTCACCATCTACTCCCTCAGACTGAGCAAACCAGCAATGTGACGGATCACCCAGGGAGGGATGGGCAGTGTTTGATGAAACTGTGACAGTATTTACTTCTCACCAAATGAAAGATGCTCCTGAAAAGACACCTATAAAATGACTTTGCTTCCACACAAACCATTTCCCCCTTGCTAACTTGCTCTAACATTTCTAGGATGCATTCTCACGTAAAAATATATTTATATTTGGGCAAACAAGCGTGTCTGCTTCTCTCTAGTATAATGTCTTTTGTCCCATTGACATGCCACAGGGATACTCATTTTCCAAGAGAAACTAGGAAGAGCCTGCTAACATCCAAGGATGGGCTTGCTGTCAATCCCCAGGCACTCTGCTGCCACAGGGCCCTTGAGGAACAGCTTCCTACTCTCCAGATGCATCGGGGGCCTCCTGTTGCCTACACTTTGCAGGATCATGTGATGAGTGGTACTAACGCTTCTCTCACATATGGAAGGAGAGTTCTTGCTCTTTCATTAAAGACTGCTCAGCATCCACTAACCTCATACCTACTTTACACCTCTGCATTCCCCAGGGCTTTGTAGAAAGCCAAGGCCCTCCTTCTAGTTGCCTAAACTGTGCTCCTCAAAGACAAGGTCTCTAAACAAGACTCGTGCACTAGAAGTAATTCATACTACTTCTGACCTAGTTCTTTTCTTACAAATATTTGTTAGAATAAAACCCATAACTCAGCCATCATTTGGAACTATTCCCCATCCACCCAACCATCCATCCACCCATCCATCTCATGGATACTATTCTAGGGCCAGTAAATTCTTTTGAAGAAAACATCTTTAACAAAAGAATTAAACTCTTGCTTACAGGTACTAACTCATTACTTTTGGCATTTTCAAACTTTCTGTATATTATCCAAACATGCATTTAGTTTCTCTATATTCTACTGATACTCAAGTCTATGTATTTTGCAACCAGAGAGCTGGAGCAGTCCCAGAGAGAAATGGTTTCAGGATTAGCTCACGCTCATCATAATATAAATTCATTCTTACTATAGCCACGTTACCTGATAAACTAGTACTGAAAGCATCACAGGCACCATTTCATCCTCAGACATCCTTCCAACAGTCCTGTGAAGTGGGTCCTATTTTTAATCACCTACCTATATCATTGTAGACTCAGGAATTGAGTCTCAAAGAAGTTTAATAACTTGTCCAAGGCCACCAAGTTAAGTTTCTGAGCCAGGGCTTGGACCCAAGCCTACTGGGCACAAACGCTTTATGAAGGCCCTCTTATATGCCAGATATTGTTCTAGCTGGCGCTGGGAAACAGCTCCTAATAGCACAGGCAGGTGCCTCCATGACCCTGGAGGTTACCCTCTAACAGGGGAGCAAACACAGACAAATTATAACACAACCCCAAACAAAGCAGGGGGGTGTGTGGGGAACAAATATTTTACTTTGGGTGGTTACAGAAGCTTGCTCTGAGGAGGTGATGTTGAGAAAAATCCTAAATGAAGAGAGAGAGTATGCCATTTCAATATTCGGGGAAATATTCTAAGCAGAGAAATAGGAAGTGGAAAAGGCCCTGAGGACAGACCAACTTGCTATATTCACGAGTCGGAAGGACAACCAGTGAGGCTAGAACTAAATGGAAAACAAGGAGGTGGCAGTAGGCTGACCATCGAAGGGTAGACCATCTAGGACTTGAAGGCTATGACAAGAATGTTTGGGAAAAAGTCAGTTTTGAGCAGGAATGTCATATGATGGCTTGGGAAAGCTCCAGTAGGGGAAAGAACGGACTATGCAAGAGCCAGATACTACTTCCAGCATGAGTTTCTTAGAAGGCAAGATGGGATAGGGTGCTGCACACATGGAGAGGCTGACCTGGCAGCAATAATAGGAGGGGGCATCGCTCACAAGCAGGCAGGCTAGTAGACCAGGTAGTGTGGGTGCAAGCTGGTTGTGTTCTGATTGCCTCCATTTTCTCAGTGAAGGAAGACAGGTCCTCAACCAACAGTGGAGGAGTATTGAGGTTTGAGGAAAAAGAAGAAAATGTGAAATAGCCTTCTCCAAGTGTGGGAAAGGCAGAGTGCTTCTGGGGAATGCTAAAGGGCCCCTGCGGTTTGTGGTCAGAGACTAATGGAAGATTCTTCTGCTTCCTAGAAGCAAGTAAAGAGTAGATGGAATTGGGCTTAACCAGGGCTGGGTTTTGCCATGTGACAGTGACACAGCAATAAAAAGGGCAAGCACCAGATTGGAGTGATATATGGTAGAATCTTAGCCAGGGAGGAGAAAACATGAGTCCAATAGGCAGGGTGGGGAAGTGGGCTGCAAAGTAGGGAGAGGACGGCCCAAGAGTCATGTACCCTTGGAAATGGGAATTTGGAAGTGATGCTATCACTGGTGGTATGAAGGTGACCAGTGGAGCAGAACCATGGGAGTCCATGGCTGGAGTAGATTGGTATTAGGAACTGAGAAGCCAGAGGGTGGGACAGAGGTTTCTTTTGTGTGATATGGAAACCATCATATCATCAAGAATAACAATGGAATTATCTTTCAGCCCCATATCATAGTACAACTCTGGATGATAAGAACAGTGGCCACTGACTTTTGTCCATGCAGATACACAGACTTAGAAACCCAGAGAGGACAAACCCTGGACCCATCATGCCCAGAGTTCTGGACCCTAACTCTACATGAATAACCCTGCTGACCAGGAGTATGAACCCATCTCAGTTTTTTTATATCCCTGTGTATTGTTTGGGAAATACAGGGTAATTGGATATTTTAATATTTGGCGACAAATGAGGAAAGCATCAGGCCAATTTTACTTTGTACAATTCAAGTAAGAAGAAAAATTATGACAAAAATGGTATTATCTGTTTCTTTATTCCATATTTCCCCCTGTATTATTGTTTTTAAGATTTTAAGAGTGGGAACTAAATATATGAAGGAGTAAAGGAAAAAATTCCCATACAACTGTTGGGTTTGGGTATCTTATTCCCAGCTTCAAAGACATACAGTTAGTAGGTCAGAGAGCAGGGATTTGAATCCAATTCTGTTTGCCTTCAGTATGTTCTTACTTCCTACTCCTCTTAGCTTAAAAAGGTGTGTGCCTGCGCATGTACACGCGTACAGACACAGGCACACACACACACACACACACACAAACACACAGAGACACACACACGCACACCCAGAAGCAATAATTGGCCCCCCATGTCCTACACCTGGGATGTATGTTGCCCATATGTCCTTTTTAGTTCAAAGTGCTTCATCATGCACCATTGGAATGTCTGAGAGAACAATACAGACTCTTCGTAAGACAGGTTGTATGGGAGCACATCACCCATAAACCATAGGATTGTTCCAGTTATAGGGTAGCTCTTTGAAAAGTCAGGTTCTCCTGCTCTTGAATAAACTTCCTCCTGAGAAGTCCCCTTTTCCCTCATCCAATAGTTACTATGCACCTAGAAGAACAATATCACCTTATATTAGCTCTTTAAGTCCCTAAGAAAAGGCAAACTAAAGAGTTAGACATTGCTGGAAAGGGTCTCAAAAGAGAAAGAATAATGATTTCAAATAGCTAGATTAAAAAAAAAATCTTAGGTTAATGTTAGCAATTTTAAGCAAGGATGATTTTTTTTTTAAATCTGAAAGTGTAAAACACATATATTGTATACTTGGCCAATAAAATTAAATTGGCTCCAGTTACAAGGAAATCTCAACAACCTGTTAGTGACTATATAGACATGTATCTATTTGGTTGTATAAATAATAAAAATTCCTACTCCTATTAGCTTAAAAAGCCGTGTGCCTACGCATGTACACATGTACAGGCACACACACACACACAGGCATACACCAACGCATCAATGCTAAGATTCTACTGACCTCCTCTGAAATGCAGACAGAGTACCATTTTTCATAAAAGATGGCTGCAGTCAAGAGTGTGAGAGGAGAAATTATCCACAGCCCTGGGAGAGGTATAAGAAAATCCAGAGGATCAGACTTCCACTTTAGATCCTAGAGCTGCCTGATAATTATGACTTCCCTTTGGTGGAAACACAGATAAGGGCCTTTATACCACGGCAACATGCCTGAAGACTATTAATTTTAGGGCTTCTGCCACCTTTGTCAAAAGCAACACAGAAAAACCGCAAAGGACAAAAAGTAATTATCTCTGTGCATTAAAATGCAAGGAATGGATTCTGACTTTTTGAAACTCTAATGAGACAGCATCTGGGAAGATGCCAGATCTACAAGTGTTGGCCCTGGCTCCCTGGCCAGCCACAGTGCCTTAAATGCATGTGGCCGCTCAATTTCCCAGCAACATTTATTGAAGAAACTATCCTTTTTCCATGGAATGTTCTTTCCTGCTTGTCAAAGATTAGTTGACTATAGAGTTGAGGTCCATTTCTTGGTTCTCTATTCTGTTCCATCGATCTATGGGTCTGTTTTTGTGCCAGTACCATACTCTCTCGATGATTACAGCTTTGTCATAGAGCTTGAAGTCTGGAATTGTGATGCCACGAGCTTTAGTTTTCCTTTTCAACATTCCTTTGGCTATTTGGGGGTCTTTTCTGGTTCCATATAAATTTTAGGATTATTTGTTCCAGTTCTGTGAAAAGTGTCAGTGGTATTTTGATAGAGACTGCATTAAATTTGTAGATTGTTCTGAGTAGCATAGACACTTTAACAATATTTGTTCTTCCAATCCATGGAATGTTTTTCCACTTCTTTGTGTCTCCCTCAATTTCTTTTATGAGTGTTCTATAGTTTTCTGAGCACACATCCTTTGCCTCTTTGGTTAGGTTTATTCCTAGGTTATTTTATGATTTTTGGTGCAATTATAAATGGGAACAACTCCTTAATTTCTCTTTCTTTTGTCTTTATTGTTAGTTTGTAGAAATGCAACTGAGTTCTGTGCATCGATTTTACATCCTGCCATGTTGCTAAATTCCTGTATGAGTTCTAGCAATTTGGGGGTGAAGGCTTTTGGATTTTCCACTTAAAGTATCATGTCATCTCCGAAGAGTGAGACTTTGGCTTCTGCTTTGCCAATTTGAATACCTTTTATTTCTTTTTGTTGTCTAATTGCTGAGACTAGGACTTCTAGTACAATGTTGAACAACAGTGGTGAGAGTGGGCATCCCTGTTGTATTCCTGACCTTACAGTAAAAGCTCTCAGTTTCCCCCCACTGAGAATGATAATCTCTGTGGGCTTTTCATAAATGGCTTTTATGATAGTGAGGTATGTTCCCTCTATCCCTACAGTGTGGAGAGTTTTAATAAAGAAAGGATGCTGTATTTTGTCAAGTGCTTCTTCTGCATCAATTGAGAGGATCATATGGTTCTTGTCCTTTCTTTTTTGATGTGCAGGTGTTAAGCCACCCTTGCAGCCCAGGAATAAATCCCACTTGGTCACAGTCAATAATCTTTTTAATGTACTATTGGATCCTGTTGACTAGTATCTTGGTGAGGATTTTGGCATCCTTGTTCATCAGGGCTATTGGTCTGTAATTCTCCTTTTTGTTGGGGGGGGGTCTTTGTCTGGTTTTGGGATCAAGGTAATGCTGACCTCATGGAATGAGTTGGGAAGTTTTCCTTCCATTTCTTTTTCTTTTTTTTTTTTTAAACAGTTTCAGAAGAATAGGTATTAAGTTCTTCTTTAAATGTTTGGTAGAATTCCCCTGAGAAGCCATCTGGCCCTGAACTCTTGTTTGTTGGGAGATTTTTAATTACTTCTTTCAGTTTCCTTGCTGGTTATGGGGCTATTCAGGTTTTCTATTTCTCCTGTTTCAGTTTTAGTACTTTTATGTTTCTGAGAATGCATCCATTTCTTCCAGATTGCTGAATTTGTTGGCATATAGGTGCTCATAGTACGTTCTTATAATTGTTTGTATTTCTTCAGTGTTGGTTGTGATCTCTCCTCTTTCATTCATGATTTTATTTCATTTGGGTCCTCTCTCTTTTCTTTTTGAAAAGTCTGGTCAGAGGTTTATCAATCTTATTAATTCTTTCAAAGAACCACCTCCTAGTTTCCTTGATCTCTTCTAATGTTCTTTTGATTTCTATTTCATTGATTTCTGCTCTATTCTTTATTAATTCTCTTCTCCTGCTTGGTTTAGGCTTTATTTGTTCTTCTTTCTCTAGCTCTGTTAGGTATAAACTTAGATTGTATATTTGAGACCTTTCTTGTTTCTTGAGAAAGGGTTGTATTGCTACATACTCCACTCTTAGGACCACTTTTCCTGTATCCCAAAGGTTCTGAACTGTCCTGTTTTCATTTTCATTTGTTTCTGTGAATTTTAAAAATTTTCCTTTAATTTCCTGGTTCACCCATTCATTCTTTGGTAGGATGCTCTTTAATTTCCATGTATTTGAGTTCCTTCCAAATTTCCTCTAGTGTTTGAGTTCGTTTCAGACCACCATTGTGGTCTGAATATATGCAGGGAATGATCCCAATCTTTTGGTATCAGTTGAGACGTGATTTTTGACCTCATTTGTGATCTATTCTGGAGAATGTTCCATGTGCAATCAAGAAGAATGTATTCTGTTGCTTTAGGATGGAATGCTCTGAATATATCTTAAAGTCCATCTTGTCCAGTGTGTCATTCAAAGCTCTTGTTTCCTTGATCTTCTGCTTAGATGATCTGTCTTTTGCAGTGAGTGGGGTGTTAAAGTCCCCTACTTCTATTGTTTTATTATCAGTATGTTTCTTTAATTTGGTTATTAATTGGTTTATATAATTGGCTACTTCTATGTTAGTGGCATAAATATTTCCAATGGTGAGATCTTCTTGTTGGACATAATTTTTAAGTATGATATAGTGTCCTTCCTCCTCTTTTATTATAGTCTGTGGTTTAAAACCTAATTTGACTGATAGAAGGATTGCTACCCCAGCATTCTTTTGATGTCCATTAGCATGATAATTGGTTTTCCACCCCCTCACTTTCAATCTGGAGGTGTCTTTGCATCTAAAATGAGTCTCTTGCAGACAGCACATTGATGGGTCTTGCTTTTTCATCCAATCTGATACCGCTGTTTGGGTATTTAGCCCATTTACATTTAGAGTAACTATTGAAAGATAGGAATTTAGTACCACTGTTTTGCCTGTAAAGTACCTGTTTCTGTAGATTCTCTGTTCCTTTCTGATCTATGTTACTTTTGGGCTCTCTCTTCGCTTAAAGGATCCCTTTTAATATTTCTTGCAGGGCTGGTTTAATGATCACAATTTCTTTTAGTGTCTGTCCTGGAATTTTTCTTTTTTTAAAATCTCTCCTCCTATTTTGAATGACATCCTTGCAGGATAACATTTTCTTAGCTGCATGTTTTTCTCATTTAGTCCCTGAATATATCATACCGGTCCTTTCTGGCCTGCCAGATCTCTGTGGATAGGTATTCTGCCAGTCTAATTTTCTACCCTTGTAGGTTTTGGACCTCTTGTCCCATTTGCTTTCAGGATTTTCTCTTTGTCTCTGAAGTTTGCAAACTTCACTATTATATGTTGGGGTATTGACCTATTTTTATTGATTTTGAGGGGGTTCTCTGTGCCTCCTTGACTTGAATGCCTGTTTCCTTCCTCAGATTAGGAAAGTTCTCTTCTATAATTTGCTCCAATATACCTTCTGCCCCCCTCTCCCTTTCCTCTTCTTCTGGGATCCCAATTATTCTAATATTGTTTCACTTAATGGTATCACTTGTCTCTCGAATTCTCCCCTCATGGTCCAGTAGTTATTTATCTCTCTTTTCTCAGGTTCTTTTCTCAGCTTTCTGTCTTCGGTATCACTAATTCTCTCTTCTGCCTCATTTATCCTAACAGTTAGAGTTTTCATTTTTATTACATCTCATTAATAGCTTTTTTTGATTCAGACTTGATTAGATTTAAGTTCTTTTCTTTCTCCAGAAAGGGATTCTCCAATGTCTTCTTCCAGATTTTTCAAGTCTAGCTAGTATCTTTATAATTGTTATTCTGAACTCTAGTTCCAACATCTTACTTATATTCATATTGATTAGGTCCCTGGCAGTCAGTACTGCCTCTTATTCTCTTTTTTGAGGTAAGTTTTTCTGTCTTGTCATTGGTGGAGAAAGTGGTTGCTTTTCTATTTGTACAGTTATAGGTCTTCCTTTTCTTAGATCTGTGGTTGAGTTCACAGGTATTCAGAATGATTTAATAGCTGCTTAGCTGAATTCCTGGGACTATACAAAACTAAGGTCTCCTAATTTTGATATTAAAAACTTCTAAAAAAAATGAACAAACTTCTAGTGTTTTGTGTCTAAGTGGTGTAATGTATGAGTATATATTTGGTTTGATGGATTGTGGAAAGATGATCAAGCTCATGTAAATAGGAAAAGAAAAATCCATATATATAATTATATATATGCATATATATGTATATCTATATTTATATTTACATCTACATCTACATCTGAATCTGTATTTCTATGGCCCAGGAGATAGGACTGGTGCTCTAAGATCAGCATTCTTCTCCTGTGTTGTTTCATTATAGAGTCCCAGAAAATCAGTCTAAAATCCCTACATTTTAATATATATTAAATATATAATTATATACTTATGTGATAATATGTATTTATATAAATACATAAAATATATATTATGTACAACAATGGTGGATAGCAAGCTAGCTGTATGAATTCTCCTGGAGCACAGGCACTGTACAATAGACAGCTAGAGTACATTTTGTCAAGTCAGCCCAAGGAAACAGTAGGTCTCTGTTATAAACTGACTTATGTCTCACAAAATTCGTATGTTCATAAGTCCTAATGTAACTATATTTAGTGATAGAGCCTTCAAGGAAGTAATTAAGGTTAAATGAAGTCTTTAGGGCAGATCCTTAATTCAATCAGACTGGCATCTTTATAAGAAGAGGAAGAGACATGTGCAGAGAGAAAACGCCAGTGAGGAGGACACAGGGAGGAGGAGGCCATCTGCAAGCCATAAAGAGAGGCTTCAGGAGAAACCAACCCTGCCAACACCTTGCTCTAGGATTTTTAGCCTTCAGAAGGCTAGAAGAGAGAAAATAAATGTCTGTTGTTTAAACCATGCCATCTGTGGCATTTTGTTATGGCAGCCCTGCCCGCTAATACAGTCACCATGTTAGTCCTCTTTGCTGGTCAGGAATAGAAGTGAAGCTTATTGACATATAGAGGCATACTTCAAAGGATTCAACATACAAACCTTCATTTTCAACATTAACAGATCAGACCTATGGGTACAAGCTGCCCATTGTGGACACCTGCCCTTGAGAGGTGTGTGATGGCTAAAGGCCCCACTGAAGTCCCTCTGGGCCTCAACAGGTATGACACTCACTATTTGGTTTAAACAAGTATTCCTTACCATGGCAAGTCTTGATACTGAGGGGATTTTCATTTGTTTGTTTGTTTTAAAGAGTTTTTAAGGGGCACCTGGATGGCTCAGTTGATTAAGTGTCTGCCTTCAGCTCAGGTCATGATCCCAGGGTCCTGGGATTGAGTTCCACATCAGGGCTCCTGCTCAGCAGGTAGTCTGCTTCAGCCTCTCCCTCTGCTTCTGCTCTTTTTCATGTTCACTCTCTCTCTTTCAAATAAATAAATAAAATCTTTAAAAAGAGAGTTTTTAAGAGTGCCTTTTTGATTGTTAAGTTTAAAATATTTTTTGTTCAACCTATTTATGCAATAAATCACACAATATATATTTGAATAATAAAATAATAATGTATCCTCACAGTTATTTTGCCTATCATTTTATAGCTAATTAGTTTCCTTACTCACTTTCAACCACAATTTCCTCAGACCTGGGATTGTATCTTTGATGTGTGAGCAATTTCTATATTCTTATATGCTTGAGAATATCTGTCTTCCCTTGTCCTCACATATCTTTGACAGCTGAGACAGTAGAAAACAAAACGTTTCCTTTAAATACTCATCTTGCCACCTTTAGTGCCACCATGAGTTCTATGCCATCTGTATATCTTTAGTGCTGTGGAGGAACATTCAAAGTTTCTTGGGTTTTGTTTTCTTCCGAGTATCCTGGAAGTTTCTCCTGCTTGTTTACAGAATTCTTCAGTTTGAAAATTCTTCCAGATATTGTTCCACAGGCTTGCTGCATGTCGGGTTATCATTTTTCCTTCTGATTTATGCGCTTACTAAATTTTCTACCATGAACATATATATGTATTTTACTATGAAATTCAGATATCTTAAATATGATTAGGATTTTCAATGTCTATTCTAAAGTATATATATTTTTTAGATCAGAAACGGCTTTTATCTTTTATTTCATTGGCAATGCTTTTTTAAAAAATCCTGTTGTCCCTAGATTTGATCTCTAGATCCTTTTTATTCTTTCTCTATTTTTGTTTCTTATTTCCACTCACTTTTAGGTGAACTTTCTTAGGTAGTCTTCTAATTCAGTGATTTTCCTGTAGCCTTTAGGTCAGGCATCTGTGCCTGCTGTTTAAAGATGCTCCCTTATCTTATAGCTGTCATTTCTTACAAAGTCATTCTCTTACAAAATTTCAAAGATATAACCTGAGGGTTTTGAAGGGGTGGAGGGTGGGAGGTTGGGGGAACCAGGTGGTGGGTATTAGGGAGGGCACGGACTGCATGGAGCACTGGATGTGGTGCAAAAACAATGAATACTGTTATGCTGAAAAGAAATAAAAAATTTAAAAAATTTTTCGAAGATACAATGTTGTTTTATATTTGCTTTCTGATTGGAGCATCTTTTTAAAATTGACTTTATTTTTCTTTAAGAGCAGTTTTAGGTTAACAGGAAACCTAAGCAGAAAGTACAGAGAGGTCTCATAAACCCTCTGCCCCTACACATACATAGCCTCCACCATCACCAACATCTTCCATCTTTGTTGCAATGTATGAATCTACGTGCTTCTCCATCATTTTCACTGAAAGTCCCTGGTTCACATTGGGGCGCATTCTTGGTATTGTACATTTTGTGGGTTTGAACAAATGTATAATGACATGCATGCATCCACCATTGTAGTATCATATGGAATAGTTTCACTGCCCTCAAAATTCGCTGGGCCCTTCCTGTTCAACCTACCCTCCCCACGACCCCTGATAATGACTCATCTTTTTACTGTCTCTCTGGTTTTGCTTTTTCCAGAATGTCATGTATTTGGAATTCTACAGTATGTAACATCTACAGATTGGCTTCTTTGACTTAGCAATATGCATTTAAGATTCCTCCATGTCTTTCCATAGCTTGATAGCTCATAATAATATTCTATGGTCTGGATGTGCCATAGTTTATTTATCCACACACCTAATGAAATGCATCATGGTTGCTTCCAAGTTTGGGCAATTATGAAGAAAGCTGCTATAAACATCTGGGTGTAGGTTTTTGTATGGACTTAAATTTTCAACTTTGGATAAACACTACAGAATGTGATCACTGGATCATATAGTAAGAGTATGTTTGGGTTTGTATGGAACTACCAAACTGTCTTCCAAACTGGCCATATCATTTGGCACTCCCACCAGCAATGAATGAGCATTCCTGTTGCTCCACATTCTTGTCTGTTGGCAGTGTTTTCTGGATTTTAGGCACTCTAAGAGGAGTGTAGTGATCTCCTTGTTTTAATTTGCATTTCCCTCTTGACATATGATGTGGAGCATTTTTTTCTTGTACATTATTTGCCATCTGTGTATCTTCTTTGTCAGGTGTCTCTTCAGATCTTTTGCTCATTTTTAAATTGGGTTGCTCATTTTCTTATTGCTGATTTTAAGAGTTCTTTGTATATTTTGCATAACAGTCCCTTGTCAGATAAGTCTTTTCCAAATATTTTCTCCCAGTGTGGTTGTCTTTACATTGTTTTGATGGAACATCTTTTTATGTGCTTACTGGTGATTGTACTTTTTTCCCCTAAAAATGGACTTCAGGTTCTTTGTCTGTTTCTAAAATGGCTTCTTTTCTTTAAACAATATAAATGAGTTCTATGTAAATTAAAGAAGTTAGCTTTTTGCCTGATTTTTTATCAGTTTCTTCTTTGTGTTTTCTACTTTTTTACTTTTTAGAATTTTTTTCCATTCAGATTTTTTAAATGTATCAAATACAATTTATTGCTACTTTTCCTTTACGGCCTTAGGCTTTGTGTTCTGATTAGAAAGAACTATTCCTCTCCAAGACTTTAAATTATGCATGCTTTTTTACTAGAATTTTTAAGTTTTTTAAGTATTGAAAATATCTATCCATTTGTACCTAAGGAATTGGGAATAATAAGAGGATTTGATGCATATATACATATTTTTTCAATAGTTTGTTTAGCTGCCATAATACCAATATGGTAAAATCTCTCTTTCCCACACTAATTTTAAATATAACCTTAACTGTTAATTAAGGTTCCCAATATCCTGGGGTCTATTTTCTTACTCTCTTCTCTTCCATTGTTCTATTAGTCTCTTTCTTCATTAACAATTTTAATTATTATAGCTTCATAGCCCATTTTAATTCCTGGCAGGCTAGTCTTTCCTTATTATTTTCATTTCCCAAAACCATTATAACTTTTCTCACATATTGGGTCTAATGAAGCTAGGGTTACTTTGCTATCAAAAGCATCTTATTTATATTTTAATTGCAGTTGTATTGAATTTAAATTAATTTATAGGGAATTTATATAGGTTAAATCCTGCTTCTGAAACAGGGACACAGTTTATCTTTGCATATATTCAAATCTTCCATATCCTTCAATAGTTCTAAATTTTTCATTAAATTGGTCTTGTACAGGAGCACCTGGGTGACTCAGTTGGTTAAGTGTCTGCCTTCAGGTCAGGTCACCCTGGGGTCGAGTTCCGCATTGGGCTCCCTGCTCATTGTTTTTGCACCACACCCAGTGCTCCATGCAATACGTGCCCTCCATAATACCCACCACCTGGCTCCCCCAACCTCCCACCCCCCGCCCGTTCAAGACCCTCAGGTTGTTTTTCAGAGTCCATAGTCTCTCATGGTTCACCTCCCCTTCCAATTTCCCTCAACTCCCTTCTCCTCTCCATCTACCCTTATCCTCCTTATTATTTGTTATGCTCCACAAATAAGTGAAACCATATGATAATTGACTCTCTCTGCTTGACTTATTTTACTCAGCATAATCTCTTCCAGTCCCGTCCATGTTGCTACAAAAGTTGGGTATTCGTCCTTTCTGATGGAGGCATAATACTCTATAGTGTATATGGACCACATCTTCCTTATCCATTCATCCGTTGAAGGGCATCTTGGTTCTTTCCACAGTTTGGCGACCGTGGCCATTGCTGCTATAAACATTGGGGTAAGATGGCCCTTCTTTTCACTACATCTGTACCTTTCGGGTAAATACCCAGTAGTGCAATTGCAGGGTCATAGGGAAGCTCTATTTTTAATTTCTTGAGGAATCTCCACACTGTTCTCCAAAGTGGCTGCATCAACTTGCATTCCCACCAACAGTGTAAGAGGGTTCCCCTTTCTCCACATCCTCTCCAACATACTTTGTTTCCTGTCTTGCTAATTTTGGCCATTCTAACTGGTGTAAGGTGGTATCTCAATGTGGTTTTTTTGAATCTCCCTGATGGCTAGTGATGATGAACATTTTTTCATGTGTCTGATAGCCATTTGTATGTCTTCATTGGAGAAGTGTCTGTTCATATCTTCTGCCCATTTTTTTGATATGATTATCTGTTTTGTGTGTGTTGAGTTTGAGAAGTTCTTTATAGATCTTGGATATCAACCTTTTGTCTGTACTGTCATTTGCAAATATCTTCTCCCATTCCGTGGGTTGCCTCTTTGTTTTGTTGACTGTTTCCTTTGCTGTGCAGAAGCTTTTGATCTTGATGAAGTCCCAAAAGTTCATTTTCACTTTTGTTTCTTTGCCTTTGGAGACATAATTTGAAAGAAGTTGCTGTGGCCAATGTCAAAGAGGTTACTGCCTATGTTCTCCTCTAGGATTTTGATAGATTCCTGCCTCATGTTAAGGTCTTTTATCCATTTCGAGTTTATCTTTGTGTACGGTGTAAGAGAATGGTCGAGTTTCATTCTTCTACATATAGCTGTCCAATTTTCCCAGCACCATTTATTGAAGAGACTGTCTTTTTTCCACTGGATATTTTTTCCTGCTTTGTCGAAGATTATTTGACCATAGAGTTGAGGGTCCATATCTGGGCTCTCTACTCTGTTCCACTGGTCTATGTGTCTGTTTTTATGCCAGTACCATGCTGTCTTGGTGATCACAGCTTTGTAGTAAAGCTTGAAATCAGGTCATGTGATGCCGCCAGTTTTATTTTTGTTTTTCAACATTTCCTTAGCAATTTGGAGTCTCTTCTGATTCCATACAAATTTTAGGATTATTTGCTCAAGCTCTTTGAAAAGTACTGGTGGAATTTTGATCAGAATGGCATTAAAAGTATAGATTGCTCTAGGCAGTATAGACATTTTAACAATGTTTATTCTTCTGATCCAAGAGCATGGAATGGTCTTCCATCTTTTTGTGTCTTCTTCAATTTCTTTCATGAGTGTTCTGTAAGAGCTATTAATTCTTATATGTTAGAGATAATTTATTGTTTCTAAGAGTCTCAATCAATTATTTTACATAATACAGTCAAGTCATTTATAAGTGATGATAATTTCGTTTCTCTTTCCAATATTGAATCTCCATTTCTTGCCTATGTTTTCTGGGGAACCACTAGAAATGGTTTCATTAAAGTTGAGAACAAGACAAAGAGATCACTATTAATACCTCTAGTAATACCACTATTACTTAGCATTGTTCTGAAAGTACAAGCATTACTAAGAGAAAGAAATGTCAGATGCTTTTTTTGTATCTATAGAGAGGATGATGTGGTTTTCTGTTCACATAGTATAATAATACTGAGGCAACTTTACAACCTGGGTATAATTCTTTATTTTAATAATACTTTTGAAATCTATTTGCCAATATTTAACTTAAGGATATTATATTTATATTCATCAATAAGACTGACCTATAGTTTTCTATTTCGTGCTCTTTTTGACAGTTCTGGTTTCAGTGCTATGGTGGGTAAGGAAAATTATTTAGAAGCTTTTTTCTTTCTTTTTGCTCTAGAATGTTTAAACTGTATCTGACTTACATATACCTCAATCATTTGAAAGACCTCACCTATGAATTCATTTTGCTTTGTTTTAGGAAGAATAAATACTTTTTAGTTTGTCTACTCTGTGCCAAGCTCCTTGCCTCTAATCCCTGGACATCAACATTTGTATCCTGCTGCAAAAGAAAAACAAAAAGATTTCTGTTTAAGAGGCCTTCATTTAATTTTCATGTCCTCCTATATCAGGCTCACGGGATACATTCATGTCTAGATTCACCCCTTTTCTAGATTTGTGTCTCTTATATAGGTATTTACTACCTGTTTCCTTTCATTAAGAACACTCTTGGCTTTACATAGGGTTGCCAAAGACTAGGGTGTTTACTCCAATAAAGGCAAAAGTAGACTTTTAACAGTATGAAGCCTGACAAATTAGGTCTCTATATCAGCAAAGAGTGTTAGTGGTGTTTTCTCTAACAGTGATGAGCTTTTTGGGACCATGAACCCTGTTCAGAATCTGATGAATGCCTAGGATCCACCCCTAGGACATGCATGAACACATCCATATAATATCAGGGCTTCACAGACATCCCAACTCCAGTGTAAGAACACGGCTCTTACAAACACAGAGAGGATCTCCACTTTCCATGAGTGATATGTGTCTAGGTATTTTCAAATGTGGTTTCTATGGAAAAATGCAGAGAATGTTATTTGGCACTTGCTTCCCACATCCCAGAAAGGAAGGATATAAACCACCCCTATGCCAAACAAAGCTGGTAGAAGAACCTTATCAGGAAACACCACCTCCAGACTCAAGACCCCAAAATTCCACTTTAGAATAAGCTCTGAACCTCTTCCACTGAAATAGAACAAATTTCTTACTGTTGGGCCACAGTGGAATCCAAACTTCAGGGTACCTTTTTAAGAGGTATGACTGTGGGCAGGACCTGCATAAATTCTCTAGAAGAGCATGTTTGGTGTGGTTGTGATTTCCTTTCCTCTTATTTCTGTTTGACAAGAATGAATCCATCTGATGTGTTAGCCAAAATACAAATGTCTAAATGTTCCCCTGCTTTAGTCTAATCAAAACTTCAAGGGACTTTTGCTGAAGATATACATATGAATAACATGCCCCTACACAAGGGCAAAAAAGTGTTGAAAAAAAATAAAAATAAAGGGCTTGATCAAATCCTGCCCATGATTTGGTCTGCTCCATTTAGAAAGCCTTCCATCATGTTCTGGGCGTGCTCATCTTTGGTCCTCCCAAAGTGCCCTATGTGTCCATTCCCACAGCATTTAGAATAGTCCTTTGTTATTGCCTGTTTTCTTGTCTGTCTCTGCACTACTCAACCCCATCCCAGGCAGTTGGCTTCAAGAGGATGGGCATTTATTCTGTTTAGTTTTGGATGACTAGTAGTCAACACAGAAGAGCTCACTAATAAAGAAATAACTGAATAAACGAATTATGGAAGCCATAGGCTACACAAAGGTGTACAAAATAACTATGGTCTCAGCAGAACTCCAAGGTTGGGGAACCAGAGTGCTGCATATATGGGGGAGGGTTGCTGCTGAGGAGGTGGGAGTGGTTTCTGGGGAAAGAGGATTAGAGGCAAAAAGCTCTGAGCACCATAAAACAATGTGCCAGGTTAGGAGTGAGACAAAACGTGGCTACAGATTCTCAAATACAAGAAATGATATGTTATGTCAGTAACCATAAAATTGGTTCACGGGATGAAAAGGTTAACAAAAAAAAAACCACTAACCACCAACTTCGTATTCCTCTGAGAAACTCCTTTCCCAGTGCACCCTAGACTTTGTGGAATGGAGACAGACTTTAAAGTCACAATAGTCAGGAGATCTTGTAAAATACCCCCTTAAAAAGTCATCCTGTAGCTTGCTAGTAAATGGATAACACAGATCCTTTGCATGTAAATAAATCATGCAAGAAGTTTTAGGAGGAGCACTCAAGTTTACATTTATTGTGTTTTATTTGTAGCATTTGATTTATGGCTTCTACAAATCAAAATGTTTTCTTAAGTTCTCTCCTAAAGAAAGGCTAAGAGGGATAGATATGAAGGAAAGAAATGAAAAATTAGAATAATGTACAGTCTAATTACTTCAGACTTCTTGCTCTTCTAGCATAACTGAAATTATTTCATTCAGAATCTGATTTTCAGAATATTAGGGACTCAGTCTCAGAATTTCATGCCAATATAGGATTTTTGATGAAGTTCTTTTCTAATGCCTGGTTGGATAGGTACTGGTGACAGGCTACAAAAACAAATTATGGATGTGTTAGTAAGAAAGCAGGTAAAACAGAATTAATTCACAAAGGACTCCTATGGCTATTATAAAATCCACACACAATTATAAAATAAACATCATGTCACCTTCCCAAAATGTCATGGGGCCAGGTTTCTAGAATCAGAATGGGAAAAGAGGGCAGACTGAGGGATATGATTGTAGGGCACAAGTCCGGGGAGATCGCAAAAGGCTCAATTCTGACTAAAACCTTACAAGACCCAGTTTTCTTACGATTTAAGGAAAAGGGCTCTGAACTTTCCTCAAGTCCTTCTTCCACTGTGCAGGGGCAATTCTTTACACAGCACGACTCACGTAAAGACCTAATATTATGAAAAAGAAGCCCTTTGGGAAGCGCTGCCATCCCAAGATCTGCTCAAGGCTGCCTGTGCCGGGTCTTTCGTGGATCCAATGCTAGGGTCACTGCGGCATCGCGGTGCCATCCATCCCACTTAACAAGAGGGATGAACTCTTACTCCTCCTTTAATTTTGGGACTACTTCATGACAGACTCGGGGCTGAAGCTGAGACTCCCTGTGGACACACAGGATGAAGGGGACCCTTTGGTAAACTGGGAGACCTTCACCCCCAAACTGATGATACACTGCCATGGATGCTTATTAAGAAGGACTTCATTCAGCAACTTGTCTTGCCACTGAATCTCTCCCAATAATAAACCACAAGATCATTTTACCATCTTTAATGAAGCTGATCAGATGATTGGTTCATGTCTAACAATTCTGTTTGATAGTTGCTCCTATCAGTCACTTGCCTGTGAGCTAATTTTGCAACTAATTTGGCCAGAGTGTTTTCCGGGAGGTTTGTAACTTTAAGGTAGCTATTCTATAGTTATTTTTAATGATTTAAAATATTTTTTTTCTGATAAATCTGCTTTAAAACTCCCAAGACAAATATTACTAGAAAAAAGTTTAATGACTTGGAGTTTGGGGACTATTTTTCAACTATTTGTTCAATGGCCATTGCAGAAGACCCAGACTGCAAAGAAAACCTTAGCCTGATCTTATTTTATTTTAATTTTTTAAAGATTTTATTTTAGAGAGAGACACAGAGAAAGAGAGCATCAGTGGGGAGAGAGGCAGCGGGGAAGGGTCGGGGAAAGGGACAAGCAGACTCCGAATGTCCAGGTTCCAGTGTCTGGAGCCTGATGGGGGTTCAATCTCAGGACCCTGAGATCATGGCCTCAGCCAAAACCAAGAGTCGGCCCCTTAACTGACTGAGCCACCCAGGTACCCCATGAACCTGATCTTATTTTAGAGTAATAACAGCCTACATTCCCAGACAAATGGCCTATTCAGTTTTGTTTTGTCAAATGGGAGAATGTGAACTCTATCTCTGCTGGGTGGTCTGGCAAAGCAAATGAATGTGTGAACATGAACTGACAGAAAGATATCTCGAGTTCTGGCAGAGAACTTTGCTTTGAACTTCCTGCTGTTCAATTATTGCCGAAAGCTTGGTTGCAGAGACACTGGATCAAAGTGGTAGAAGGAGGAGCAGAAACGGATATGTTCACTTCCAATTTCTCACTGAGAAGGCCAGAAGATACTAATAGGTAGCCAGACAATAGCAATGTGCGTTAGGGATTAAAAACAATCCAGAATAACAAAATTCTGGTGAGATTTCCATACATTAAAATCTTGATGAAGACTGAGTAAGACATATACTCCCGTCTAAATGGAAATCCGAGGAACCAGCTACAGCAGGCCCCACATACAGCAGGCGCAAACATCCCCTGCCTACCCCTTTCTGCGGTGGCCCTTCCCCACTCCCTGGACCCTGCTTCCCGATCCTGCCACAGTTATGTCTCCAAAGCTACCTATTTTATGCATCTAGAGGCTACAGTCCCCAGGCCTTGTCGTGGCTGGGGATGAGGGAGCACATGGTGATCACTGCGCTGTGCAGTGAAGGCTCCTTAGGGACGGACTGGGAAAGCAGGTGTGCAGGGCATACACCGAGAACAGGGACACGTTGCTTCTGAATCTCTTGTCCCGTAGAGAACCCAGCAGGCAGACGGAGAGCTCTCTCCCCAGCCCACTAGTAGACCCCACTGGAGGACGCCGCTTGGTCCACAAAAAGGGAAGGGCAGATGGAAAACCTGCGTGGAAGCATGGGCCTGAAGGGAAAGCCGGAAAATTCACAGTGTGCCGAGCAGAGGACAATTTACCGTCCCCGTCTTTTGGCAAATTGGGGAGATTTCTGTCCTTCGATGTATGAATAGGGAGAGGAAAAAAAAAATACCATGAGGCTTATAAGAGGGACTGTAATGCACGGGAAAAGGTAACAAAAATACTGAGAGAAAGAGCTTATTTTGAACATGATTTTCTACAGAAAATATAAGTAAAATATAAAATATATGCTAGGTGCTCCCAATAAGATACAAACAGTATGAAAAACAAAGTACGGGGTGATATATGGCAAAAAATTAAGTAAGTCGTATATTGTTTAGCTCTAACACAATGTAGGTCTCCTTCTCTGTCACGCCGGTGGTACTTCACAGCCCCACACCTCTCACTTGCCATCCTTCTGCCAGTGCCTTACCTTCCTCCAGGGCCTCGCAACTCCCCTCCACGCTGCCCACACACCACCTCCTCCGAAGGCCTTCCCAGCTGCTGCAGGCACCGCCTCACGGCTTACACCAGCCCAATGGGTTTTCACAGCCCAGCACCAGACACTTCAAAGAGTATTTATAATTCACAACAGAATAACCACGAATTCTCAATGCCGGGATTTGTATTTCATTTACTCCCATACCCCTTACTCATCATAGTTTCTGATATACGATTAAGAATAATAAAAAGATGAGAGCCCTGGAAAGATAAGGATAGGTGACAACATCTTCCCCCCTCCCAAACTGGGACCTCAATGACTGTCAGTAGGACAAAGGCAAAGGATAATATGGAATGAGGAAATGAGAAAAGGAAGTAAAACATACTGAGAATCTGCTGTGCTCAAAATATTGAAGTGCTGATTATATACTAAGGGGGCATTTGACATCTTTTCCCCCTTTTCAGAAAATTATACTTTTAGATTATTGCCACAAACTAACTCATTGATCCTTGGGGCATGACATAATGGCCGTTGGCAGCCATCTTTTCAGAAGAGATTAGCCCAGCACCAGAAATCCCCCGTTGGAAAATGGATACTCAGAGTTTATTGGCAAATTGATTTTGGAAAACTTGAATAGCACTTCCCCTTAGAAAAAGTTTGCATAAGTCCTTAGACCAGATGCTGCTAGATTATTTCAGAAACAAAACTGAGATTTGTTTCAGCTCCATCACCAGATAGCCAAATGGTCCTGTAACCAAAATGGTACTTCCTGCCTATCTCACAGATGTGCTGTGAACCACCTAAAATTAGGCAAGTGAGACTCCTCCGAAGAGTGCACCATGCTGTAAGAACCAGTAGTTTAACTATTATAAAACCCAAATGCATATTAAAATACTGTCTCCAGGAAAATGCATGCTCCCTCTGCAAATGACTCCAACATGGCAGTGGGTAGACGACTCTGTTCCTGGCATCATTTGGCCTTATGATCTGGGGCTCACGTGCGTGGGGATTAAGAAGAGAAACAAAAGTTGTCGACCCAAGTGTCTGCTTTATGTGAGAAAAATCATTATGGAGATGATCATTGGGATGACGGCAACATGTCAACACATTTCAAGACGTCTGAGTACAAGCAATGGTAACACAAGAGGACTAACAAAGATGAGGTCAGGGCTGACTCAGATTCAATGCTGTCTCCTCTATTTCCTGTCAAATAATAGGCTGAAGCTGTTTCTCTCCTCAGACAGCCCGTTTCTCGTCAGCAGCCCCTGGAAAACCTGTTTGTTGAGAGCTTATCCCACTTGGTAAAGCCTGTCCACTGTGCAATTCAGGCAGTTTCCAGGGAGCTGGCACCTTATTTTCTTTTAGGCTTACACTGTATACCTGCATACCTGTCATCATGTGTCTTGCATTGGTCTGAGAAGCAGATGTCATCTGGAGTCCCCAGGAGGCTGAATTCAGAGAAGCCAAATGTTCCAGAGCCTTCTCCAAAAAGGGAATCCTAAAGATTCCAGGGCTGTCCAAGCTCACTCACGGCACCACTCTTTCCAGCCTTGAGCCAAAGAGGTTCGTCCATCACTGAGCAAAGCCCATTCTGGCTGAGAAGTCAGTATGTCTGGAGAGAAGCTGCCTCACTGAGTGACATGCTGTGCCTGTGCCTGGAAGGCTTTTCTGCGTCAGTGGCCTCCACTTCCAGGCTCCTTTCTTCCTTGTCTGCTGTGGGCTCTGGACCTCCATGCTTTGTCCACCTCCCCTCTGGTCAGTTCAGCCCCAGCTCCAGCTTGGCCGCCTCTGTTTAGCTGACCCTCCTGCCCGAACAATGGGCCACTTCTATCAAAGCCTCTTTGGCCTTTCCAGGCACCCTCTTTTGACAATTTCCCACACATGTTGGGCCCATCAAGGGGGGTGTCTGGCATTCTGGGAATACTTCCCCAAAACACCACACTTTCGTTCCTGTCCTATCCAGTAAAATGAAAGACATCACCTTCCAATCTGCCTGGCTAGTGTAGGAGAAAATAGTACACCCGGTGAGAAGTACAGATGGTCCCTCTCTCTCCCCTCCCCTGCCGCCCACTGTATGTCATCCGACAGGGAGCCCTGGGGCCCCCTCTCCAGCCAGCATCCAGTTCTGCACCAATTCTCTGGATCGAGGCAGCCCAGCCTGTGGTCCCAAGCCCTGCCTATCTTGGTTATACCACCAAGGACTCAAGTCACTCATCTTCTACACCTTGAAGGACTGACTTATGAAACAGCAAAACTGTGTCTTTTAGAGGCAAAGGTATTTCCAAATCATTCATACTTCACTTCAAGTTTTCTCACTGGAGCCCAGCGTGGGGCTTGAACTCACAACCCTGAGATCAAGACCTGAGCTAAAATCAAGAGTCCGATGCCTAACTGAATGAGCTACCCAGGTTCTCTTTTTACATAGGGGAAACCAAATCTTTTTTACTTACACGCCACCCTGACAAAGTCCTCACTGGTTTTTGGTCAGCCTTCCCCACTGACTAATCTTTATCTCATGTGAAAAGGACATGGAATGCCACCTGAAAGTAGATTTCAGCTAATCAGATGCATTGAGAACAAAGGTAAGCAACACCAGGAAGATGCAAACTAGACTGTAATTTAGGAAAAGGCAGCATTTGTTACTGGAGTACTGAGCAAAAACCAGAGAACAACAAACAAAAGACATGACTTAAATCTCTAGTCTGCAGCTGTAAGCTTAGGTCCATTACTTAGGCACGTCGGGCAGTTTCCTCATTCATATAAAGGAAAAAAGGACCAGCGATTCTAGTCTTTTCTAGGCCTACCATTTTATAATTTTATGATCCAAATCAGTCTGAGATTATACATTTCTATTCCACGAATTTCTTCATAAGCTTAAAAAGAAATTAAAACATATGGAAATATAAATCCTTAAAACCAAGGAATTTTTAAAAATGCGTACCAGAGAAACACTTGTTCTTCACAGCTGTGAAGCATGAATCTATTACAAATATCTCACTATTAAAGCTCAACATTTCACAAACAAAAAGTGGTATGATTTTAATAAGTTTGCCTTTGGATCTCCTTCCTCCTCACTATTTTGTCTACTTACAATCTATCACTATATGCCCATATGTGTATATAAACACACACACACACACACACACACACACACACACACACACGAAGTGGGAGAAAGCAAAGAAGCACCAAGATTAGGTCCGACCAAAGAGGAAGAAATGGGACTTACAGGAGCTGCCGAGTTTTTGACTGTGACACTGGGGGTGGTGGCTCGCAGGGCTCCGCTCACACCATGGTAGTATTTGAAGCAGATCTTAGTTTCAGCTGAAAAACAAAAATCAAATGGTACTGAGAACTAGGGTATAACCCAGAAGAGATAACCATCTCCAGAGGGACACCCCCAGAAAATGCCCTGTAATTCCTCCCAAGAGCCAAGCAGGTCTCATCTGCTGATGCTTATTCAACACGTGGCTCCGTGGACAGGTCTGACATCTCTCTAAAAAGGTGTCCTCAAAAATTGCTCTTTGTACCCAAGTGAAATCCATTATTTCAACTTCTCACATTCATCCAATCCCCGCATCGGGCTCTCTGCTCAGTGGGGAGCCTGCTTCCCCCTCTCTCTCTGCCTACTTGTGATCTCTCTCTCTCTATGTCAAATAAATAAATAAAATCTTAAAAGAAAAAACTTAGTAGATTAAAACAGCAACCATTCATTTAAAAAAAAAAGTTATTTGTAATAAACCCTTACTTCTGAGATTCTAGCTTGGTGTGATGCCTACCACCAGCCTGTTCTATAATTTTTGGTTATTGAATTCATTGTGATTACTATCTTAGCAACTTGGAGGACTACTTTGAGAAGTTACTGAAATACACGCATGGGAGGCCTATTTTCTAAACTGTGATACCCATCAATGATAACCTATTTGCATCACGGTTTGTTTTTCTTCAAAGTCCTTTCTATGTAAGTAGGAAAGATATGGCCATGGAGGCCCACACTGCCTGGGTTTGCCTTTTGGCTCCATTCCTGACAATCTGTGAGACAACAAGCAAGTCCCTTAACCTCCCTTACCCCATGTTTCCTGTAAAATAAATAGAACTAACAACAGTACCTACTTCATGAAGTATTGGATAAGCAAATAAAGTTCTTAGACTGCAAATAATGCATGATGACTAAAGACAAAATCTGTGGCCAACCTGGGTCTAGTTCATTTGAAGGTGACTTGCTTTTCCCAATTTACTGTTCGTAGGATTTTTCTTTTAAATTTGAAAAATTTGCCAGGCTATGTCTTAGCCCCTTAATTTTGTTTGGAACAACACAAGAAATCTCAAAGTTGAGATTCTGTTTCTCAAGTCTGGGAAAGTGTCATCAGCCTCAATGTTTCAAAAAATAATATCTATAATTTTCTTAGCTTGCATTTTAGATATGCTCATTATGGAAAATATGGACAATGAAAAGTATAAAAAAATCTTCTATGAGTATTTTTATGAATATCTGGGAGTATAAGCTTAATACTATATGTCATATAGTAAAATAATAATGTAATAAAACTGCAATTTTAAAAATTAACATTAAACAGACAGGTTCAACTATCAAACCTTGTTGGTAACATTCGTTGTTTTATGGAATCATTGTCTTGATTTGTAATTGTAGGTATTCAGTAATTTTGAAAATTTGGGCTCTTCGCTAAAAATGAATGACTTTTTGAAAATTATGTTGAAGTTCAAGTTTGTTTTTTAGGATAATGGAGCAAAACTTGCTGGTTATCTATCCAGCATCCATTCTCCCTTTCCTCCTTAATACAAAAATCTCTATTTTATTTTGAATGGTAATGTCCAGCTAAAGCACTCTATATTTTGGAGCCTCCCTTGCAGAAAACATTTGTTGTTTTCCACTGTTATTTTGGGATTTCTGTTATCTGTAAATTTTACAATATATAGAAAGCTTGCTTTCTTTTTCTTTATTTTTTTTATACTTTCATTTTTTGACTTACAGAGTTCAAGCACAAGTTAAAAGCACAATTAGTTCTTGACACAGAAGATATGAGTACTGCAATATTATTCCTTAGAAGATGTGAATATTTTAAGGATTCCCCTTTCTTGTGGCCAAACTGCTTCTCAAAAAGCACTTTATACTTTCATCAGGAAATGTAGCCCTTGTTAATATTGAGTATTATCAATTAAGTATAAGTTTAAGTAGTATTTCATCTTTATTTCATTATTTGATTAGTAGTGAGATTAAGCATTTTTTCATCAAATCTTTTTTTTTTAAAGATTTTATTTATTTATTTATTTGACTGACAGAGATCACAAGCAGGCAGAGGGAGGAGGAAGCCGGCTCCCTGCTGAGCAGAGAGCCCGATGTGGGGCTCAATGCGGGGCTCGATCCCAGGACCCTGGGGTCACAACCCGAGCCGAAGGCAGAGGTCTTAACCCACTGAGCCACCCAGGCGCCCCTCATCAAATCTTAATTAGCCATTTGTATTTACTCTTTTTTATCCATTGAACTGTACTTGTCAAGACTTCCCACTGCCTGGATGACACTTGGGTGCTCACTTTTTAGGGGATATGTTCTTCCTTTAGATATACCAATACTTTCCATTTCCCTCCTAAGTCATTCTTTCCTTGCAGTGATTTTTCATTACTGTTGACTGCCTTTTAAGCTCTTGGTGGACAATCTCACAACCTAGTTCTGTATTCTTCAAGGCACCTCGCAGTTATCTGTACATTGTTAGGTATACACGTCCAGACCCAGTACTGCTCCAGCCTGTAGGTTAGGGATTAGGAGGGAACACTGAATAAAGCAGTGAGCCTATATAGCTAGGCAACCTCACTGAGCTGGTGCAATTTAAGTTCCTCTGCTTGTAGGTGCCATGACATCAGCTTGCAGGGGCCAAAGGCTTCAGCTCAAGCACAGCTGGGTGGAAGGAAATTTTAGGTAACAGTCATTCTAAACAGGAACTACTAGCTTTCCTTATGAATAAGATTATTCCAATGCCTTTAAGTAAGAAAGGTCAGGGTAGATAAGAGCCATATGATCCTCTCAGAAAAAGCATTTGACAAAATACAGTATCCACTCTAGACAAAAACAAAGAAACCAACAATGTAGGGATAGATGCAACATACTTCAACATCGTAGTGATATGTGAAAGACCCAGGGCAAATATGACCTTCAAAGGGGAAAAACTGAGAGCTTTTCCTCTACAGTCAGGAATAAAACAGAGATGTCCACTCTCACCATTACTATTTAATGCAGTACTGGAAGTCTTAGCCTCAGCAATCAGACAACAAAAAGATATAAAGGCAACAAAACTGGAAAGGGATAAGTCAAACTTTCACTATTTGCAGACAACAGTACTCTATGTAGAAAACCTGAAAGAATCCACCCCCAAATGCTAGATCTAATACATGAATTCAGCAAAGTTGCAGAATATATGATCAATTAAGAAATTTGTCTCATTTCTATACACCAATAATGAAGCAGCAGAAAGAGAAATCAAGGAATTGATCCCATTTATAATTGCACCAAAACCCATAAGATACCTATGAATAAATCTAACTAAAAAAGTAAAAGATCTGTACTCTGAAAACTATAGAATACTTATGAAAGAAATAGAAGACAACACAAGGAAGTGGAAAAGCATTTGATGCTCATGGAATGGAAGAACAAACATTGTTAAAGTGTCTATACTACCCAAAGCAATCAACACATTTAATGCAATCCCTATCAAAATACCACCAGCATTTTTCATAGAGCTAGAACAAACAATCCGAAAATTTGTATGGAACCACAAAAGACCCTGAGTAGTCAAAGCAATCCTGAAAAAGAAAAGCAAAACTGGAGACACCATGATTCTGGACTTCAAGCTATATTACAAAGCTATCAAGACAGTATGATACTGGCACAAAATCAGACACACAGATCAGTGGAACAGAATAGAAAAACCAGAAATGGACCCACAACTACAGGGTCAACTAATCTTTGACAAAGCAGGAAAAAATAACCAGTGGCAGGGGAAAAAAGACACTCTTCAATAAAATGGTTTTGGGAAAACTGGAGAGCAACATGCAGAAGGATAAAACTGGACCACTTTCTTACACCATACACAAAAATAAATTCAAAATGGATTAAAGACTTAAATATAAGATAGGAAACCATCAAAACCCTAGAGAAGAACATAGGCAGCAACTTTTTTGACTTAGGCCATAGCAACTTCTTACTAGGCCCATCATCAGAAGCAAGGGAAACGAAAGCAAAAATGAACTATTGGGACTTCATCAAGATGAAGAGCTTATCAACAAAACTAAAAGGCAGCATATGAAACAGGAGAAGATGTTTGCAAATGACATATCTTATAAAGGGTTAGTTTCCAAAATCTATAAAGAACTTACCAAATGAAACACTGCCCCCCCCAAAAAAAAATCCAGTTAAGAAATGGGCAGAAGACATGAATAGACATTTTTTTTAAGAAGACATCCAGATGGCCAACAGACACATGAAAAGATGCTCAACCTCACTCATCATCAGGGAAATGCAAATCAAAGCAATGGTGTGATACCACCTCATATGGCTAAAATTAACAACACAAGAAACAAGAGGTGTTGGTGAGGATGTGGAGAAAGGGGAATCCTCTTACACTGTTGGTAGGAATGCAAACTGGTGCAGTCACTCTGGAAAACAATATGGCGGTTCCTCTAGAAGTTAAAAATAGAGCTGCCATACAATTCAGCAATTCCACTACTAGGTATTTACCCAAAGGATGCAAAAATACAGATCTGAAGGGGTACATGCACCCTGATGTTTACAGCAGTATTATCAACAACAGCCAAACTATGGAAAGAGCCCAAATGTCCATTGGCTGATGAATGGATAAAGAAGTGGTGTACACACACACACACAGACACACACAGACACACACAGGAATATTATTCAGCCTTCAAAAAGAATGAAATCTTGCCATTTGCAATGACACGGATGGAGCCTACATTATCCTAAGTGAAATAAGTCAGAAAGACAAATACCATATGATCTCACTCATGTGGAATTTAAGAAAGAAAACAGATGATCATGTGGGAACAGGGAAAGGAAGAAAAAAGAGAAAGGGAAAAAAGCCATAAGTGACTATTAAAGATAGAGAATGAATTGAGGGTTGATGGAGGGAGGTGGGTGGGGATGGGTAGATGGGTGGTGGGTATTAAAGAGGGCAGTTGTGATAGGCACTGAGTATTGTATATATACGATGAATCACTGAAGTCTACTTCAGAAACCAATATTGCTCTGTATGTTAACTAACAAAATTCAAATTAAAAAAATTGATGGGAGAAATTGAGGGTACACAAAGAAATGGAAAGACATTTTGTGCTCATGGATTGGAAGAATATTATTAAAATGTATATATTACCAAAAGCAATGCACACATCTAATACAATCCATATCAAAACACAAACAGCATTTGTCAGAACTAGAGCAAAAAATTCTAAAATATGTATGAAACCACAAAAATCCCTTACTAGCCAAAACAATCTTAAAAAAAAAAAAAAAAGAAAAAGAAAAGAAAAAAGCAAAGCTGGAGAAAGCACAGTTTCAGACTTCAAGTCTGAAAGTCTGATGTGGTAATCAAAATTATGGCACTGGTGCAAAAATAGGCACACAGTTCAATGGAACAAAATAGGAAACCCAGAAATGAACCCACAACCATATGGTCAATTAATCTTCAACAAAGTAGGAAAGAATAACCAATGGAAAAAAGACTGTTTCTTCAACAAATTGTATTGGGAAAACTGGACAGTAACATGCAAAGAAAGAAACTGGATCACTTTCTTACACCATACACAAATAAATTCAAAATGGATTAAAGATGTAAATGTGATACCTGAAATAACAACAAAATAACAAATAAATAACAACAAAACCTAAAGAGAACACAGACAGTAACTCCTATGACATCAGTCACAGCAATGTTTTTGTAGATATGTCTCCTGAGGTAAGAGAAATAAAACTAAATATAAACTATTGGGACTTCATCAAAATAAAAAGCTTCTACACAGCAAAGGAAACAATCAACAAAAGCAAAAGGCAACCTACAGAATGGGAGAATATATTTTCAAATGACATAACAGATAAAAGGTTAGTATCCAAAATATATACAGAACTAATAAAACTCAACACCCAAAAACAAAGATCCATTAAAAACCGGGCAGAAGACATGAACGGATATTTCTCCAAAGAAGACATCCAAATGGCCAGCAGATATATGAAAAGATGTTCATCATCACTTACCACCAGGGAAATACAAATCAAAACTACAATGAGGGGCACCTGGGTGGCTCAGTTGGTTAAGCGACTGCCTTTTGCTCAGGTCATGATCCTGGAGCCCTGGGATCGAGTCCCGCATCAGGCTCTATGCTCAGCGGGGAGTCTGCTTCTCCCTCTGACCCTCCCCCCATCTCATGCTCTCTCTCTCTCTCAAATAAATTAAAAAAAAAACCTTTTTAAAAAAATTTTTTTGGGGGGGCACCTGGGTGGATCAGTGGGTTAAAGCCTCTGCCTTCAGCTCAGGTCATGATCCCAGGGTCCTGGGATCGAGCCCCGCATTGGGCTCTCTGCTCAGCAGGGAGCCTGCTTCCTCCTCTCTCTGCCTACCTCTCTGCCTACTTGTGATCTCTGTCTGTCAAATAAATAAAATCTTAAAAAAAAAAAAACAAAAAACTTTTTTTTAAGTTTAAAAAAAAAACTACAATGAGATATCATCTCACACTGGTCAGAATGAGTAAGATCAATAACACAAGAAACAACAAGTGTTGGCAAGGATGTGGAGAAAAAGGAACCCTCATGCACTATTTGCGGGGATGGAAAGGGGTACGGTCACTGTAGAAAAAGAGTATGGAGATTCCTCAAAAAGTTAAAAATAGAAGCACCCTGCAATGCAGACATTTCACTACTGAGTATTTACTGAAAGAATTAAAAAGGCACTAATTCAAAGAGACACATGCACTCATATGTTCATAGCAGTGTTGTTTACAATAGCCAAATTATGGAAGCAACCCAAATATCCATCAGTTGAATGAATAAAGAAGTTATGGTATACATATACAATGGAAATTTATTCAGCCATAAAAAGAATGAAATCTTGCCATTTGCAACAATGTGGATGAAACTAGAGGGTATTATGCTAAGTGAAATAAGTCAACCAGAAAAAGACAAATACTGTATGATTTCACTCATATGTGGAATTTAAGAAATAAAACAAACAAGGGTGATAGAGAGGGAGACAAATGAAGAAACAGACTTTTAGCTGTAGAGAACAAAGTGATGGGTACTGAGGGGGCAATGGGTGGAGGAGTGGATTAAATAGGTGATGGGGATTAAGGTGTGCACTCGTCTGGTGATCCGGGTGATGTATGGAATTGTTGAGTCACTACATTGTACACCTGAAACTAATATAACACTATATGTTAATTAAGTGGAATTGAAATTAAAACAAAATATAGAACTACCATGTGATCTGGCAATCCTACGGCTACTTAGCCAAAAGAATTGAAATCAGGATCTTGAAGAGGTATTTGCACTCCCATGTTCACTGTACCACTGTTCACAACAGCCAGGATGTGGAAGCAACCTAAAGGTTCATCAATGGATAAATGGACAGAGAACATATGGTATACAATGGAATATTACTGAGTCTTCAAAAAGAAGGAAATTTGAAATACGCAACCACATGGATGAAACTTGAGGACATTATGCTAAATGAAATAAGTCAGTCGCAGAACAAATACTGTGTGATTCCACTTATATGTTGTATATAAAATAGTCAAATCATAAAAGCAGAGAGTAGAATTATGGTTTCCAGGGGCTGGGAGGGGAAGGGAAATAAGGAGTTGATAATCAGTGGTAAAAATTCTCAGTTACATAAGATAAGTAAGTTCTAAACATTTGTTGTATTAAATTATTCCTATAATTACCAATACTGTATTATACACTTAGAGATCTGCTAAGAGGGTACATCTCATGTTAAATGTGTTTACTACAACAGAATAAAAGTAAAAGTAAAAAAAGCAAAAATAAAAAAACAAAAGTTACAACAAATTTGTCTTAATAGTTAATTAGCAGTTAACATGTACCCTATCAGTCATACTACTAAATCTGACCCTCACAAAATCCCTATGAAGTGTAGATAATTATTATTAATATTTTTTAAAGTGCTTAGCACAATGCTAAGCATATAGTAAGACCTCAACAAATGTCATCTAGTATTTTTTTTTTTTACATCTAAAAAGAATGAAACCAAAATGTGAAGCTAATTATACAAGGTCACATATGTAGTTCATGGCAACTAGGATTTCAGTAAACATTTTAAATTTCCATTTGGTGATTTGTCTTCTAAAAATTTTTAATAACTCAAGATTGTTGACTAGGTAGGCAATAGCAAACTTCTTATTCCAGTAACAATGTACTAGGTAATTCAGAAAACATCTAGAAAAGCTGGAAAAACATGGATATCAATCTGCCTGAAGTAGGATTGCCAGGTAAAATAGAGGATACTCAGATAAATTTGGTTTTCAGATAAACAGAGAATACACTTTTAATATAAGTATGTTCCTATTATTACATGGAACAGACTTATACTAGAAAAGATATTGTTTATCTCAAATTCAAATTTAGTTAGGTAGTCTTGGAATATTTTCCCTCTAAAATTGGAAATTCTAGTCCGAAGTCATCAGAGACCTGATGAGACAATGGGAATATTGAGGACAAGATCCAGAAAAAGAAAACCCATAAATGAGCCTAGGATTTGGGGTTGTTGTTTCCCTAGTTGGGGCTGAGGACTACGTTGATTCCAAAAAATGCAGCTGAGAAACTGGAAAAGCTAAAAGAACTTTTTCTAGACTTGCAGGGCTAAGGGGTATCAAACATAAGGGTTCAGGGCCTGCCAAAGAGGAAGACTTTGGTAAATCCTTCACGATTCAAGTCGGAACCCTGAACAGCAGAATAGATATGCTGCTGAGAACCTACTTGCCCTTCAAATCATTCAAGTCTTAAAATTCAACTGAGCTCACTCTGGATTGCTAAATATCACCTAGAAGGAAAGTAAATCCTCTTAGGAGGGAAATAACAATAACATGATTCTTAGCCTCAAATTATTTCTGCAAGTTTTTATTTACAATGTCCAGTTCTCAGTGAAAATTGTTCAGGCACACACAGATACTAGACAATGTACAAAATACCAACAGAACAAGTAGAGATTATAAGCCGATTCATATGGCTTCTAGATACTGGGTTATCAGACACAACTGAACGTATTACTGAACGTATACTGAAAACATTCAAAGAAGTAAAATACAAGATTGAAAATATCAACAAAGTATGAAGCCTATAAAAATGAACAAAACAGAAATTCTGGATCTAAAAAACTACAATTTTGAAATAGCGTACTTAATAGATGGGTTTTAAAGCAGATTAAACAAAAACACGAGCATATTTAGGGAACTGGAATATAGGTCAGGAAAAAATTCAGAATGAAGCATGCAGAAAAAAAGGTATAAAATATAAAAGAGAAGTAAGGAACATATGGGATACTAGGCGGTGGTCTAATGTATGTATAAATTGGAATCCAAAAAGAGAGGAGAGAGACAGAGGTGTTAAAGCCAAAAATTCTCCAAAAGTGAAAAATTCTCCAAAAACTTCCAAAAGTTATAAAAAACATCAAGCTATAGATTTAAAAAATCCTATGAACCAAAAAAAAAAAAAAAACAGCATGCAGATACCACTGTAAAACTTTAAAAAAGGAAGAGAAAAATCACATCATCAACCAGTGAAGTTAAAAGCTAGATTATCTTCATAGGAACAACAATTTGACATATGACTATTCAGTATCAGCAGAAATCATAGACGACAAAGGAATGACAGCTTCCATATGCTAAACAAACAAACAAACTAACTAACTAATAACAAAACCCAACAACTGTTATATAGAATTCTGCAACCCAGAAAAATATTCTTTAAGAATAAAGTGATTATTCCTATTGCTGTCTGGACATTGCAGATTGCCATCACCATGAACATCTGAACTTCATGGTAAGTTTTTAGCTATTCATACGTTACAACGTTTGCAATGTAGAAATGCCCAAGTCTTATGAATCAAAATATGATCAGAGTAGACTGAGAAAGACATTTGGACCAGCACAGAAGTAAAATGCCATCCTTTACCACTTATTTGTGCAGAAAGAATGAAATTCTCTGTTCAGTAACATTCTGTAGCAAGAAAAATGAGCTTACATCTAATATTTCATTTATAAGAGATATGAAACAAATGTAAACCCTATCTTCAACATCCAAGAAGAGCAATTTTAACTCAAGAGGTTATAATAACTGTGAGAGAGTCAGTCCCAACAGTTAACTAAAAGCAATAATGGAGAGTACCATATTTTCAAATGCTCAAAAAGATCAAGAAGCAATGGAGAGGATGCGGAGATAAAGGAATCTTCATGTACTGTTGGTGGGAATGCAAACTGCTTCAGCCACTGAGGAAAACAGTATGGAAGTTCCTCAAAAAATTAGAAAAATAGAATGAGCAAGTTATGGAAGGAGCTCAAGTATCTATTGATAGAGGAATGGATAAGGAAGATGTGGTAAAAATGTACAATGGAATATTACTTAGCCATAAAAAAGGAAATCTTGCCATCAGCAACAACATGGATGAAGTTAGGGTGACGTAAGTCAATCAGAGAAAGACAAATACCATTTGATTACAGTCATATTTGGAATGTAAGAAACAAATAAGCAAACAAAGAGACAAACACACAGACTCTTAAATACAGGACAAACTGGTCATTGTTAGAGGGGAGGTCCGGGGGGATGGATAAATACATGAAGAGGATTAAGAATACACTTATCTTGATGAGCACCAAGAAAAGTATAGACTTGTTGAATCGTTATACTGTACACCTAAAACTAATATAATAGTGTATGTTAATTATACCTCAATCAAAAAAAGCAGCAGTGGAACAATAAGATACAAATTAAATTTTGAATCTGAAGAATACTTAGCTTTAGCAAGAGGAAAAAATACCAAGAGCAGTATTTTTATTTTACTTTATGTATATATGTTTTAATTGTGTTATGTTAGTCACCATACAGTACATCATTATTTGTTTATTTTTTAATTTTTTAAAGATTTTATTTATTTATTTGACAGAGATCACAAGTAGACAGAGAGGCAGGCAGAGAGAGAGAGGGGGAAGCAGGCTCCCTGCTGGGCAGAGAGCCCGATGTGGGGCTCAATCCCAGGACCCTGAGATTATGACCTGAGCCGAAGGTAGAGACCCAACCCACTTGAGCCACCCAGGCGTCCCTATCATTAATTTTTGATGTAGTGCTCCATGATTCATTGTTTGCATATAACACCCAGTGCTCCATGCAATACATGCCCTCCTTAATACCCATCACTAGGCTCACGCATCCCCTTACCACCCTTCTAAAACTGTCAGTTTATTTCCTGGAGTCCCCAGTCTCTCATGGTTTGTCTCTCACCCCAATTTCTCTTCCATTTTCCCCTTCTCCTAATGTCCTCCATGCTATTCCTTACGTTCCACAAGTAAGTGAAACCATACGATAACTTTCTCTGCTTGACTTATTTCACTGGGCATAACCTCCTCCAGTCCCGTCCATGTTGATGCAAAAGTTGGATATTCATCCTTTCTGATGGCTCAGTAATATTCCATTGTATATATGGACCACATCTTCTTTATCCATTCATCTGTTGAAGGGCATCTCAGCTCTTTCCACAGTTTGGCTGTTGTGGACATTGTTGCTATGAACATTGGGGTGCATATGGCTCTCTTTTTACTACATCTGTATCTTTGGGGTAAATATCCAGTAGTGCAATTGCAGGGTCATAGGGTAGCTCTATTTTTAATTTTTGAAGGAACCTCCACACTGATTTCCAAAGTGGCTGTACCAACTTGCATTCCCACCAGCAGTGTAAGAGGGTTCCCCTTTTCCACATCCTCTCCAACACTTGTAGTTTCCTGCCCTGTTAATTTTGACCATTCTGACTGGTGTAAGGTGGTATCTCAATGTGGTTTTGGTTTTAATTTCCCTGATGGCTAATGATGATGAAAATTTTTTTCACATATCTGTTAGCCATTTGTTTGTCTTCATTGGAGAAGAGTCTGTTCATGTCTTCTGCCCATTCTTTGACATGATTATCTGTTTTTCGGGTGTTGAGTTAGAAGAGTTCTTTATAGATCTTGGATATCAGCCCTTTTCTGTGGTGTCATTTGCGAATATCTTCTCCCATTCCGTGGTTTGCCTCTTGGTTTTGTTGACTGTTTCCTTTGCTGTGCAGAAGCTTTTGATCTTGATGAAGTCCCAAAAGTTCATTTTTGTGTTTGTTTCCTTTGCCTTTGGAGACCTGTCTTGAAAGAGGTTGCTGTGGGGGCGCCTGGGTGGCTCAGTGGGTTAAAGCCTCTGCCTTCGGCTCGGGTCATGGTCCCAGGGTCCTGGGATCGAGCCCCGCATCGGGCTCTCTGCTCAGCAGGGAGCCTGCTTCCCTTTCTCTCTCTCTGCCTGCCTCTCTGCCTACTTGCGATCTCTGTCTGTCAAATAAATAAAAATCTTAAAAAAAGAAAGAAAGAAAGAAAGAAAGAAGTTGCTGTGGCCAGTGTTGAAGAGGTTACTGCCTATGTTCTCCTCTAGGATTTTGATGGATTCCTGTCTCACATTGAGGTCATTCATCCATTTAGAGTTTATCTTTGTGTATGGTGTAAGAGAATGGTCCAGTTTCATTTTTTCTGTACATAGCTGTCCAATTTTCCCAGCACCATTTACTGAAGAGACTTTTTCCATTGGATATTTTTTCCTGCTTCATTGAAAATTATTTGACCATAGAGTTGAGAGTCAGTATCTGGGCTCTCTATTCTGCTCCATTGGTCTATGTGTCTGTTTTTGTGCCAGTACCATGCTGTCTTGGTGATCACAGCTTTGTAATACAGCTTGAAATCAGGAAACATGATACCCCCAGCTTCATTTTTCTTTTTCAACATTTCTTTGGCAATTCAGGGTCTTTTCTGGTTCCATACAAATTTTAGGATTGTTTTTTCCAGCATTTTGAAAAATGCCATTGGTATTTTGATTGGGATGGTGTTGAAAATACCGATTCCTCTGGGCAGCATAGTCATTTTAACGATGTTATTCTTCCAATCCCTGCGCATGGGATGTTTTTCCATCTTTTTGTCTTCTTCAACTTCTTTCATGACTGTTCTGTAGTTCATAGAGTACAGATCTTTCACCTTGTTAGTTAGGTTTATTCCAAGGTATCTTATGTTTTGGGTGCTATTATAGATGGAATCGATTCTCTAATTTCTCTTTCTACAGTTTCACTGTTAGTGTATAAGAAAGCAACTGATTTCTGTGCACTGATTTTTGTATCCTGCTACATTACTGAATTGCTCTATGAGTTCTAGTAATTTGGGGGTGGAGACTTTTGGGTTTTCCACATACAGTATCATGTCATCTGTGAAGGGAGTTTGACTTCTTTGCCAATCTGAATACCTTTTATTTATTTTTGTTGTCTGATTGTTGTTGCTAGGACTTCTAGTCCTATGTTGAACAACAGTGGCAAGAGTGGACATCCTTGTCATGCTCCTGATATCAACGGAAAGGCTCTCAGCTTTTCCCCATTGAGAATGATATTTGCTGTGGGTTTTTCATAGATGGATTTTATGAAGTTGAGGAATGTTCCTTCTATCCCTACACTCTGAAGAGTTTTAATCAGGAAAGGATGCTGGATTTTGTCAAATGCTTTTTCTGCATCAATTGATAGGACAATGTGGTTCTTGGCTCTCCTCTTATTTATGTGTTCTTCCACACTGACTGATTTACAGATGTTGAACCACCACTGCATCCTAGGGATAAACCCCACCTTATTGTGACGGATAATCCTTTTAATGTACTGTTGGATCCTATTAGCTAGCTGATGAAAACAGGGATACTGGTCTGAAATTCTCCTTTTTGACAGGGTCTTTGCCTGGTTTGAGGATCAAGGTAATGCTGGCCTCATAGAAAGCATCTGGAAGTTTTCCTTCTGTTTCTATTTTTTGAAACAGCTTCAGGAGAATGGGTATTATTTATTCTTTGAATGCTTGATAGAATTACCCAGGGATGGGGCACCTGGGTGGCTCAGTGGGTTAAAGCCTCTGCCTTCGGCTCAGGTCATGATCTCAGGGTCCTGGGATCGAGCCCCACATCGGGCTCTCTGCTCAGCAGGGAGTCTGCTTCTCCCTCTCTCTCTCTGCCTGCCTCTCTGCCTACTTGTGATCTCTGTCAAATAAATCAATAAAAAAAAAAAAAAAAAGAATTACCCAGGGAATCCATCAGGCCCTGGACTCTTGTTTTTTGGGAGGTTTTTGGTCACTGCTTCAATCTCGTTACTACTTACTGGTCTATTCAGGTTGTCAATTTTTTCCTGTTTCACTCTTGGAAGTTCATAGTTTCCAGGAATGCATCCATTTCTTCTAGGTTGCTTAACTTATTGGCATACAGCTGTTGATAATAATTTCTGATGATTGCTTCTATTTCCTTGGTGTTAGTCATGATCTCCCCCCTTTCATTCATAATTTTATTAATTATCCTTTCTCCCCTTTTTTGGATGAGTCTGGCCAGTGGTTTATTGATCTTATTAATTCTCTCAAAGAACCAGCTTCTACTTTCACTAATGTGTTCTACTGTATTTCTGGTTTCTAATTCATTGATCTCTGCTCTAATCTTAATTATTTTCCTACTCATGCGTGGGTTAGGTTTTGTTGTTGATTCTCCAGATCTGTAAGGTGTAAAGATAGTTTGTGTATTCAGGATGTTTCTGGTTTTTGTGTTGTTGTTGTTGTTGTTGTTGTTGTTGTTGTTTTGAGTGAGGCTTGGATGACTAAGTATGTATTTCCCCCTTAGGACCACGTTTGCCATATCCCATAGCTTTTGGATTGATGTGTCTTTGTTCTCATTGGTTTCCATGGATTAAGTTTGATGATTTCCTGATTGACCTGAACATTAGCAGGATGGTCTTTAGCTTCCAAGTGTTTGAAATTCTTCCAAACTTTGTCTGGTGATTGAGTTCCAGTGTCACAGCATTGTGGTCTGAGAATATGCAGGGAAAAATCTCAATCATTTGGTATAGGTTGAGACTTGATTTGTGACCCAGTATGTAGTCTATTCTGGAGAAAGTTCCATGCATGCTCGAGAAGAATGAGTATTCTGTTGCTTTAGGGTGGAATGTTCAGTATATATCTCTGAGGTCCATCTGGTCCAGCGTGTCATTCAAAGCTCTTGTTTCTTTGTTGATTTTTCTGCTTAGATGATCTATTTCTGAGAGTGGTGTGTTACGGTCTCCTACAAATTAACATATTATTACCAATATGTCTCTTTATTTTGTTAACAATTGGCTTACTGTAGTAAGGAGTATGGCTGCTCCCATGTTGGGGGCATAGATATTTACAATTGTTAGCTCTTCTTGCTGGATAGATTCTTTAAGAATGATGTAGTGTCCTCCTATATCTCTAGCTACAGTCAGATCTAAGCTGTCTGATACAAGAATTGCTACCCCAGCTTTCTTTTGAGGTCTGTTGGCATGAAAGATAGTTCTCCATCCCTTCACTTTCACTCTGGATATATCTTTAGGTTCAAAATGAGTCTCTTGTAGATAGCATATGGATGGGTCCTGTCTTTTTATCCAATCTGCAACCCTGTGTCATTTTATGGGAGCTGTTAGGCCATTCAAGTTGAGAGTAATTACTGACAGATAAATTGCCTGTGAAGTCCTTGTTTCTATAGATTGTCTCTGTATATCTCTGTTCTGTACCACTATTGGGGTCTTTCTTTCATAGAACCCCCCCTTAATATTTCTTTCAAGGTTGGTTTAGTGGTCACATATTCTTTCAGTCTCTGCCAGTCCTAGAAGCTTCTTATCTCTCCTTCTATTGTGAATGGCAGCTTTGCCAGATAAAGAATTCTTGGCTGCATATTCTTCTCATTTAGTACCCTGAATATGTCTCACCAGCCCTTTCTGGCTTGCCAGATCTCTGTGGACAGGTCTGATATTATTACGATGTTCCCCCCTCTGTATGTAAGGAATCTCTTCCTCCTAACTGCCCTTAAAATGGCTTCCTTGGTTCTAAGATTTGACAGTTTTACTATTACATACTTGGGGGTCGATCTTCCTTCATCGATCTTGGGGGTTGTCTTTTCTGCCTCTAGGACATGATTACTTGTTTCATTCCCCAGATTAGGAAAGTTCTTGGCTATGATTTGGTCAAATATATCTTCCAGTCCTCTCTCTCTCTCCACCCCCTCAGGGATCCCAATAATTCTGACATTGAAATGTTTCACAGTGTCATTTATTTCTCTAATTTTGTTTTCATGGATTTTAAGTTTTTCCAGGCCTCCTCCTGCTCCTTCTTTTCTATAAGTTTGTTTTCAAGATCACTAATTCATTCTTCTGCTTCATTTACCCTATTAGAGTACCTAGATTAGATTGCATCTCATGAATAGGTTTTTTAAGTTCTGCCAGATCTGCTCTCACTTCTGCCCTTAACGAATCTATGTTGCCATTAATAGTTTTCTCCAGCCTATTGTCTTCATAATTGCTACCCTGAAGTGTATTTCTGACATCTTGCTTAGATCCATATTCATTAGATCTGCTGGAGAGGCCACTGTCTCTGGGTCTTTTCTTTGTTTGGAATTCCTCCTCCTTGTCATTCTGTTGGATGGTGGTTGAGGGGACATATAGCTGAAAATATCAACCACTATCCAGGCAAGGGACACCCTGGGAAGTTTCAGAGCAACTGGAAGTCACTGCCAAAGAGAAAGGGGGGAAAAAAAAAACACCCAAAATGAGCCCCAAGAGTAAGTTTAGAAAGTACAAAAACAAAAACAAACAAAAAGACTGACAAAAGAAAAAGAAAAACCCAGACAAAATGAGCCCCCAAAATAAGATTTATAAAGTACAAAAACAAAAACAAACAAACAGAAAGACCAACAAAAGAAAAAGAAAAAAAGGGGAGCAGGTGATGGAAAGGTGGTTATAATCCCTTGATGTGGACAAGGAAGGGTATTTCAATTCTTCCTGGGTGTATCTTGTTATCTTTGTTAGAGAACTCAAGTTTCCAGAGATACGGGGAAATTAAAACTGGTATATACATAAAGGCAGTACTGAATAGGGAAAAAAGGACTACATTGAAGCTTATATCTATCTATCTATCTATAAAGAAAAAAGAAAAGCATATGTATGAAAATGTTCAAGTTAAAAAAGTTTCTATGGAATATGTTGTATTAAACATCTAGTTGAAATGGTAAGTAGGTAAAAAAAAAATAAAAGAACAAGAATCATGAGAATTAAAAAAAGAGAGAGAGAGAAAGTTGTATCTAAGAAATATACAGGCTGTGAGGCACTACCAGGAGCTTAGTATACAGTTTTCCCAGGATGCTGGGCTTTTACAGTTTCATGGGGACCCTGTGGTTGTTGTCCTCTTGTTCCTTCAGCTTGTCTTCTGGTGGAGGTGGGGGGCTGCTGCGTTGTTTTGCAGTCAGTCCTGCTTGGGCGGGGTTGCTCTGCCCCCTATTAAGGGGCTGGGCTCTGTGGAAACTGGTTTTTTGGGCTTTTGTTCTCTGGAGGTTTTTGTTTTCGGGCACTTTTCACACCTTTTCGGAGGGTCAGAGCAAAGTAAATCACCTGCACCTAGACCTCTGCCTCAGAGAGAAGCCACAGTCTGCTCCCCTCTGAATGGTCTAGAACACAGACTCCCCCTGTCAACCCTGCTGAATACCGCAGCCTCCTGCAGGCGGTGCACACCCCCAGCTACCATCTCAGTGGTCGCCCGAGGCCCCCGCTTTCTGCACCCCCATGCCACCAAAACCACGAGCGATACTGGTCCAGGTGAGCCCAGTCCCGGAAGCCATCATTCCCAGGACTGCTGACTCAAGCTCATGGTGGGTCCTCTCAGGCCAGGGTCGGAGACAGCTATGGCCAGTTGGGAACTGTGGGCTTAGGTCCATGCCTGCAGCCACCTGGTCCTAACGACTATCCCTTATGGCCCTTTGTTCTGTTTGAGCGCTGCTATTAGTCCCTTCCCATCTCACAGCCTCCAGTCTCCAAACTATTACTGGTTCCCAAGAGCAGAAACTTTCATATTGGGGTAGTACTTTCCAATGGCTCACTTCTAGTGGCTCTCTCCCCCTTCTGTTTATCCTCTGGTATCTGTCCACGCTCTCCCAACTCCTCTCTACCTCTCCACTGATGATCCTCTGCTCCCCTAGAGATCCGGAAGTGTGTAACCTTACATCTCAGGCTGATTTCATGGGTGTTCCAAGTGTTCTGGCAGATATCCAGCTCAATTCAGAGGACTGGTTGAAACAGGGTCCCCTACTCCTCTGCCATCTTGCCCTTTCCTCTCCCAGGAGCAGTATTTTTTTTTTTTAATTTATCTTTTTTCCATTTTATTTTATTTTATTTCTTTTTGGTGTTCCAGCATTCATTGTTTATGCACCATACCCAGTGCTCCATGCAATACATGCCCTCCTTAATACCCACCACCAAGCTCACCCAACCTCCCACCCCCGCCCCTCCAAAACCCTCAGTTTGTCTCAGAATCCACAGTCTCTCATGGTTTGTCTCCCCCTCCGATTTCCCCCAACTCATTTCTCTCCATCTCCCAATGTCCTCCATGCTATTCCTTATGCTCCACAAGTAAGTGAAACCATATGATACTCAACTCTCTCTGCTTGACTTATTTCACTCAGCATATTTTTAAAGAAATAATCAATATTAATGATATGAACCTTCTTGGGGGCTCCTAGTCTATCCTACATAGCAATATGTTCATCTCTATTTATTTTTTTGCTTTAAAATTGAATTAAATGGAAAAAAAATGGAATTAAATGGATTTTAAGAAATAAGTAGCTTAGAGAAAGGCTGTGATTTTTGACAAAAACAAAAGGAAGGCTTCCTAATAAATGGGAATAAATGGGATTAGTGTTCACTGACAAATCGCCTAACATTGAAGATTCCATGATGTATGTAAACAGTTAACACTTGGAAAAGTCACTCTAATTTAAAGCTGATATTGTCTGTTGGATATCTTGAAAGTAGAGGTTTAAAGCCTTTCATGTATCAGGCCCTGGTTTTGGACTAACACCAGAATGAAGCAGTCCACCTTTTATATAAGCTTGTCCAGTAACATTTCATTTAAGCAGTCTGCATTCAAGAACTCATTCAAAAAAAGGAAAATATATAAATGTGAATGCCATAAGAAGTTGTACCAAAAAACTTTGTTCTCTACACATAGCTCTAAAAACCATGGTATTTTCACTTGGCATTCAAATGATATTTTCGTAGTAAAATTCTCATTAAAGTAACACATGACTCTAATAGAAAAAAAGTCATTGTATTACAGAGTATCAAATTGACTTATCAAAAGTTTGTAATTTGGTAAGATATTATCTCACTTAAATCTGCATTTCCAGAAGTGGTTTAGAATGCTGTATTACAGACTAATTATATTAACTTTGTAATTTGAAAATAATTGAAAAAATAAAGTCATAAATTTTGAATAAACAGAGAAGATGTTCATGTCTTTAAGTATTTCAGATTTGCCTAACTTATAAAAATTGCCATGAGGTAAGGTCACTTTTCTCTAATAGCTAAATTATGATTACTTCAATGAAAAATATTTAATTGCAACTTCTTTCTGAAGTAATTATAATAACTGATGTATCTCTTTTTACATGAAGAACTATACATTATTTAAGTAATTTCCTATTTAGAACAGCGGCATAAAATTCTGTTAGTGCTTTCAAGTATGGTACCACAGCAAAAGGGGGATATTGATCAAACTGAACCATTATGTAAAATAACATGACAACTTTAATTTACAGACAATATTTATTTCAGGTGCTAGAGGGCTGATTCTAAACTCAACAACGATCCAGTAAATGTATTTCGTTTCCTGTTTCAGTGCAGGTTATTAGACAAGTATTTCTGGTCTCTGGGATCTTGCATGTGGAGTATTTGCTAAAAGGCAATTAGTGACTTCCTCTTCCTTCTAGAACAGAGTAATTGTAGCAGATAAATGCTTCTGCAGCTAACTCAGTAAGCTGATTTTGAAACAAAATGTTTAAGGCACTGCAGAGCAATGGAAACAAGAGAAGGGAGAGACCAGTCAGGTGAATGATAACCTACATACCCTTTCCTTGGTGGCAGAGGACAGGCACAGCGGCTGCTGCCTAAGTGGGACCAGAGTGACAGAACTGGAGACCTCAATACCCAGCTGATTTCCCCTCACATTTTGCCAAATCTTAAGCTTTTAGGGCAAAAGACTAGAAATCTAATCACGGAAACATCTGAAAAGTAGAGCCCAAATCTTCTCTCTTGGTCGTGAGGAGATCTGGCAGGGAGAGGGTCAGGGAAAGATCCCTAGTGAAAAATCCTTGGCTCCCTATGCAAGCCCTGGAGAGGGGTCCCTAGGAGCACAGTGAGCCAGAAGGAGATTCTGGCTCACCAAGACTGAACTGCTCTTCACTGAGCTCACGCTCTCGTTGGGTACCCACCATCAGCACCTGCGCCACTGAGCTGAGGAAAGGGCAAATGCCCTCCAAGAGGAGATACCACCACCGAAACTCCTACCTTTCATGGCCAACATATGATGATGGATAGAAAACTGCCAGCTATGATAAGAGATAGAAATGACTGACCTAAAGCAGGAACCAAAATGGAAATAGGGCCCTGATACTGAAGTCATTAGGCAAAGACTTTAGTTTTTTTGTAATTTCAATCAATTAATTAACATACAGTATGTTATTAGTTTCAAAGGTAAAGTTTAGTGATTCCTCCGTTGCATATAAAACACCCAGTGGTCATGACATCAAGTGCCCTCCTTAATGCCCATCACCTAAGCAAAGACTTTAAAGAAAACAGATAAAGTGCAACCTTTGTCAGAAAATTAGAACCAATAGAAATGAATCAAATAGTGACTTTATTACCGAAAAACAGAAGAACTGAAATTAAGAACCCAATACATGGGCTTAGTAGCATAGCAAATATAGCAGGAAAAGGGTCAGTTAGATGCATTCATAGAGTACATCCAGACCGAACGAAGAGAGAGAAAAAAGAATGGTAAATACAGGGGAGAGAACAAGGGATATATGGGACAGTAGAATGACTGGAGTCCCAGAGAAATGGGCAAAGGTAACCAGGGAAATAATAATAACTTGTCACCTAGCCTCAGGATAAAAACAAAAATCACTCATTAAAACATCATAGTTCAGGGGTGCCTGGGTAGCTCAGTGGGTTAAGCCTCTGCCTTCGGCTCAGGTCATGATCTTGGGGTCCTGGGATTGAGCCCCACATTGGGCTCTCTGCTCAGCGGGGAGCCTCCTTCCCCCCACCCCTTCTCTCGTGATCCCTCTCTCTGGGTCAAATAAATAAAGTCTTAAAAAAATCATAGTTCAGTTGCTGAAAACAAAAGACATAGGGAAAAGTCTTAAAAGCATCAGAGGGAAAAAACATTATTTTCAAAGGAATGAAAGACTAACAGATGACTTTTCAGAAAACAGAAGTGAGAGACCTAGTGCTATAGAAAATAACAACTAACCTAGAATTTCATATAACTGTGAAATTATTCTTCAGAAGTCAAAGTGAAATAGTGACATTCTCAGACAAAAACGGAGGGGTTTACCACTAGTAGGCCTGCACCAAAAGAAATACAAAAAAAGAAGCTCTTTCCTTCTAGAAGGAAAATGACCCCAGACAGAAACATAGAAGTGCAGGGGCTTGAGCTAAATGGCGGCATAGAAGTAGGACCACAGGCTTGTCTCATGCCCTAAAAAGAGCTGTATAACTAACGATCAGATCAACCTGACGCGTGGCAGAAGAAACTTCACAACTAAAGGGAGAGAAAAAATCACATCAAGGGAGCGAGGTAGTACAGAGACCTGGTTTGGGGCTGAAATGGATCACTGGTGCTGTGGAGCTGGGGTGAACAGGGTGGGGGGAGCTGTGGTTTCGGGCAAAGGTGAGAGAGAGAGAGAGAGAGAGAGACAGAGGAGCACACAAGGAAATGCACAAGGAGAACATTTCCCCAAAGCCATTGGCTGGGAAAATGAGATGGGCTAATTTCCTTGAATTCTTGCAATCACCAAGGCTTGAAGACTAGAGTTTATCTATTCTTATTTTTTTTATTATGTCATGTTAGTCACCATACAGGACATCATAAGTTTTTGATGCAGAGTTCCAAGATTCATTGTTTGCGTATAAACCCCCAGTGCTCCATGCAATACGTGCCCTCCTCAATACCCATTGCCGGGCTAAGATCAGAGTTTTAAAGGTCGGTGGGCTTGGCTGGGATGAAGTCCTGAGGGTGCCCCTTGCCTGGAGAGAAGATAGGCAAGCAACCCCGGGGGCAGATGACCTGGAAACGGCAATCTCAGGAGCGTCTGGGGCACAACAGGGGGCAGACTAGTCCTTCACTCTTCTTGGAGCTCATCCCCGAGAGGTAGTATTCACAGAGGCTCCTCTCCAGGAACACAGGAGCCAGTTGGCACCATTTCCCTCCCTTGACCCTCAGCCTAGGTGCAGAGCCAGGGGCAGAGGGCAGCCGGCCCAGCACTGGGCGCCTAGCCTGCTCACTCCAAGTTCCATCCCCCTGCACTCTGGTGCAACTGCCCTTCTCAGTCAAACCTCTCTCAATCCCAGTGTGGCGGGACGCACCCCCAGAAGACCAGTGCAGGCCCCTGCCCAGACCCTGTTTTAAAAGTTAGCAGGCTTGGCTGGGATAGAGCCCAGAGGGCATTGGGCTGCTCAGGGGAGAAAAGGCAGGCAAACAAGCTGGGGGCAGACAGTGTGGAAACAGCGGAGTGAAAAATGAATGGGACACATGGAGGGAGATTATTTGCTGGTCTCGGAGTGCTTCCCTGAGAGCCAACATGTACTGAGGCTCCTCTCTGGGGACAAAAGAGTTGACTGGTGCCATTTTCCTCCCCTGCCCCTCAACATAAGCACACAGCCTCCTGCAGGAGGCAGCATGGGGCCTACATGGGCTGCCTGGCCTGCTTACACCACACCCACTCCTGAGCTCTGGCAGGGCTGTGTTCTCAGGCAAGGGTGCCTCCGTCCCTGCACAGGGGGCCCCTTCCCCAGAAGACCAATCCCTGCCCCAGAAGACCAACCCCTGCCCACACCGTATCTCCCAGCCAGAAAGATCAGCGGGGCCTCAGTTCTAACAGAAGTAGCATCGGGTCTCAGTTCACAAGCAGACCAAAGCACACACCTCGTTAAAACTTTCCACTTCTGGCCAGGTACCAAACACTGCCCACGGCAGACAAGGAGAGTCTCTGCAGATGACTGGCCTGAAGGATAAAGCAGACGAAAGACAGCGGCAGAGTGCACAAGGTGCACACCCGAGACGCTCCCGGGAGCACCAGGCCCTGGACACATGTATGATCGCTTCCTCATAAGGCCATTACTTCCAGGGGCAGGAGCCATAACTGGCTTTTCTTTTCCTTTCTCCCTCCCTCCCTCCATCCCTCCCTCCCTTCCTTCCTTCTTTCCTTCCTTCCTTTTTAAATATTTTATTTATTATTTGACAGAGAGAGACACAGTGAGAGAGGGAACACAAACAGTGGGAGTGGGAGAGGGAAAAGCAGGCTTCCCACTGAGCAGGGAGCCTGATGTAGGGCTCCATCCCAAGACCCTGGTATCATGACCGTAGCTGAAGGCAGACGCTTAACAACTGAGCCACCCAGGTGCCCCCATAACTGGGTTTTCTAATACACAAAAGAAGGCAGAGACTTTGAATGCCAAGATGGAGGAATTCACCCCACTTGAAAGAACAAGATAAAGTCATGCCAGAGATCTAAATGAAACAGATATAAGTAACATGCCTGCTAGAGATTTTAAAGGAATGATCATAAGGCTACCCGCTGGGCTTGAGAAAAGAATGGAAGCCTTCAGGGAGGCTCTTGGTACAGGGACAAAGAGTTGAAAAACAATCAGTCAGAAATGAAAAATGTAATTACTAAGATTTGACTGGATATAATAACCACAAGGCTGAAGAAGCTGAGGAATGAATTATTGACCCAGAAGACTAAAGAATGGAAAATAATGAAGCTGAACAAAAGAAAGAAAGCAGAATTATGGATCATGAGAATAGACTTAGGGAACTCAGGATCTCCATCAAATGTAATAGTGTTCATATTATAGAAGTACCAGAAAAAGAAGAGAGGAAACGGGGGGCAGAAAATTGATTTAAGGCAATGAAAGTTGAACACTTCCCTAATCTGGGGAAGGAAACAGGTTCTGGAGGCACAGAGAACTCCCATCAAAATCAGCAAAAACAGTCCAACACCAAGATATTTTGTAATTAAATTTGAAAAATATAGTGATAAAGAAAGAATCTTAAAAGCAGCAAGACAAAAGAAATCCTTAACTTACACAGAAGACCTATAAGGCTTACTGTAGATCTCTCCCCAGAAACTCAGGAGGCCAGAAGAGATATATTCAGTGTGCTGAATGGGAAAAATTGGCAGCCAAGAATACTCTGGGGGCACCTGGGTGGCTCAGTGGGTTAGGCCTCTGCCTTCGGCTCAGGTCGTGATCTCAGGGTCCTGGGATCGAGCCCCGCATCGAGCTCTCTGCTCGGTGGGGAGCCTGCTTCCCCCTTCTCTCTCTGCCTGCCTCTCTGCCTACTTGTGATCCCTCTCTGTCCAATAAGTAAATAAAATCTTAAAAAAAAAAAAAAAAGAATACTCTGTCCTCCAAGGCTATCTTTCAGAATAGATGGAGAGATAAAGAGTTTCTCAAACAAGCAAAAACTTGTGTTTGTGACCACTAAACCAGTCCTAGAAGAAATATTAAAGGGGACTCCAAGTGGAAAGGAAACACTAAAAGTGACAAAGACAAGAAAGGAACAGAGAAAGTCTTCAGAAAGAACAACAAAGCAAGTAATAAAATGGCACTAAATACACATCTATCGATAATTACTCTGAATTACTAAATGTTCCAATCCAAGACACAGGGTATCAGAATGGATTAAAAAAAAAAAAAGACCCATCTATATGCTGCCCACAAGAGACTCATTTTAGACCTAAAGACAACTGTATATTGGAAGTGAGATGTAGAGAAACATTTATCATCAAATGCACATCAAAAGAAAGCCAGAGTAGGAATACTTCTATTGGACACACTCGACTTTAAACCAAAGACTGTAACAAGATATGAAGATGGGCACTGTGTCATAATAGAGGGGAAAATCCAACAAGAAGATCTAACAATTGTAAATATTTATGACCCCAAAATGGGAGCACCCAAATATATAAAACAGTTAATAACAAACATAAAGGAACTCATTGATAATAACACAATACTAGTAGGGGACGTTAACACTCCACTCACAGCAATGGACAGCTGTGAAAATCAACAAGGAAACAAGGGCTTTGAATGACACACTGGACCAGATGGACTTAACAGACACATTCAGAACACTGCATCCTAAAGAAGCAGAATTCACATTCTTTTCAAGTGCACATGGGACATTCTTCAGAGAAGATAACATAAGAGGTCACAAATCAGGCCTCAACAAGGACAAAAAGACTGAGATCATATCATGCATATTTTTCTGACCAGAACACTATGAAACTTGAAGTCAACCACAAGAAAAAATCTGGAAAGACCTCAAATACATGCAGGTTAAACATGTACTAAATTGAAAAGAATAAGAATTAAAAATTAAAAAATTAAATTAAAAAATTACATGGCAACAAATGAAATTAAATAAATACAGGGAAACGAAAATGAAAATACAATGGCCCCAAACCATTGCAATGCAGCAAAAGTGATCCTAAGAAGGAAGTATATAGCATTATAAGCCTATCTTAAGAAGCAAGAAAAATCTCAAATACAGAACCTAATAGACCAAATAAACACCTAAAGGACCTAGAAAAAGAACAAGAAACAAAGGCTAAAGCCGGCAGAAGAAGGGAAATAATAATAAAGATTAAGGCAGAAATAAAAGATATAGAAACTCAAAAAACAATAGAACAGATCAGTGAAATCAGGAGCTGGTTCTTTGAAAAAAGTAATAAAAATGATAAATACCTAGCCAGACTTATCAAAAAGAAAAGAGAAAGGACCCAAATAAATAAAATCACAAATGAACGAGGAGACACAACCAACACAACAGAAATACAAACAATTTAAAGAGAATATTATGAAAAACTATATGCCAACAAATTAGACAGCCTGGAAGAAATGGATGAATTCCTAGAAACCTATAAACTGAAAACAACAACAACAACAACAACAAAACCAAAATAGAAGGAAGGAATAGAAAATTAGAAGAAACAGAAAATTAGAACAAACTGATAGCCAGCAAATAAATTGTATCAGTAATCAAAAACCTCCCAACAAACAAAAGTGCAGAGCCAGATGGCTTCACAGGGGGAAATAGTACCAAATATTTAAAGAGTTAATACCTATCCTTGTCCAATTCTTCCGAAAAAACAGAAATGGGAGGACACTTCCAAACTCATTCTATGAGGCCAGCATTACCGTGATACCAAAACTAGATAAAGTCACCACTGAAGAGAGAACTACAGGCCAATATTCCTGATGAACATGGATGCAAAAATTCTCAATAAAATATTATCAAATGGAATCCAACAGTACATTAGAAGAACCATTCACTAAGATGAGGTGGGATTTATTTTTGGGCTACAAGGGTCGTTCAATATCTGCAAATCAATCAACGTGATACCCTACATCGATAAAAGAAAGGATAAGAACTATATGATCCATTTAATAGACACAGAAAAAGCATGTGACAAAGTACAACAGCCATTCTTGATAAAAACTCTCAACACAGTAGGGTTAGAGGGAACAAAACTCAACATAATAAAGGCCATATATGAAAAACCCATAGCTAATATTATTCAATGGGGAGAAACTGAGAGCTTTTCCTCCACAGTCAGGAAAAAGACATGGATGTCCACTCTCGCTGTTATTTAATATATTACTGAAGTCTTAGCCACGACAGTCAAACAACAAAAGGATATAAAAGACATCCAAATCAGCAAAGAAGAAGTCAAACTTTGAGTATCTGCAGATAACATGATACTATATAGAAAAACCAAAAGACTCCACCAAAAATTGCTAGAACTGATGCAGGAATTCAGTAAAGTCACAGGATACAAAATCAAGGTACAGACATCTGTTGTATTTCTATACACCAGTAAAAAAGTAGCAGAGAAGGAAATCAAGGAATTAATCCCATTAGCAACTGTACCAAAAATAACGAGATACCTATGAATAAACCTAACCAAAGAGGTCAAAGAACTGTACTCTGAAAACACTGATGAAAGAAATAGAAGACGACACAAGGCATTGGAAAGACATTCCATGCTCGCGGATCTGAAGAATAACCACTGTTAAAATGTCTATACTAACCATTTAATGCAATCCCTATCAAAATACCACCATCATTTGTCACAGAGCTACAATAAACAATCCTAACATTTGTATGGAACCACAAAATTACTCTGAATAACCAAAGCAATCTTGAAAAAGAAAAGCAAAGCTGGAGGCATCCCAATTCCAGACTTCAATTACGTTATAAAGCTACAGTGATGAAGACAGTACGGTACTGGCACAAAAACAGACACATAGATCAGTGGAACAGAATAGGAAACTCAGAAAAGAATCCACAAGTATTCAGTCAATTACTCTTCAACAAAGCAAGATTTTTAATGGGGAAAAAAGCAGTCTCTTCAACAAATGGTGTTGGGAAAACTGGACAATACTGTGCAAAAAATGAAACTGGACCACTTTCTTACACCATACACACAAAAAAAATTTCGAAATGGATTGAAGACCTAAATGTGAGACAAGAAACCATTAAAGTCCTAGAGGAGAACACAGGTATTAACCTCTTTGACATCAGCCATAGCAACTTCTCACTAGATGTGTCTCATGAGGCAAGAGAAATAAAAGCAAAAATAAACTATTGGGGGACACCTGGGTGGCTCAGTTGGTTGGGCAGCTGCCTTCGGCTCGGGTCATGATCCCAGCGTCCTGGGATCGAGTCCCACATCGGGCTCCTTGCCCCGCAGGGAGCCTGCTTCTCCCTCTGCCACTCTGTCTGCCTATGCTCGCTCGCGCTCTCTCTCTCTCTGACAAATAAATAAATAAAATCTTTAAAAAAAAAAAAAAAATAAATAAACTATTGGGATTTCATCAAAATAAAAAGCTTCTGCACAGCAAAGGATACAGTCAACAAAACTAAAAGGTAACTTAGGAAATGGGAGATGTTTGCTAATGACACATGTGAAAAAGGGTTTATATCTAAAATATACAAGAACTTATAAAACTCAACACCCAAGAAACAAATAACCCAACTAAAAAATTTGCAGAAGACATGAATAGATATTTTTCTAAAGGAGACATCCAGATGGCTAACAGACACATGAAAATATGCTCAATATCACTCATTATCATTATTATTATTATTATTATTATTATCATTATCAGGCAAATGCAAGTGAAAACTACAATGAGGTATCACCTCACACCTGTCGGAATAGCTAAAATCAACAACACACGAAAAAACAGGTGTTGGCAGGGATGTGGAAAAGGGGAACCCTCTTACACTGTTTGTGGGACTGCAAACTGGTGCAGCCATTCTGAAAAACCGTATGGAGGTTCCTCAAAAATTAAAAATAGACCTACCCTACAATCCAGCCATTGCACTACTAGGTATTTATCCAAAGGACACAAAAATACCAATGTGAAGGGATACATGTACCCTGATGTTTATAGCAGCATTACCAATTATAGCCAAATTATGGGAAGAGCCCAAATGTCCACTGGCTGATGAATGAATAAAGAAGATATAGTACATATACATAATGGAATATTATTCAGCCATCAAAAAGAATGAACTCTTGCCATTTGCAAGAATGTGGATAGAGCTAGGGAGTATTATCTATGGGAAATAAGTCAGAAAGACAGATACCGTAAGATTTCACTTGTATGTGAAATTTAAGAAACAAAACAATCATAGGGGAAAAAAGAGGCAAACCAAGAATCAGAGTCTTCACTGTAGAGAACACACTGATGATCACCAGGGGAGGTGGGTGGAGGGATGAGTTAAATAGGTGCTGGGGACTAAGGAGGGCACATGTGATGAGCACCCGCTGTTGTGTAGAACTGCTCAATCAGGAAATTTTACATCTGAATCTAATATTACACTGTGTGTTAAGTACCCGGAATTTAAATAAAAACTAAAAAAAGCAAAAAGCCTGCAAGATTTAAAAAAAAAAAAAAAAAACACAGATGTACAGAAAGGAGGGAGGAGATACAGAATGGGTTAAAATGTGAGTAAAGCTTTGCTTCTTGATTTGGGTGCTGTGTACATGGATGTGTTCACTTTCTGAAAATTCATAAGCTCTGCGTTTAAATTTGCGCATTTTTCTGTTGTGTTATGCTTCACTTAGAATTTTACCAAAACAAAGCAAAACAAAAACTGCTTAGTGGAAAATGTACAGCTTTAAATGCATACATAGAGAAGAATAGCTAAAAACCAATGAGCTATGCAGCCATCTCAAGAAATTAGAAAAAGAACAACAAATTAAACCCAAGGAAAGAAGATGGAAGGAGATCATAAAAATAAAAATAAGAGCAGAAAGGAAATGAACAGAAAACATACAGAGAGGATCAAGAAAACGAGAATTTGGTTCTTTGAAAAGATTAATAAAATAAGATTTAAAAAATCCCTGGTAAGGGGTACATAGAAGGATCAAAGAATCTGAAATGAAAAAGAAGTACCATCTAGTCTAACACTTTCTTTGTCCTCTCTCCTGGGTGGAGTTGTCCCTCAACCTCCCTGGGGGCATTCAAGCTGGAAGCAGGGATCCCAACAGATCCTCAGAGGCCAAATACAGGATTGGTCATACACCACAAAGTCTAGTACCTTCTGCGCCACATGTTTTTATCCCTCATCCTGGATTACGGGGGTCGGTGTCTGCATTTCAGTCCAAGTAGTGGGAAGGCTTTTAACTGGTCAGATGGTGGAGAGCTGAGTTCCCTAGGGTTGAGATAGAACACGTAAACTAAGAACGACAGGCTATCCTACCTAAGAGGTCCAGATGGTAGAAAGCGCAGTTCCTGGCATAAAGGGACAGGGTCAGATAGAGACCCTACCCCACATCCTACCCTGATCACTAATAACTTAACCCATCTCTTGACCAGCTGGTGTGTGTTCTTGAACTCTTTCAGGGAAGCATGTACTCTTCTTAGGTACTTGCCAAATTCTTCCAGATTTGGCGGTGCCATGAAGTGCAAGGATGCATTGGGGCAGAGTGTATGAAGGACGGTGTTGAGAGTGTATGGGTGGAGGAAGGAAGCAATCTCAGCGAGACTTTTAAAATGAACCGTTTAGGATCAGTAAGAGCATTTTGAATATCGACTGATAAAACTGGATCAAGGTGAGAACCACAAATGAATGTCAGCAGCCTGTTTCAGAAGACCTGACTGTTGACGAGTTTTTATGACAATTGGGGCATGAGATATACTGCACTACGGCAGTAAAGCGGGTCAGAGCCAAAGCGGGTGAAGAACCACACCCATGGCTCTTCAGGAGGTTGGGAGGGTAACAATAATCCTTTAGGCTAACTGGATACGTCCTTGACCATGCACAGATCTTAGGGATCTAAGGCAGTGTAATTTCTGATACCTGGTCACCAGATATCAGATAGCCCTGTGACCATATTTAACAGGGCTGCTATGCTACCAGCTCCAGAGATGCGGCTCCCAGAACTCTACCAAAATAGCTCTCCGGGAGTCACGTAACACAGACAGTCACACTTTAATCTTGCGAACAGGCTGCATGACAAGGTAAGATCCTCAGAGGTGGGCTAGCCTGGCAAGAAGTGAAGCATCCAGCCTAGTAGAAAAAGCTGCTTTGTCCCGATTCCCCTTTGCCTCACAGGGAGCCTCTCTTCTGCCCCTACCCAATTTTCCCTTAGATTCTAGGAGACACTAAACTTTTTCACCATCTGATGCTCAGGCAGGACTAACGGGGTCAGCTGCAGATGGGACCACGGTTTTCTGCGGAGCGAATCTTGCAGGCTAGGAATATTCAGACCTGCAGGTCCAGCCCAGGAGAGCCCACCCACCAGTCTGGCTCCCAGCCACACAGGATGTGGTAGCTCGAAGCTCATATAGAAATGCCAGGCCATCTGGCATGCTGCATATTGAATTGGCTGCTGCTTTTCCCAGGTGCAGCTGATTCCAAAGCCTAGGACAGAGCAACTGAATCCTGGGTCTCTCCAAGAGACCTCCGACATCAAAAAAAGCAGCCTTACGGCAGGCAAATTCCTTGCCTGAGAAGGGGACAATGCACTCCAGTGATGTGGGATTTCATGAAAAAAATAACATTTGCCGGTTTAGAATTTACTGCCTCTTGGGAAAAACTCATTTCTGAATTGGAGGCCTTGATCTTCACTACACGGCTGAGTTGGGGAGACCATTCAGGAAGAGAGTCCACAGACACTGAGAGGGGTGAGGGGACAGGTTAGTGTCAGGGCTGTTAGAGAAAAAAATGATGAATGAGGCCCACATGCCATCCCATAAAACCCAGAACTATCAACCTGGCTAATGGTGCAAGCTTCTGATGGGCTCGCAGGGCCTCCCTTTCCACATGTCTGGCATCCACAGGCCAATCTGTGGAACTGGAAATGTCAGCATCTCTTTCTGGGTAAGCTCAGAGAGGAGTCTCTGCCAGATAATCAGGAATTGTCCTAAAGGAAGGTGTGTGGGGGTGGGAGAGGTGACAGAAGATCATCGAACACACCAAGTTCAGCCTCTTCTTGCTGGTGTCAGAGGTGGTCAAGCAAGAGGAGCATGCATCCTCAGAAACGGTCTTAATTTGACGTAACTACTGCCTTACTTCTACACTTCCTCAAGGCGGCCAGAATCACAGGCTTTATGAACTTCTTACTACCTTGCATCTGGCTTAGCTTCTTGCCCGCAGCCAGCCTGGAGCTTTCTCTGAGCTTTGCATCATCCTTCTGCGTTTCATACAGAGTCTCAGGACACCCTGATCCTTTAGGCGAGTTTCGGATTCCCTGGCTCCTTCCCAGCCCTGGCAGGTGGCCCCGGCGCAGGAACGACCTTCTCCAGTTCCTCTTCGCTCCGCCGCCGACAGAGGGCGCCAGAGGGGCTGCGCGTCGGAACCCCAGTTAGGACCCTGATGAGCACTCGCGGGCGGCGGGGGGAGGGGGGGGGTCGGGGGTCGGATCTTCTTTCAAGAGTCCATCTCTTACAAGAATTTGTTTTGTGCAGTTGCCTCGTGTGGTTACTTCGTCTGTGTCCTGTATCCAGAGCTTCTATTTAACGGGTTCTGATGTTTAAAGTATTCATTGTTTTGTATTGACTTTTGCCAGAATTTTATTTTCTCCAATTTGGGAACCACCGGTGATTACGCTAGTAGAAAGAGTGAGGGTTCGCGGTGGAACATTTTGGTCATTCTTTTCCATGTTCCCACACCCTTCTTGCCTTTTCCTTCTGTTACTGTTTGTTTGTGTGTGTGTTTTACATCATCTTCTCTTCCCCTTCTGAAAAGTATTTCATATTACATATATGCTTTATCTTTTCATCTGTTCCTTTGTTAAAGGGTCAGACAGGCCTTAAAATTTTAATACTCACAAGAAATTCAATCTCTCTGTTACGGAAAACCCACACTGTAAAATAAGCCTCCTTTTTTTCGGGGGTAACTATTAATGGAGGGGGGGGAAAGACATCAAGAGGTTTTAAATAGAAGGCATAAAAGTCCCATGAAAGGCTTTGAATATAGAGGTTCAAATTTCTAGATTTTGTATAAAAATAGCAGTGCTTCATATATGTTATTCTCTGGTAGATGGTGTGGTATTTATAACTATATTTTCTCCAAGGATATGGAGGGCATAATGACACAGTTCCTCCCTTAGAAGTCACGTTCTCTGGTTCGGATTTTAAAGACAGATTGGTGCTCATTCTGGTGAAACTGAAAGAAACACAATTAGCTCCTTTCTCCTTTCAGCTTTTTGTCTGTCCTCTTCTCTCAGGTAACAGCCGGCAGTAGAAACGTGGGTCTAAATATGGACCAGGACCTGCCGACTCTGGTTTTGCTTGGGAAGCAGGAAACAGTGCTAAGATTAGCAGCTGCTGCAACAGAGAAGGCATTGTTTGCATTTTCCAGACCTTGTGGATGCTGTTAGGTTTTTCAGTATTCTTGGGTATCATATGAATTCTAGGATTTTGAGAAAGTGAGACTCATGAGCGACTGAGGTCTGGTTTAATGAGAATTTGTGAGGAGTTTATGCCTTTTTTTTTTTTTTTAACAGTACATGAACTCTGAACTCTTTCTTGGCTCTACAAAGCCCGTAAGGACAGAAAGCATCACTGGCATCATTTGAAAATGGCCTTGGAGTTGACTTAGGGAAAACCTGTTTTGGTGGATGACAGCAGCTCCTGGGGGTAACCTCTGAACTGGCCCCAGGTATGTGTAAAGGACCAGTGACAAGTGTCTAGAAAGTCACACATGGCGTTCAGATAGGTTTCTCTGACCTCTGTGGGTCTCTGTCCTCAAGAACACTACAGCTGTGCACGACACAGACTTGACTAAAAGGCTCAGTGGGTCAAAAGGCAGAAATGTAAGCTGGGAATGTAGTAGAAAAGGGAAAATGCTCCCTTTCCACTGCTCTTCTAGCATCAGCTTCCAGGATCTGAATCAAAGAAGGAAGAGTTGCTAATCACTAAACTGGTTGGTCCAGTTCCCAGTGTGGACTGGCCCATGTTAAGGGAAGAGCAGAGTAAGTCTGCTTAACAAGGTGGTACCTCTCTGCCACCTCCTTATTCCAAGAACTGGACAGATGAGAACTGCATGCTGTCTTTGTAGTACCCGGTTGCCATACTGCCATCTGCCCAGGGACCACTTGGTTCCCTCCCTTACCCGTGTTTCTGTCTCTTCCTCTAGATGGCTCAGAGGCCAGGTGTGGGAACGAGAAGACAAAATGGTTGTTATCCTTGTGCATAAGTCTCTTGCTTTCTACACAGGAGTTCTGAGCACTAGCTTAATTAATTCACTAATTAACAGAATAAATATTTATTAAGCCTCCCTAAGAGGAGATGCTACTAGAAATAAAAAAAAAAAATGTTTTAAAATGTTATCTTGTGTTGAAATTATGGGTGATTTTTACTTTAATCCTTTCTTCAGATTTTGTTGGGAATATTGGGAATAGGTAAACTTTAAAAAATGTCTATGCAAACGGGATTCATACACATCTAACAAATACATTGAAACAGAGAAGATTCTGGATTTATGTGTGAAGGAGTAACTGACATCTTGGATTGCTTCTGTCTTCTAAGCTGAACTTTCTCTATAGCTTTTTATGGTGGAGCCTACGAGCTCCTCACTCGGAATCATCTGGATGGGAGGAAGGCCATATGTTAGCCACCTCCACTTTCCTTCCTCTGGTCAAGGATTTGCTAGATAGAGCAAATGACATTTGGATTCCCATTCTGATGGCCATATAAGTTCCCTGCCCAGTCATTCTGGGAGATATGCCCCCAGTACTGACTCCGACTTCAAAGTTCTATCTAGTATATTACCGGATAACCTACCCTCTATGGGACCAGAACCTTGCACTGAAACTTCACCTTACTTGGGGGGGGGCTTCTGGTCTACTTTGACCTTATCAGGACATCATGGTTGGCTCTGAGGTCAGATGGTCAAGGTTCAAGTCCTGGTCCTACTCTGTGAATAGTGGACCAGTTGCATTCTCTTTCTGCATCTCAGGAAGAAAAGGGGAAAATACCATTGGCCTCCCAGGTTTTTCATGAAGTTAAGTGGGACCATACGTCTTAGGTGTTCAGCATGGTGCCTGGCATACCGGGAGAGCTCGAGATGTTTTGTTGCACTATTACTATTGTGACTTCTCTATTCAGGACATCAGCCTTATGCCAAATGGCAGCCCAGGGGTCAGATCTTTTAAGCCATGCACAGATCCCCAGGGACAAGCACAGGCCACCCCCTGTGGGATGGCTGCAGCCCCCTTCGTGCCCATCTGCTCTATCTGTCTAAATGGACATCAGCTGTCCATGCCCTTCGGACACGGCCTCACCTACCTGGCTGCAGGTCCAGACACAGTGTCTTAGTTAGGTCAGGCTCCCTTGTCTGCCCCACATACTCTCCTGCCAAATGTGGCCTTTATGAGCAAGCTCTTGTGTTCCCATCTCATGGAGATTAAAATGGGCAGAATACTCCCTCCTTACCTTGTCAAAGCACTGTCTAGAAGCAGAGCTATAGAGAACCTCATTGGCCTGCTTATTTCTAGCTCCCTGTGTCTGTGGTCTTGACTAAAAGAGATTAATTCTGTGTGCAGAGAGGCTCTGAGAGGGACAGAGAGTCTTTTTTTGGGGAGTGCTGATTTCACTCTACCACATCTGTACAGGTGAAAACCACTCCTGAGTTCTTCCAGTTTCTTCTTCTCTCCCGTCTTGCTAGGAAAGGGGTGCTGTAAGGTTGCTCACACATGCATTTCTGTCCTTGAGTCCTGTCCCCATCGTGCCCCAACACACTTCTAGTCACCCGGTCCCTAGCAGGTCAAGGGCTTCCGGGACAGGCTGGGCCCTTCACTTTCTCTGCCTCCTGTCCTCCCGACTCCTTCTGAACCCCAGTCCAACTCTCCACAGATGCATTCCAGACTCTGTTTCCCACACCTCCTCCACTGGCACTCACCAGGTCGTATTGACAATGCCTCCTCTCATAGTTTCTTCTCCCTGGTTGCCCTGGCCCTACTCTTTTGGTTTCTCTGATGCTACAGTTACTGTTGCTCCACAACAAAGGAAACAAGACCTTAACAGCTTAAAACAGCATTGTATTGGGATCTCTCAAAGTTCTATGAGGTGACTGGGCTCAGCTGGACACTCTCCCTTGGGCTGCACCTGCTTTCCCCTGGGTGGGGATGGCTGGAGCAGCTGGGCTGGCCAAGCGTCTCTCCATGCAACCTTATGCATGGCCACCTTGGGCTTCTCACAGCACAGCTGCCTCACAGCTCCAAGAGTGAGTGTTCTCAAGGGTAGGAAGTAGAAGCTACCAGTCTCTTAAAATCTGGGCCTGGAAGTTGGCGCAGCATCACTTTAGCATAGAAACTCACACAGAGGGGCGCCTGGGTGGCTCAGTGGGTTAAAGCCTCTGCCTTCGGCTCAGGTCATGATCCCAGGGTCCTGGGATCGAGCCCCACGTCAGGCTCTCTGCTTGGCAGGGAGCCTGCTTCCCTTCCTCTCTCTCCGCCTGTCTCTCTGCCTACTTGTGATCTCTGTCTGTCAAATAAATAAAATCTTTAAAAAAGAAACTCACACAAAAGAGGAGACTTGAATGCCTCCTCTCTGAGAGGATTGTCAAGGAGTTTGTGGCCACACTTAATCTGCACATTGGATGATCTCTCTTCCTCCTCCTCCCTCTGCTCCCCCTCTTTGTCAGGACTCTGTCCTCAACTCTCCCTTATGCCTGCCCGAACCCCTCCTTTGCACCCCCCCACCCTGTGCCTTCCCGCCTTTGCAGGTGCTGTCCCTTGCTTGCAATGATCTACCACTTGGCCCCCAATACCAGCCCTTCCCCCCACTGGCGCCACTGCCTACAAGCTCCCCTTCCTCATGGGTGATGATCAACTCCGTACCGCAAAGTTGGGATGGGTGCTCCTTATCGTCACTGACACCAAGACACAGTGAGAGGTATGTGCCCGGAGATAAGCACATTCCTACTGGAATGCGACAGCCTTGGCTGGCAGGGACCAAGCCTCTCCCTCCAGATCTGAGGTCCTGAAGAATGAGTACAGTGCCCAGGAGGCTTCTAGCACTAAAGGGTTCAGAGAGGCAGGTAAATCTGTATGCTCTTTTATCAACACGGTGATTCAAGTTTCCTCCAGAATAGTCTCAGTGATAATAGGGCCTGACCATTTATTCATGTTAAGAGTTTTCATCTCATTGAGAGAACCTGACATATACCCAGCTAGAAGCCAGCAGCACGTGCATTGCTGCAAATCTGACTTGGTCATACCTTTCTGTTTTCTGTAATAATGCTTAGTTACTCTTTGTATTGTCTTTACTTAATCTGACAGATTGACACCTTTGTGGACTAAAGATCACTGTTTCTGCTCTCAGATGTAATGGAATATTTGACATGATGAGAAGTGACTGCAGTCCACAGCTTGGCTTCTCACACTGGGCAGACTGAGGGCAAGCCTGCTGTGTGTTTCTCCTCCCTTGTCTGTCCCTGTATGACTTGTTTGCCCACACGGACCTCTGCCCTCCCACTGCCACATTCCCATGTCTCATTGGCCCTGTTCAGCCAGAGTCACTGCACATTTAGGTTGGCCTCTGGCAGCCCAAACATGACTACTGTGTGAATATTGCCAACCATTTGGCTCTGGTCTGGTGAAGGGTGACTGATTGTGTATTTGGTGACATGGGTTCCTTGCTCGAGCATTCCAGGGGATTTATCTCCAGCAAGATTACTTCTTCTAGGCTTTTAAAGCAAAACGTGAAGGAAATAAGGAAGGCAAGAAGAGCATCGAGAGTGCGAGCTACAATTGGGAGGAGGTAAATGCAGAAGTTTAGGTGGGAGGAAAACTGGAGGAATTGGGTGATGAAAGAGGAATATTAATTTCAGGAGTGTTGCTGTGAACTGTACACTCTTCTCAAACTTTAAGAAATATAAGAACACCGGCAATACTGAAATTACTTTATGATTGTTGTAGAGAGCAACTTCGACCAGGACGTCCCTTTGGGATAGCATTAAACTGGATGAACAATGGGGTTGTCATGGTGTCCCAGGAATTATATAATAAGTATAAAATGACATTATAATATGAGTGCCCAGTGTCTTGCAAATATGCGTATGGAGCCATCCTTGTTCCTCACAAAAGAAACAACAACCAAAAAAAAAAAAAAAAAAAAAAACCAACCTGTGAGGCCGTGTGAGTGCCATGTGAGTGTTTAGTCTTCCCAAGTAGACTTGAGATTTCCTGAGGGCTCAGAGCCTATGACTCAAATGTTTACCACACTACAAATGGAGACATCTCCTTGGAAATAACAAATCGGTGACTGAAAATGGCGGCCAACAGTGTCGTTCTTCACCACACCGGTTCTAACCACAGAGCAGTCCTGGTGAAAGTATGCCCAGGTTCAAATAAAAGGCTGCAACAATGTGTCACCTGAACCATCTGGGTTGCCGACCTGACCGGATCCCTGTGTGCAATTGCAGATCTGGGGGGCCTCCCAGCTCCAGCAGGGCCCGTCCTTGCTCTTGCGGCATTGCTGGAGAGGAGGAAGCATGTGCCAGAAATGCCAATGAGGGGAAGCCAGCTAGCTCTCCTGGAGTCTCGCTTTTCCTCCAGTGCTCTTCGGTCTTCAACCCTAGCTGCAAAGCACCTCCCACAGAAAACTCTCCAAACTAAGCCATTCAGTTCACAGTCATGACCAGGGCACCCACTTGTCCATTCTCTGAGGAGAAATACCACGTGGAGTGTTGGCTGCTGATCGGACCCCTCTCAGAGAGCCACCGCCATCCCTAATTCAGAGCCTTCTACTCACAGATGGGACAGGGCTAGGCCAGACACATCAGGCACTCACGGGGTGACTCAGTTCATCTTCATGCAGCTGCCATCTCAGTGCAAGGCAATAACTTCATTTTATAGATGAAGAGACTAGAACAGGCCACACCGGGGGGGGATGTTGAGACCACATACCTCTCGCTTGGAAGCCCCTTGCCCAAGTGTGGACCGAAAGGCAAAACCTGACCCTCTCCCACCTGTGTGAAGTTCGCCTCACCACACTCAGTGGGTGTCGTTTCAAAACTTACAGCAGGACAAGTGCTTAGATTTGCTGTTAAGTATAATTAGGGGTCGCTGTGTGTTTTTTAACTTTGGGATGATGGATGGGAAAGGACTGGAAATGTGCTGATGTTTGAGGGCCATTCTTCCAACAAATGCTGGGTGGGAGAATCAGCAGGAATCAGCGTGTGACTCTGGAAGTGAGAGCAGAGATGGGAAAAGGCTGAACGTGCCAGCGTGAACGTGGGGTAGCACCAGTGATCTGAGCAGGGGCAGGAAACCAACACGGGGCAGAGCAGTCAGATGGGACTGCGGGTTTCTGGTTTATAGCCAGACAGCTGTGAGAAGGCCACGCTCACGACTATGATAACATGACCAACCCAAGGAGGTCCCTCTGGGAGAGACTCTTCTGGCCGTCATCAGCGGCGGCTGAAAGCACACTTCTCTACTCTTCGTGCTACTGATGGGGAGCTACAGTGAACAGGGAGCTCTCTGGACCAGATCTGGGCCAGAGATCAAGAAAAAGATGCCTTCTCTGTAGAACCATGGCTTCTGGGCAATGCAAACCCCAGTCCTGAAGGAATTCTGATAGCAGCCCACAGTCAGCAAGATCTGGCTGGGGTGACTCCTGAGGCTTGAGTCTGGCCCGCTCTAAGCCTGACTGCATATATTAAAAGATAGTCATGGGGTTACAAAAATGATACAACATTGTAAAACTTGATCAGGATGAGGAAAGCTGAAACTTCACTAGTTCTTTCTTTTGTCAGTGTTAAAACTTGTATCTTGGGCACCTGGGTGGCTCAGTGGGCTGGGTCTCCGCCTTTGGCTCGGGTCATGGTCTCAGGGTCCTAGGATTGAGCCCCATGTCAGGCTCTCTGCTCGGCAAGGAATCTACCTCCCCTTCTCTCTCTCTGCCTGCCTCTCTGCCTACTTGTGATCTCTGTCAAATAAATAAATAAAATCTTAAAAAAAAAACAAACACCTTGTATCTTGTTGCAGTTCTCAGATTATAGCAATTATTACTATAGTCAAAAGCAGCCCACTAGGGAAAAATTATGCCAGAGAAAAGGAAACCTTTCTATTGTGTTTTATCATGCACATAACTCCTTGCAGAGTGCAGGAAATGCTTGTTTTGAATGGTCCTCATTTAGTAGTACTTTCAAAATCTGATTTAGTCAGACCTTAAAAAAAAAATATATAAATCAATAGCAATTACCTAATTCTAAATTGAATCATGACCCCAAAGAAATGTACTATTAGAACATTACAGATTCCAGGTAATCTGCGATATATCTCTACTCCTAGAAAAGGACAAAAATAAAAACAGAAAATAAAAATAAAATAAAAACCTCATCTATTATTTTAATTTAATCCTCAGATAGAAAGAATGGCCTTTTGTCCTATTTCAACATTTAAAATCTGGCCCATGTGCAGTTTGTAAAATAGATTTTAATTTTAAGAAGGTATAATTTACCAATTAGATTAATACATTTAGTACTATTTAGAGACTATAGGAGTCTGATTTTTATTAATATCAAAAACTTGTGTAACCTTCCGGGCAATGGCCTAGCTTCTGCATTTTTATTATAGCAAGAGGACCTCTGATGCTTTTATTGCATTAATGAAAGATAGCCATATTAGAACATTTTGTACATCAAACCTTTCCTATTTGTTAATCTGGCACTTTTCCAATCATACATTTTGAAAATATCAATTATTTCACATTAAAAATATGAATTCACATAGCATATTATATACAGTTTTAATGTACTCAGACTCCTAAAGCTATTATCCATTACTGCATTCTAATTTATTTGATTTATAGGTGTGCCTGGAATTAAGATTCTCATCATTTGCAAACTCAATTAAGCTTTTTCTTGATAAATTTTTCGTTTTTGACACATTAGATTACATTTGTATAGAATAATACATTCTCCGTACATTGAACACGGCTTTGATTTATTTGCAACCACCTTCTCAATCTCATTTTCATCCATTTGAGATAGTTCTAGTCCAGCAGGTGCACTGCCCAGTGAAACCTTCTCAAGTTTGCACCAGGACGTTTGCAAAATGTCATTTTTCTGACGTGTTCCATTTTTAGTTATTTTTGAATATGACCTGGCAAGCCATTTGTTTATTCTAGGACGTTGCTACTTAACTGAGTGTGAATACACTTTTACTCAATCATGACAATATTTTATATAATTTACAGAGCTGGCTTTATGTTATAGTATCTCTCTAGTGGGACTTAAAGTGTCTCTTTATCCTCCTGATGGAGACAATTATATTAAATGGTTTGCTATTTGAAATGAATGTACCAAAAATGTTCTATATGTCACAGAAATCTTGAAAAGAACTGCCTTGAAAGGAATAGCACTATTGCTAGATTTATACACAACCCCCTTTTTCACATTAGCTCATAAAATTTCACATTATCCTTAAGAGTTATTTCCTTGCCTCTAAAAAGACACATATTTGTAGGATGCGCTCCTTCCTGCACCGTTTTGAGCTGATACTACCTAAATGGCATCTTTCTCAATTAGTTAGAACTCCAAAGAAGAAAACAGGTGTACAGTAAAGACAGCCTCTCCATCCAACTTCCAACATAGACTGGAGCATAGTCAGCTCTTGTGTCTAATATTCATTACTAATGCAAGTTTTTACCTTTTTTGTTCTTACCGCCATTTGGGAAGTGATATTATGGACCACTAGCTGGAACCCATCATTATCCCCAGATCAAGCCCATCTATGTCCTTTATGACCAATGATACTATTTGTGAGATGGGGAAGATACTGGCAGGACTTGGGCAAAGGAGGGCATGCTGGGGAGGATGGAAAAGGAGGTTGAGGGAGGAGAGTGGGTCTTATTTGGTCTTGGCAGCAGGGCGGAGAAGTTTCAGTTCATGTAATCAGAAAACAGAGCCATGAGGCTTTTGGCCAGATGGTATCAGAGTTGAGTTCAAGGCATTTTGCCTGGTATTAACATGCAAAATGGATTAGGAGGAGAAAAGCTAGAGTCAGGGAGCTAAATATTAAGGAAAAGGCAATCTCTTGTTGGGAACTTCATTATGACTAAACCAAAGTCAAGGGCCCAATCACATCTCATAAAATCGTTTCACCTCTATATCCAACAGTATCAAATCGCCTGTCTGCACATTCTGCACACATTCTGCACATGCTAATGCAAAATAAGGGGGCATTTGTGTCATTTCTAGGAGGAGAGATGCCATAAGCTTCTAATGGGCAGACACTAGACCTTTCATTTTCAAATCCCTGATCTTTGAAATATAGTAGGTCTTATAAAATGCTTACTGAGTGGATGAATGGAAATGAGAGTGAATAAAAATAACATAAAACATAAGCATTGAGAGCATACAGTTTTTCTTGAACAATGAGTCAAATGATAAGACAACTCTAGGTTCCTGGCCACAAATGCTTTCCTCTGAGAACAGGATGGTTGGAACAAGGGAGTATCTCATCATTGCCTTTCAGAAGAGTTACACTACCTGAATCCCTGCTACGAACGAGAAGGTGCAGGAAAGGTTTTGCGCATTCAGCACTCTCCAGTACCCAAGTGGGAAGGGAAGGACTTGGAGATAAGGGTAAACTGTGCATTCCTTCAGCTGGTAAACACGAGGCCCACAAGGCTATTTCTTCATGCAATGGGAAATGCATCAATATGGGGACCTATGAAAAGAATCCTTCTTTAACTGTAAGAATGATTTTTTTCAAAGACAGATAGAAATTTTTGAAAATATCTCAGTAAAATACATGATGACAAGTTTATAAACCCAGAAATGTCAGTAAATCAGGAGTCAAAGAAACAGGTTGTTGGTAGTAATGGATCATCCTCGTCCTGGAGAACTGTGGCCAGAGTCAAAGGTCAGGGCAGCACGTGGAACATCCCCAGCATGGTAGGGCCATGAGCAGGGAGCCTTGAAGAACCCGCTCAAGTCAAGCCAAAACTGGATGGTAAGATACAGCAGGGCAGCTACTGCAAGGTTAGCACCGGGAGGAGCCACAGAGTGAAAGTTAAGGGATTTAAGCCAAAAGGTCCTGAATGCAGAGGCCTATGAATGACTATGAGCCAAACTTCTCTGAAATGAAAAGGAATGGCGCCCCTGGGCTGGTTTGGATGGCTGTTGCCCAACTAACCTGGAGCTTACTTATTATTATTTTTAAGCACTTCATAAACCTATGGCTCTCTTACATGGCACATTTCTAAGGGGAGGCAATGCAATGAACAAAAAACAATGCAGCTGAACTCTGCTTTATCCTGAGCAACAAGAATGGGAAAAGTACTCACGTTCCACAAAGTAAGAGCTGGCATCAATCTTCCAGATGATCTGGCCCCGATGAGAACCATTGACTCCACGGTTTTTATAGTCCAGAAAGTTTTCTGACAAGACCTCATCTAAACGAAAAGCAGAACAGAGAAATATATCAGCTAACGGCATATTTAGAACAACAACAACAAAAAGAACAAAGGATATTAAGGCTATCTCCAATTCAGCCGAAGAAAATGGAATCAGAATCAGAAAGCTGGAAATATCCTCAGGTACTCTCTGAACCAACCCCTTTATAATGCAAGACTCCTCCCCACTCTGCAGTACTCCTAAGCTCATCTAGCTGGTTTGTGAACACTTCCCAGAACACAAAATGATTGCTCGTGTGGCCATCCATTTCGCTTTTGAACGGCCCTTCCATGTGTGAAGTCTGAGTGTGAAAATCTCCCTAAAACTTTCAGTAGCTGGTCTCTATGGGGGTCTGCGAATGAGCCATAAGGAAAACATCCAATCACACTTTCTACTGGGTCCCAGTCATCACAGGCTCCAACCAATAGCATTTCTTCTCCAGCCTGAATACCATCATCCTGTAATACCTGGGACTCATCCATGAATGTATCCATCTGTCCTTCACGCACTCACACATTCATCTGTTCTTTCAACAGATACTTATCGATCTCCAACTGTCTGTCATGCTGGGGAATATGCAGGATCCACAGTAGGGCAAAACCAAGATGGTCCCTTTTGAACTAAAGCTCACAAGCAATTGAGGATACAGACTTGAAACACCAAGTAGAGAAATAAAGGTATTATTACAATTTGTGATAGGGGAAAGGAAGGAAAAGATCAGGGTGCTCTGATGGGGAATTTCAAGGAGGGAGGCCAACGGGGGTTCAGGGAAGTACTGAGGGATAAAGAAGCCACAAGGGCAGAGATGAGGGTGGGTGTGTGGAGGGCAAGGAGAGAGGTCCTGAAGCGGTGTCCAGGGCTCAAGCTCAGGGAGAGCCTCCTGCCTCGTAGCACTGAGAGGAGCTTGTGGGGAGACGATGTACTTTTTTTTCCCTGCTATTTCTCTGCTCAGTACAGTGCAATAGTCAATATCCTTCCTACAGCCGGTGTCCAGAGAGGAACACAGCATTCCTGGAGAGGACAGATCTCTGAAGACCCAGCTGACTTCCTCCTCTCTGGCTCTAGACCTCATGTTTTCGGTGCAGACTAAGACAGAGATATGAATTTTACTTTGATCATCCATGGTGCCCTGGCGGTTTCCTCTTCACCAGAATGTAACCGCTTGAGCTGGATGGATCTGAGGCTGTGGGGAAACTGTATTTGAGAATCCAAATCGACCACAGTGATGGGAGGAATAAAGGGAATTCAGGCGCTCCTCTACAGAAAGCAGCTAGGTCATGGTTACCCTTTTTGCAACTAAGATATCCTGAGGTTCACATCCTGCATCTGAATGGACTGAGAAAACAGACTAGAATGAGACGCAAAGATGGCAGGGCTTGTAGCTGAAGGACCCAGCTCTCAAGGCCCTTTGTGCCTTATACCAAGGCATCACCTGCAAAAGGGGGAGGGGGGCGGTGGAGTCCTAATAACTGGGACCTCCTAGTGGAGGATTAAACGAGATAGTTGGTCAATGTGCTTGTGACCTGCCATGCTGACTGCACATTTTTGGCTGTCTCTTCTTTGGCAAAGATGATTGGGCAAAGCAACACTACCTCTGCTTCATTAATAACAAGAACTCTTTGTATCCCTCGGGAAAATCACTTGGTTGCAACATTTGCCAGTCTTAATATTCACAGTGTGTGCTCACATCCCTGGTTAGGTTACTAAGATGATTGCATAACATGTCTTTTAGAGTAATTGACTCCTTTCTGCAAAAAAGGTGTAATATTTTCCTAGCTCCCTGGGTCTTTAGTACAGATATAAAAAGTCTCACATCCAGATAGAGATTTGCCTCATTATGGCAATTTTCTAAGGAGAGGTATTTACTTGAATCTATCCACTCTGATCACCAGAATATTCATTTTAACAGTTACAATCAGATATCCACATAACTAATACCTAGAAGGGGGATGTTCATTCATGCATTAGTCAATGGTGTAAGATTTCCTCTTCAGGCAACGTGCTAAACTGTGGGGACATACTGACAAATAAGATATGGTCTATGTTCCCAGAAAGTTTCTAACAGATTTGGGGATTTATTCAAGAAAACAGACAATGTCACTAGATTACAGTAAGTATAAGAATGGGTTAAATATCAAGAAAGCCCAGGGTCACAAATGAGAAAAGGATGGGCTGAGTAGGGGGGAAGAGTCAGAGAAGACTGAGCTAGGATGGCAGAATAAAGAGAACAAGATCCATGTGGTTGTACAGGTTTAAACACGACACATTTGGGAGGGAGACAAACCAAAAGAGACTCTTAATGTCACAAAACAAACTGAGGGTGGCCAGGGAGAGGGGTGTAGGGAGAGGGTGGTGGGGTTATGGACATTGGGGAGGGTATGTGCTATGGTGAGTGCTGTGAAGTGGTAAACCTGGAGATTCACAGACCTGTACCCCGGTGCTAATAATACATTATATGTTTATAAAAAAAATTTTTAAAAAAAGAAAAAGAAAAAAATAAATATTTGTTGAATTGCATGAAAACACTAAAACAAAACAAAACAAAACCAAAAAAGCAGGACACATTTTAAGAGACTGTCAACTGCTCCTAATAAATAGCCCATTCTCTTGCACTGCCAATACTTCATAATAGATACCACACCAGAAAACAGAATAGTCTATATTCTTGTCTGGCCCATCTGTGCTGAGAGGTCAGCTCCTTCCCCAAGGGCATTTATGGCCAATTTTTAGAAAAGTTACTGGTCTTTGCTTGGAAATCCAAATGTACTGTGGGGGTCAGATGCAGAAAAACAGAATCGGTCCAGATAGTTCATGCAGAAGGGGATTTAATGCAGAGAATTAGGTTTTGGTTGGAGACATGGATGCCAGGCCGGGCCTCTGGGAACAGCCCCAGAATAACAGAAAAACTCCAAGGCCCAGCTTCTGCCTCACTCACAGAAGCCTCATGGGAACTGCTAAGTTCAAGGATCTCACAGAGCAGCTGCAGCCCATGAGCTGAGAATTCAAGGCAAAGAGTAGCACAAGGAACACAGCAGGGGGCTGCTGCCCTACTAGACCGAGACCAGCCCAGAGCCCAAAGAGTACCTGCCACCTTGAAGAGAGGGAGGGAGCAGGCATCAGGCATCACGGTGGAAAGCTGAATTTCTCAGCCACCGGCAAACCAGTAGGGGGATCCCCAGAGCTCAGGTCCTCCTTCCCCATCTTGCATAAGTGCAACTGATGAGGGGACCAGCCTGCATCTGAAGATGGCTGCACAGGAGTCGGAGACATTAAAGGTGCTAGGACCAGATTCTGCACTAGAAGGCAGCAGTGGAGAAGAGAAGAGGCCTGAAATGGATGGTGGGGGCCCAGCCAGGCCCTTTGCCACCCTGAGGACTGGCAGCCCCTAGATCCTACGTCCAAAAGTTTTTATTCCATATTCTTTGTCATGGTGGAAGTCTTTTTTGGGAGCAATGTTTGTGTAGTTACAGGGAACCTTGAGGAAGGAAGGCTAGGCTACCTTAGTAGGTATGTGATTTTAGGCATCTTATTTAATCCCTCTGTGTCTTTCCTTCCTCACTACAACCTGGGTATATTATCAATACCTGCCCCAAAAGTCTGTTGTGAAGACTGAATGAATAATACAGGGAGTGGTCTTAGATCAGTGTCAGACATCACCAGTAAGGAGATACTTCTGTTTACAGTCTGGGCTAACAATAGGGCTCTCTAGGGCAAAGCTCTATGATGCACATGCAAAACCATTAATAATAACCTGAAACATTAGCTTAGGCCAGTGCTGTTTAAAGTTCTGTCATTACTCATTTTGTACAGAACACATAGAGATGTATTAAGTTCCTCAAAAAGAGATTATATTTGCTGAATGATATTTATTTCTTCTGGCGTATAGACTCCTACTCCCTGTTCCAGTCTATACTAGAGAAAAGATCTTTACAGGTTGTTAAAAATTTGTATTAGAAAGTTCTAGTGAAGTTTACTGAAACAGCACACCTGGGAAAAATGAAATGTACTTCTCTTGCTTTGTCTTCAAAATGAAAGCATAGGAGCTATGCTTTCTATACCCTAATCTATAATAGAAAAGACTATTGCTGTTGAGAGTGGCATGGACAAGTAAGCACAGAATCAGACAGAAAGGACAACTGATCCACTACATCTAAGCCCAACAAAGAAAATGCAACCTGGCTTCCACTTCTCAGAGGAAATCGTGCCTTCTGATAATCGAATGGGGGCAGAAACACCCTTGATTGAGAACGTCTGGTCTCTGATTAAAAGCACTCATCATAAGGACAATAAGAAAAATGTAATTTTTAGATTGATAGATCAATCTAATGGAAAGAAGAAAAGAAACAAAAGGAAAACACAGTAGATAAAGAATATGAAGAAATGATAAAAATAAATCTTCATGTAACAGTAAATACAATAACGGAAATGTGCTATTCTGTCCCAGTTAAAATCCAGAGACTCCTAGATCAGAATATAAAAGCATACACAAATGGCTACATTTAAAGAAAAGACAAAGTCTGAAAATAAAGTAAAAGATTAAGCCAATATGAAGCAGAAGGAAACTGAGAGACTAATCTTAAATAGTTAAAAAAAAAAGAATTCAAGGCAAAGAGTAGCACAAGGAACATAGACAGATCTGTAATAATAAACTAAGAAATGGTAGCAGAAAAAAGATATGAAACATTTATGTAGCTGGTAATTCACATCAACATATACAAAACAGAATCTGCAGAAGTGAAGATAGAGAAAGATAAATTAAGATTAAAATTTATACATTTTTTACTAGCAATTTTTGACACACTGCATTCAAAAATCAGGAGACAAAAAATCAGAATATACCTGATTAAACTTTCTACATATTAAATACACAGGAGAGAGAGAGAAAAGTCCTTGGTTTGCAAGGTGCCCTGTGAACTGAAACTTGTATGTATCAGAATCGTGTCCTTGCTCTGTAAGGTTCTTGGAAACTGCTACCATTGTTACCTCAGCTGCTATGGAATTGGGCAAAATGAGGATACAGCCTCAGGACAAAGTTTGGGAATTAAGGTAATTTGCTATCCCACATCCAGAGACTAGAGCTCCCCGACAAGGTAGATCAAGACATGAAGTATCGATCAACAGGCATTAAATGTGCATTAAATGTCTCATCAGTTCAGTTCAGTAATTCTAGAAGATAGTCCTGTTTTCTCCTCTATTTTGGATAGGAAACCTGGAGCTCTGACGACGATACTTGGCTGGGGCCATACATCTGGCCAGCCGCAGGACAGGATTCTAAACAAGGTCACGCTGTCACTGAAACCATGTGATCTTTCCCCATTCTGTGTCACTAGGAGAGAGAATCCTTCATTACACTGTATCAAGCTCACGGACCACTCCCTAAAGGAGGGTAGCCAAATGGGATTTCACCGATAATGATAACAGGGATGCTCCTGTTACTAACCCCCAACTCCACTGCGTTCCTGGCTAAGGACAGCACTGGAATCAGTGGGAAGGCCACACATCCCCCTCCACATCCAGGGGTCTCACTCTCTCCCCAGTCATGTTTGCCCGGGGAACTCGAAGGTCAGAGTTGAAAGCAACCCAAACCTGGCCTCCCATGGGCATTTAGGTTTTCCTTGGATGTGGAACGGCCTCCACTGGATACTGCACCAGGATGTGCTGAGATGTTCCTATGGGCAGCATGGGGTCTGACACTAGGCCAGGCAGCTCTGTGGCCTTGGGAGCCACTGCAATGGCCTCACTTCCGTGGCGAAATGACAGATTAAATTAAATCATCACCTCTAAAATGTTAGGTCTATGTCAGTGATCTGATCTTTGGCAAGGCACTGCGAATGTGACAGATACGTTACTAAGGACCTACAAATTATGAACTCTTAAGACTCCCAGATAATTTTGGATTTGGAAATTATTTCTGAAATGCTATGTTGCCGAAAGTGTTGGCGTTCTGCATTAAATAACTTCACAGTTATATATATGCAGCTACTATGAGGAGAACAAACTGTCAAGTTAAGATTCTAAGATGATGAGCTGTGTTTACTTTTGTCTTAGTCAAAATGTCATGTTAACACCGGATCTGATTCATTCGCAGAGTTTCACGACATTCGATGCTGCTGACCACTCCTTCCTCCACCACCTTCTCTTGACTTCTGTGACGTGGTCTCCTAGTTTGATCCTAAGTCTCCATCCCTCCTCTACCTCCTTTGTGGGTGCATTCGCTACCCCTGTCTCTGACAGAGGCTTTCTGGTGCTCTTTTCAACATACAATCCATGGTGACCTCATCAACTCTTGGGGGGCCCATTACCTGAAACCTCCACCCCCAGCCCGGATTTAGGGCTGAGCTCCAGATCCAGCCCCTCCTTCACTTTGGATGAATGTCCTTGGGTGTCACACCTTCCCCCCATCACATGCTCCTCCTCCAACGGTCCCCTGGCCTGGGAATGAATGGCACTGCACAAAGGTACAGCTTTAAAGAGCTGCTTCAGAACCAGATCTGTGGTCAAAAATCTAATTGCCTAAGTTGCTAAACAAGTAACATCCATAATGAATGAATGAAGGTAGGGACGGATGGGAGGGAGACTGTGGAAAGACTGAAGGGTACAGATAGGCTACCCAAAGCAGCTAATGCTTAACTTTGGTGAACTAAAGCCAAGTAGAATTATGGGCTTGGGCTGCCAAATTGAGGGCTTTTGTGAAAGAAGCTAGAAATCTGGATTTCACTGTGAAATCTCTACACTTTACAATGTTGGTAACTAATCAAATTTAAAATAATATGGACTAAAAATATGCTTGGGGGGCGCTCTCATTTTACAAGCTCTGTTGTAGTCTGATGGTATCCAAACAATTTTACTCAACAACTATTCTGAAGCCAATTAAATTTTACCTAAGTCCAATTGATCTAGTAACCACTGTTTGCGTACAAATTTCAAAAATTACATTTCTCCGTCTTTATAATAAAGTATCTACTGTAATACGTCAGCCAAGCAGATTCCAAAACCTTTAAGAGAGCTAAAAATATTTCCCTGATAGCTAGTCAGTTAGATAAGATCCCCTTTATTTTATCAGAAAAACAGGTCGTAAAATACTCATAAAATCCACTGGTTTCTGTGATACTTCATGATATTAAATTGGGCATTTTGGGTCCGAATGTGTAGTTTTTTTGACAGAGATACAGCGAGAAAAGAACACAATCAGATGGCATGGGAGAGGGAGAAGCAGACTCCTCGGCGAGCAGGGAGCCTGATGCAGGGCTGGATCCCAGGACCCGGGGATCATAACCTGAGCAAAAGGCTGACGCTTAACGACTGAGTCACTCGGGTGCCCCTGAATGTGTAAACTGCTCCATGCACAAACTGACAGCAGAAGGCCTGGCCTCCCCTGAGTTTGATGCCTGACTCTAGAGACAGCCCCCCAGCAACCACACCTTCACTTCGTAAATGCACCAATTTCCAGCACATCTGATTCTATCAGGAACAACAGATTAAATCCATGTTTCAGGTGAGTTCAAATTTGTGAGATCTGCTGACTTGTGCATTTTCCTCTCAGCTACCACTCTGTTCCTCAGCCTGCCGTGCGCTTGCTCTCACTGTACATCGAATCCAGTGACATCTTTTGAATACAAAGCAGTAAGAACACGGAAAGAGCAGGCGAGAAGAGGTGCCCCACTATGCTGGAAACAGTGAAATTCCCTCCACGGAGATGGGTGCACATCACTCGTGTGTATGGTGTTGCTTTGGTCTTAGGAACATACGGACTTGACAAGAGGCTTGTGATACTAACTTATTCGTAGGAAGAAGAGCTTCTACACTTGCCATGGTAATGACGTTTGTGTCCAAGCACACCCGGCCCTTCTATCTTAGGATTTTCTTCCACTGAATGGAGGTAGCAAGAGAAGCCTCGGTACCTGGTCTGCAGTGTGTTAGAATCTGGTGTGTATGTGACTGCAAGCTGTGTGAGTCTGTGACATATGAAAGCATATGTAAAAGGGCACTGTGAACCACACACTTGCCGAACAGCCAAACCACGGTGTCCAGACCCTTCTGTCTGCAGCACACTGTGGGCTGGTCCAGCTAAGTGTGTCTGACTCACCGATAAGATACATGCCAATCCAGTCTCCGGCGTCCACTTCCTCCTTGATGTCCCAGTGGATCACCAGGTCCTGCGAGTGCCCTATGGAGTAGTAGGAGCTGCTGACCATGAGCGTGGAGCGGCTGTCTGAGGTGACCAGGTCGGTGTCACTGGTGGAGCGGGGGATGGTGACGGTGCCATGGGGGCCGTTCCTGATGGCCATGCTGTGGAACTGGCCGGGGTTGTAGCTGTGACGGAGTGGCTCCTTGCACCGGCGGTGATTCTGGGAGGTTCTGGATGGAGATGCCATGGCGGCCAGGCCTAAGAACCTGTTCTGGTACAGATTCTGTGGGGGTAAAGAGACAATGAGCGGGGTTGTGAGACCTGATCCCTGTCTTCAGAGGGAGATGAGCTGTGAGTGAGCAGCCCTCCGAGGAAGGTCTGAACTCCGGCTCGGGCTTCACACAGAGGAGGCAGGAATAAGAATGCAAGCTCACCGGGGCACCTGGGTGGCTCAGTGGGTTAAAGCCTCTGCCTCCGGCTCAGGTCATGATCCCAGAGTTCTGGGATCGAGCCCCACATCAGGCTCTCTGCTCAGCGGGGAACCTGCTTCCTCCTCTCTCTCTGCCTGCCTCTCTGCCTACTTGCGGTCTCTATCTGTCAAATAAATAAATAAAATCTTTAAAAAAAAAAAAAAAAAAAAGAATGCAAGCTCACCAAGGGGCCGGGCACTGCCATGCTCGGCTGGGGTCTGTCTCTCCTCACTCCCTCTAGCCCGAGGGTCTCAGGAGGCCCAGATGACTCAGGCTGGGTGACCACCCCAGACAAACAGCCATTTCTTGAGAAATCCAGCACCAATTCACTGAGAACCAGTTTTATCCTTCTTTAGGGTAGATCACAATTATTATCACTGAACATTTTAGTGATCCCACCAGCATTCAAGACCCTACACGCAGCCCAGAATCAGAGGTGGTCCCTGCACTACAACTCTCCCCATTACAACTCTCTGCCCTACAGAATGTCCCCAGTCATCTGGGATTTCTGTTAAGGACCTCCAATACCTAGGGAATCTCCCAAAACTCTAATTTTTGACAAAATCCAATCTCAGAGGACTATGACTCCCTCGGAGCCAATGTTACTGTAGAAACCATTGGATCGGATGAGGAAAAAGGCAAGCTTTGTACTGTTCACAACACTGAGCACTTCATATGAGCTGAGTGGATACGCAGTGATAATAGCTGAATTGTTCTGGATACAGATGGCTTTTAGAACATGGGGGAGGGGTGCCTGGGTGGCTCGGTCAGTTAAGTGACTGCCTTCGGCTCACGTTATGATCCCAGGGTCCTGGGATGGAGCCCCACGTCGGGCTCCCCGCTCAGTGGGAGCCTGCTTCTCCCTCTCCTCCCTGCTTATGCTCTCTCTCCCTATTTCTGTTCTCTCTCTCTCAAATAAATAAATAAATTTTTTTTTAGAAAGTCTTAAAACATGGGGGAGAAACATCATAGCGAACTTACACAAGGGACCCTTTTTTGAAACAAGGAAGGGTGATTCTGACTTAATCAAAGTATATTAAAGTATATTAAAATAGGGATTTAAATGTATCATTTTGGCCATAAAACCTGGCTATAAAAGTACATGCTGGTCTACAAATAGGAACACTTTCATTTTTTTTAAAGATTTTATTTATTTATTTGACAGAGATCACAAGTAGGCAGAGAGGCAAGCAGAGTGAGAGGGGGAAGTAGGCTCCCCGCTGAGCAGAGAGCCCGATGCGGGGCTCGATCCCAGGACCCTGGGATCATGACCTGAGCTGAAGGCAGAGGCTTTAACCCACTGAGCCACTCAGGTGCCCCAGGAACACTTTCATTTTCAAGAAGAGAAGATTAAGGGGGCGCCTGGGTGGCTGGGTCAGTCAAGCATCAGACTCCTGATTTCAGCTCAGGTCATGACCTCAGGGTGGTGAGATCAAGCCCTGAGTCAGGCTCCACACTCAATATGGAGCCTGCTTCAGGTTCTGTCTCCCTCTCCCTCCACTACTCCCTGCCCTTGCTGGCTTGCTCTTAAAAAAAAAAAAACAAAACCCAAAACAAAAACAAAACCCCCCCAAAAGACAACAGAAGAGAAGATTAAGGCCTGAAAACAGGTTGAGTCATGCAGTTTCGAGACCAGGGAGAATTACTTATTGCACACATCCATCAAACCAAGTTTCTGTTTATGGGTCACAAGGCCCAGGCCTCAGCAGCCATCCCCTCTGCTCTTGAGATTATATAAGTCTGTTCAGCAGTCACTTAGGCTGGTGCTTTTCCCATCCTCCAAGACCAGGGCCCTTATAAAAAGTCCATTAACCTGAGGAAGCACACTGTTGGCATTCTCCATCTCAGGCCTTAATGGCCATGTGGTGGGCCTATCGGTTCCTTCTTTGAGTTTCTCATTAGGAATTGCTCAGGCCCTGCTGGTGGTAACCATGGCATTACTATAGGCAGAAAAGCCCAGACTTCAGAAAGCATCTCATCACACTATTGACACCATATGGTCTTTTTCTTTTTTTCTTTTTTTTTTTGGTTTTGGGGGGTTTTTTGTTTGTTTTGTTTTTTTTAAATGCTTGTCATTGCAACAGTATGAAAATGGACAGATCAGTGTCACCTGAAACCAGTCCTCCTCTCGGGAAGACAGGCAAAGCCCAGGGAGCATGGGCCGTCCATGCACTCAGCAGGCCCCCTGGCTCTTCTGGGCGGTTCAGAGCGGACATCGCTAGCCTGCTGATGCTCCAGTGGGCTTTGCCCAGAGACTTCCAAAAAAGAAAGGCTACCGCTAGAGCATGACATTTCTGCAGCTCATATGTACTTTATGTGGACAAATAACATCTTATAGTATTATTATGGAGAATAAAAACAACTTGCAAGTAAGTAGTCAAGTTTATGATTACAGGTTAAACCAAAGCTGGTGCAGAACCTACCAAACTCCAACCTGCATATCCCTCGACGTTTTACTTGATCTTCCTGGTCCTCAGTTTCCTTATTTTAAATGGGTTGTTGTCAGAACTTACTGAGAGAACACAAACTAAGCTCTTGGCATAATAGGCACTAAATAAATAAAAATCTACTAAAACACTACTGGTATTGCTTTACTAAGAAAGCCTCACCAAAATATACGTCCTGGGCAGTTGGCCAGGCTCACTCACCAGCCAAGGGTCCCCTCATATCATCCCCAGAGACCTCACACTTAATTCCTCCTGCAACCAAACCCCAGATTTTTTCCCAAGTCACGGCCTCACAGTTACAAAACTGAAATGCCAAGTTTAAATGGTCTAGTGTATTTATAAATGTACCCTATATACCAATTTTTTGGAGGGGAAGGCTCTCTTTATCTGTAAGATCTGTGCTTGAATAGGATGTTTTTGAATTAATGTTGAGGCCAAGGGAATTTTATCAATGTAGTATCAGCCAGGGGCCTCCCAAAAGATTATGGATTGCTTTTCTTTTGTTGAAGACATTTCTGCTGTGGTATTTTTATTAGACTTCCCTGGAAACCAGGCAACTCCCCTGAAACTCAAATTACACCAGTGCTCACTGTCCAGGTGGTGGGAACAAAGGCATAGAAGGAAACATTAGCCAAGGAAGACATTTGTCGGTAACTGAGTGGACTGGAGGAATGGCATTTGCCCAGAATAAGAAGGGGAGCTTCAAAGCTGCTCCTTGAACACCACCCTCCCCCGCCCTCCTGACCCCTGTCTTTGTCCACACCCTTTCCATCTGTACTTGCAGGAATTGTATTTCTGCTTTGAGATTCTGCCCCAGCACCAACTCTGCTATAAACTCCCCTTGTACCCTCTTCCGATTCCCCAAAATGGGGGCCTTGGCTCTGCGATCCCACAGGAATCCCCTTCCCCTGCAGAGACTCCTACTGAATATACTGCTAGCTGACCAGTTCACTCACATCCCTAAGCAGTGAAGACTTCAAGCCAGCGTTCCCTGCTCTTTATAGCCTCTGGAACTGGCATGACTCCTGACACACAAAAAAAGGCCCTCGAAACTTCAGTTAATATGATTTATTTTATTCAATGATGTTCCTTCTTTTTGCAGAAAGGGTTTAAGTGTGCTATTACAAATAGATAAAATATAGAAAGACGTAAGTTAGTAGACAGTGCAGAGAGAGAAGAGACAAAAAGTTATATACAAAGGCTCACATAAAACTATATGCCATCATGTCCCTAAACAGGTGTTCTTGCTAAAGACCCACGACAGCTGCCTCTCAACGCAGCCGGTGGATAGTTGATTTCCAACATGTGTTCCTTTGTGACTCTGTTTTCCCTGGCCATTCACGTGTTCCAAACTCACACTACAGACTCATCCAGCTGGAAGAAACAATTTAATCATTCTCTGTTCACATCTGAACTGTGGGAGGTAGAGGATCTGTCCTGTTTTCAAATAGCCCTGGATAAAAGACCACTCTCTTTCCAGAAAGGGATTTCACTGTTTACAACCTCGCAATTCTTTCTAATCTCTAAGGCCAATCTCGTGGCACAGAGACCTGCCTTCTCCCTCCTCCCTACAAAGAGCAAGAGTGGCTTTCCTGTCATCTATGAGAAGGACGTCAACAAGTATCACTAGATTGTTTCCAGCTTTTTCTCCATTCCACTAAGCAATTCGAGTGTCTTTTATTTTCCCTTTCCTTGGGGATGGGTAATTGACATGGATAAGAAACCAAAAAAATACTAGTAACAGTTTCAGCGACACCGTAATTTTCCAATTATTGGTTGTAATCTAGTTATGGGCTATTTTATGGGCTAGTTTTCAGGAACGACTCCAATGAGTGAGTCACTGAAGACAATCTGATCACATTGTGACCTACTTCATAGGGAGTAAGATTCTATTTGCTGGCTTGTCTCCTGTCTGCTGCAGAGGATGCAACAACGATGTTTTGTTTACTAATTTTGCTTTCCAACTTAAGTAACTCAAATTGTTAAAAATATTTTTAATTAAGTGACATGTTCCTGGATTTTAAAAAAAAATCTTGGAACAGGTCTCGCATGTTTAATATTTTAAGTTATTCTTATGCATTATAGCACATAGCAAGACCAAAACACATGTAAGGAGATGGAATCTAAAAGAAAAAACTGTCACTTCTAGGAAAGGAGTATGTTGTGGATTTTTTTTTTTTTTCAGAACACAGGAAAACAAAGATTCTGCTGCGTCAATTTCTAACTGACAAAGTCATTAATAGCTTTTCTGTTTTGAAATATATAAAGCTGTGAATACCATCTCAGAAATGAAAAGAAAGTGGACAAAAGCCACATCTATAACAGAGAAAATGATTCTTAAAAAAATTGCCTCTACACTGTGAAATCAAAACAGTGAGTGAAAAACACAAGCCCTGAAGGAAACCTCACTAAAGTATATGAGATGAGGTTCTAGAAATGGGCATTAGGTAGCTGGGCGAAGAGCATTATAGTTTTTGAGTTCAGGAACAGATTTTATTTTGAGCAAGTAGATGCCTGAAGCTTTTTTATCTTTCACTCAGCTCGGGTTATGCCATCAGGGCGGTAATGGAACTTAAAAAAAATTATATGTAACTTTTCTTTCTACGTCGGACTTGAGAAAATTTACAGCAAAAGAAATGTACAAGGAAGTAGGGAAATAAAGACTAGACAGGGGCGCCTGGGTGGCTCAGTGGGTTAAAGCCTCTGCCCTCGACTGAGGTCATGATCTCAGGGTCCTGGGATCGAGCCCCGCATTGCACTCTCTGCTCAGCAGGGAGCCTGCTTCCCCCCTTCTCTCTGCCTGCCTCTCTGCCTACTTGTGATCTCTGTCTGTCAAATAAATAAAATCTTAAAAAAAAAAAAGACTAGACAGAAAGCAGGAAGTAGCAGTATGAAAACAGCTAATAATTGTGAACCTTCACTCTGGGCAGGGGACTTAGGGTGTCATCACATTAAAAACCGATCAAACTTCACTACCCCCCTGTTGGTGAAAACCCAGCTCAGAACAGTGGTTAATAAACATTCCCAAGGTCCTCTCACAGCAGGAAATGGGGATTTGAGCCTGTTCTGTGTGACTTGTGAGGGGGCACTTTCATCGCTCTTAAGCACTCTCCCCAAATTGCAACACGGGCAGACAGACTTGCAGAAATTGATTCAGATGGAGAATCTGATCTTCTTGACAGCCAGGAAGACATAAGAAAAGCATAGTTCTCGGGGCGCGTGGGCGGCTCAGTCGGTTAGGTGTCTGCCTTTCCCTCAGGTCATGATCCCCGAGCCCGAGCCTGGCATCGGGCTCCCTGCTCAGTGGGAACTCTGTTTCTCCCTCTGCCCCTCACTCCATTCTTGCACTCTCACTTAATCTCTCAGATAAATAAATACAATTAAAAAAAAAAAGGAATACACAGTTCTCATGATCAGAATATTTGAATTTTTTCTCCCTCCACATTCTTAATAAAATGCTTCATTTTAGACTTTCTCCAGAGAACACAACATGATGCGGTGAATGTTCTTTAAAACACATTTTGTAAAAATCACCAACGGTGGCAGATTCTTGCACAAGTTTTTGACCAAAGTTGAGGTTATAATATAATATATAGTCTATCTGGGGCTGTGCATGGCTGTGTTTCCTTCTGACCACATTCAAAAGCCCCCTTGGCTTATTCTACCCCTAATGCCCCCAACCTCCTGCTCCCAATTCAGTGCCTGTTCTCAACCTCACTCTCTCTCTCTGCCTTTGATGCAGATAAACGGGAGTTTGGACACCTCTTCTATCGGCAACTTTCTTATTTCTTAGCAGTGCTGCTCTACTAAGAAGCAGGTGCCAAGCCAGCATGGGGCTTGCCCGCCCCCCCCACCCCCCGGGCCTGCATTTCCATGGTAAGAACGTAGTGGGTACTCAGTAGATGTTTTGTTGGATTGGGGCGCACCTGCCTCTGGTCCCAGAGCCATGTCATGAGCTCTGCTGCTTAAGTTCAGTAACCCTTCTCAGTGCTTATTTTGCCCAAAGCACAAGGCTTGTTGTCCAGAATCCTCCATTACCAGTTCCTGAATGACACTGGTCAGAAGGGAAAGGAGGGGATGAGAGGAGATCCCACTCTTGGGTCCCCCTCTGTGTCTCACCTCCTGAGATCCGATTCCTGCCTGTAGGTTTGTACATCTGCTTGGGAACAGTAGTGGCCGAGTCAGGTCATGGGACAGAGGTGGCTGGGACCCGCCAGATGGCCAAGCCCGTCTGTGGAGGAAAGTGGGAGGCGGCTGCAGTGTTACCATCTCTAGCCAACTCTTCAGCTCCTCACACCTGTCTCTGAAACTGTGTCTCAAAACTGTGTTTTTAGCCTTGAAGCCATGTGTTGAAAAAGCTGTTTTGTGCTGGCCATTGTGCAGAAGAATATCACAAAATTATATAAACTAAATTGTGTGGGTTCCTTTTCTTTGAAGAAGAAATAGAATCCCACACATTGCCGACAAGAAGGGAACATTAGACGGGAAATTTTAATAAGCAAATCAAACCAAGTCAGGGACTATCCACATAGGAAGTCATGATTTAACAGACAAGGGACCTGTTAAAGTCACAGTCAAATGAATTATTTTAGGAACACAGAAAGCCTCACCACTAACGAGAAAAATCCAACAATAGGTTTGAGAGGAACAACCCCCATCCCCACTTCTCTCTGGGGCCCCTGGTGATGGCGGGTGAGAGAAGTCTTGGCTCCTTGCTTCTCCGATGCCATTCTTGCTCCTTGTGCCCAAGAGAGGTGAGCAAGAGGCCTGGCCATGCTTTGTGGGATATGCAACTTTTACCACTTTTGTCAAATATGGAATTTCTGGGTGCAACTCTGAGGCTCTTGGGAGGGTTATGCTTAGACATGTTCAAGAATGAAGCTGTTGGGGCGCCTGAGTGGCTCAGTGGGTTAAAGCCTCTGCCTTCAGCTCGGGTCATGGTCTCAGGGTCCTGGGATCGAGCCCCACATCGGGCTCTCTGCTCGGCAGAGTGCCTGGTTCCCCCTTCTCTCTGCCTGACTCTCTGACTACTTGTGATTTCTCTGTGTCAAATAAATAAAAATCTTTAAAAAAAAAAAAAAAAAGAATGAAGCTGTTGAAGCCTGGATAGTTACTACCTCCAGAATAATGGGGCGGGGCGGGGGAGGGACGTGGGTGAGGGGAGAGAGGAAGACTGGAGGCAGTAGCATCTCCTTCTGATTACTTAGAAAGAAAGTTCACTGAAAGCGGTATTCCTCTGTGTGTGCGAGAGAGAGAAAGAGAGAGACAGGCAGACAGATGGACACACTGACAGAGACCAGGATAGAGAATGAATAGGAATGCACAGATGTCTTTCCCTTTTCGGTCTCAGACATGCCCTTTTCTTCCTTAGGATGGTCCCACCTTGACGCAAGCTGGGAAGGTCCCTTCTTCCTGTGTTGACGCAAGCCGAAGTGAAGGATATGCTCTTACTTCCCAGAACCACAGTGATACCCGGCTGGTCACGGCGCCCGAGCCCCAGGGACCCTGCTGACCACCGAGGAGCCCCCCGTGAGACTGCAGGGGACCAACGCGGCTGCAGAATGGGGCAGCCGTCAGCAATGCCCCTGACTACCGCAGCCCCACTCCTGGAGCTCCCCAGGGCTGCTGTGCCAAGCGGGGTCACTGCGTCTTTCCTAGCCAGCACACCGCCACCTGCCTCATGACGGTCAAGTCCTCAAAGCCCACCCTATAAAGCCGAGTCACACGGACTCCCAGAGAGGTCATGTCCAGCCTCTCCTGCTGCTCCAGAAGGGCAGCAGCCTGAAGTGAGCAGCAGAGCCGTGACTGGAACCCCAGCCCCATGGCTTAGACCGTGCTGCCTCACTCGGGAGGGAGCATCAGGCTTGCAGAGAATGTAAGTCACCGTGTGTTTTCCTCCTCTATTTCCAGTACTGTTCAGATTTGCTGAGAGGCAATGTGGCCAGGCAATGAATAGGCTTCTAAGGACAATTCAGCAGGACTGCAAATGAGGTGCTAAGTTTGCATACACACTGAAGTTAGCGTTCAAATACCTTATTATTCGTTGTGGAAGTTCAGGGTTCCTGTATAGATGCTCTCTTAAATTCTCCCATCCCCTGGGAGGCTGGGCTCAGCAGAGTTGGTGAGATTTTGAAGTAAACTGTTCTTTTTTATTTGTTTTTGTTTTCTTCCTTCCTTTAGCCCATTCAATGAACAAATGTTTATTGAGTCATTAGTATGTACTAGACACTGTACCAAGCATCGAGTATGCATAGAGAGATGAATTAAACAGTGCTCCTACCCTCATAGAGTTTGCACAGGAGGCAAACATTTAAGCAGTCAACTTTGACACAACGCCAAGACCCATGACAGGAGTGGCAGGCAAGGTCCTCATGGGAGAAAGAGGGATGCTGGAAATGCCCTCCCACATGGGAGAACAGCGACACTGTATTTGGAAGGAGGAGTAGGGAGGTCACCCAACTGGTCAGTGGCAGAGGGAAAGCCAATCTCCGCAGAAGGAAGTCTCGGTATAACGGCAGAGCTTTAGGAACAAGCATGGTGCGACAAGCATGGTGCGACAAGCATGTTGGGACAAGCATCGTGGGGCTGTGTATCTGAAGAGCTTCTCCCAGCCACCTGCCAGAGTGTCAGGAGGGGCAGCGAGAAGGGCCAGAGAGGACCTCCCCACCTTTAAAGGATGGGAGGGCCACAGGAGACTCTGATCTGGGAAAGGATATAATCTTTCGCCTTAGAAACATCACCCTATAGAAGTTACAGGAGGGCAAGGCGCAAGGAGCCCACGGTGTCTGGGGAAGTCCAAACTACAGCAATCCTGAAAGTCAAGTGTGCCTTTAGGGAGAACCTTCATCAGATGATCCCTTAGTGCCACCTGGGAGCCAGGCACTAAGTCTCGTTGTGGGAGGATGAAAGGTAAAGGAACAGGGAATGGCCTGCATCCTGGAGAGGGGTATGTAAAAGGAACAATTGAAAGACACAGTAATAGAGGCCACCGACAGCACCACATGTGGTCTGTTTCTACCATGGCATTCACCCAGGAGGAAGGCAGTGCCATGTACCACGCCATGCATTCTAAGGCGAGGGGTACTTGTGTCTAATTTTATCGTTGGGGACACTGCTCCAGGATACTTTCCTCCTCAGAACTAATCAAAGAGAAGTGAATTTCAGGACTTTGGCATCCATTGATGCCATCAATACAAACTGAACTAGACTGACCTTCTGGAACATACCGTATTTATAATCTTATTTTGCCATGGAATACAGTACAAAGGCTATACTTCACTGTTATATAGCAAAGTAATGTCACCAGTGGCATAGCAGAGCTAGCTAACATATCAGTTAAACACACGTGAGCAAGGAGAATATGACCTTCACCACACCAGAGGTGAGGTATATGCTGTGAGCTGGATACTATCTAGTAATGAGAAGATACATAAAGTAATCACTTCAATGTAGGGTGAAATCCAACAAGGGTAGAGGGATTCACAAGACAGGAAGATAATTACCCATTCTGTCAGACAGGGAAGGAAATAAGACTTAGGGAGAAAGGGAGAAAGTATATTTAGGCAGAAGGACAATAGGCAAAGGCATGATGAGCGTCATAAACACTGCCCACACATATCCAGGGGACTGGAAGACCAGTGTGTCCAAAGCATGGGGAGTGGCGAGGTTGGAGGTTAATCAAGACCAAGATCAAGACCAAAGCCATGTTTCAAGGAGAGAGGTGTTTCTTTTGGGGACACTGAGCTTTTTTGAAGACAGGGAAAGAAATAGTGGTGGGCCCACCCACACTTTGCTCTCATGAATACTGTGATGTTGAACACCTTCCTCCAGGAAGAACGTGGCAGAAGTTTCTGCCAAGGCACTAGAGGAAGTAGTGGTAAGTCAGGTAGCTAGACAGGCCCAGCTTTCCCCTCAGGAAGTTGGGGGGTGGTCAGCACTGTTTTTTTAGATCGCCCTAAGAAGAGAAAGACAGAGAAAGGCACCACCCAGGACTGCAGCTCTAAGAGAAAGGCCAGTCTTGAGGGACACGAACCAGATGGCCCATTATCAGCACACAGGTGAACTGAACTAGCTACACAGCGCTCTGGTTTGTTATCAAACGGAGATAAGTTCCATGTTAATACCTGAGACCATTTTTTGGAAGACAACTTAGGGCCGTGACAAAGAGGAAAACAAACAGCATCTGGTCTCTGCCTCCTGTGTCATTCTAGTTCCTCCACCTCCCTTGAGAAGTGACATGGCCAGTTCATATCTCAGATGGGGTCACAGGTAATACGTCCCTTCCCAAGTGCCCTCCCTCCCATCATTGGGCCTGCACCTGTGATATTTCCAGTCCAGGCTATTCAAGTCCACTGCTAGCTGTCACTCATTATCAGTCACGGCAGGTTTGTGCCATGGCAGCACCCAGGCTATCGTATGAAGGCCAACAGGGCCAACTTAAATTGGGAGAAATCTGTTGGGAAAAGAAGGAAATGATTAAGAATTGGTGCTATTAAAAAAGAATTAGGCCTATCTCCAGTGATTCACGACAAAATGATTGGGAGATTGGAATGACAGGGAGAAAAATCAACCCACCAGCATCTCCATCAAGTTTTTTCTCTTTTATAGGAGAAAAAAATAATTAATCCAAGAGCAGGACAAAGCATTGCTTTTTAAGTGAACCACAACTAAATGAACCGACTGTCTAAATCTGTGAAAATCCCTTGGAAGTTCCCACAGCCTCAAGATATCCCCATGGTCAAAACAGCAAATCAAGTGACCTACTAAGTGACATACTACTGTATTATCTATCACTTATGGAAATGACAAAAGGAAGAATTCTATTTTGAAAACAAAACAAAACAAAACAACCCCAGGACATGTTATTTAGTTCTGTTGGCATTGGGGAAGCCACCATGAAGATTATGGGTGAAGCGGACTGGGAACTCACATTCAGGCTGTGGTCATTCAGACATCTGGGTTCCCTACTTGACTTCTCACGTGTAGGGACCACCCCAGCCCAAAGCCTTGCTTGGTTTTAAGAGAACTTTAAGAGAAAAGAAACACTTAGCCATTACTTTTTCAAACATGACACATGGCGAGATCCTTGAATATCTTTCATAGATGGTCCCATTCCAACACCTGTTATACCAATGAATCTTTTGGATTTTTCAGAACTGAGGAGAAGGGGTAATCAGTTGAGGCTTCTTGGAACCTATGAATCACAGACAAAAGCTACCAGTAGACGCGGTTTTCAGTTTTCCAGACTAAAGAAATAGAATGGCTTTCTCCGAATCTGTCTCTCGTTTGGATGCCTGGGACCATCACCACAGCTTGTCTATGACACACAAGATACAGCGGACACCGTGGAATTCAAATCCCCAGTGCTTCTCCCAATTCCCAGCCACAGGGAATCTTTGCTCAATGAGATAGGTTTATATTACATTCAATGAGAATACAATTGAATTTGATTCTCTGTAGCAATCACCAGAAAGCAAACTAGATTATCACCCGGCTAAGGCATTTTTTACTCGTAAGCCAATGCCTACAAGTCGTGGGTCTCCATGATATGGTAATATATCCAAGAGCACGGACTGCCATTTCTAGGAGTTAAAAGATAAGCTGCCTACCCAGACAAATAGAACTCAGAAGTCTCAATGATCCAGATTACTTTAGGGAAAAAAAAAAATCTTTTTTTTTTTTCTAGTTGAGGCTTTAATTAATTATTCAGATAACATCTCTAATTTTCCCTTTTACCTTGTAGGCAGGAAGATTAAAGTTCTGTATCCCTCCAGGGGGTGACAGCTGTAGGAGGAGTCAGGGAATGTAGCAAGAGCAGACATAGCCCTCCCTTCCCGGGTGGCAGCAAGAGAGACAGGGTCATCACAACGAGGTGAGCTCATCAGGCTTTTTCACAAAGCCCCAAGAGACCGTGGTATTAAAGGGAAAATGAGAAAATGCAGTAATTTGGGTTTCGGGAAGGCTGTTCGAGATGAAACATGAGCTCCGAGGAAGCAAGAGCCACAGGTACGTGCTAATGAATCTTAAGTACATGCCTTTCCAACACATTAGCTTTGTTCTTTGCAGAGGACAAGTCTTATCCTCTCTGTGACAATGTGCTCCATGTCAAAACCTCAATTATGACCCACATCAGAGGCCAGCATTTTACTCTTGCTTTATTAACATTACTCGGAGATGGCCTGGGCCACATTTCAGAATGGCTTTAAACTGCTAAGGGTGCACTTCCCAGACAATCTTCATGTATTTATTCATCTGGTCAACAAATGCATGTGTCAAACACTGGAAAATGAACGCGAGTATAAGCTGTGGGATCTGCCCTGGAAAACCAGAACACACTTGTGTGAAAAATTAGCAGCCCCCAGGTGGTCTGTGGAGTCTTACCGACTCTACTGCCAAGGTAAGAGTTACCAGAAGAATTGCAAAGGCAGGGTGAGAGATGGGTGGATATTCCTGGTAGGAAAAATGGTGCATAATGATCAGAAAGTAAAGGAACCAAGACCCGTATTTTAAGTCCTACTCAATTTAGCTTTGCAACTATCTTCTCCCATTTGGTACGCTGCCTTTTCGTTTTGTTGATGGTTTCCTTTGTGTGCAGAAGCTTTGTAGTTTGCCATAACCCAATTTGTTTATGTTTGCTTCTGTCTCCTTTGGCTTTTGAATCAGATTTTTTAAAAAATCACTAAGACAAATGTCCCATATATCCAGTAAGGAGTTAATAGCCAAAATATATGCAGAACTCATGGAACTACGGTCATAAAAGCCCCAATAACCTTATTTTAAAATAGGCAGAGGATCTGAACAGACATTTCTCCAAAGACATACAGATGGACAACAGGCAGGTGAAAGATGTTTGGCATCCTTAATTATCAGAGAAATAGAAGTAAAAACCACAGGGAGATATCACCTCCCACCTGTCAGAATGGTTATTATCAAGAAAAGAAATAACAAGTGTTGGAGAGGATATGCATGAACGGGCACCTCATGCCCTGTTTGTGGGAACATAAATTGTGCAGGAAAACAGCACGGACAGATCTTTAAAAATTTAAACAGAACTACTCTATCATCCACTTAATCCATTTCTGGGTATTTATCCAAAGAACAGGAAAACACTAATTTGAAAAGATACATGCACCCAACACCTAAGTTTCAGTGGTCCGGAGGGCCACCACCCAAGGCCTTAGTTGAGGAGTTGCAACCCGGGGCCGAGGAGGTAATTCCACTCCCCAGAAATGGGCCCAAATTAGGACAGAGCTACCGAGAGGACAGAACATTGAGCTAGAGAGAATTATTTTCATGGCTTAAGTTGTAAAGAATTTGCCTGGTTAAGATTTGAACTTGCTTAGAAACTGTCACTCATTTCTCCTATATTCCGCCTTTTGGAATGGGAGTATCTATCCTATGCCTGTCCCACCATTGTATTTTGGAAACATATATGGTGTCTGGTTTCCCAGGCCCACAGCTAGGAAGAAATTTTGCCTGACAATGAATCACATTTTTACTCTTACCCACACCTGATTTAGAAGATGTTTAGATGAAGGATGCCTGGGTGGCTCAGTCAGTTAAGCCACTGCCTTCGGCTCAGATCATGATCCTGGGGTCCTGGGATCAAGCCCCATGTCTGGCTCCTTGCTCAGCAGGGAGCCTGCTTCTCCCTCTCCCTCTGCCTGCTACTCTGCCAGCTTGTGCTATCTTTCTCTCTGTCAAGTAACTAAATTAAAAATAAGCAAATAAACAAAAGATAATCTGCCTACCCAGACAAATAGAACTCGAAAGTCTCAATGATCTGGATTATTTTCAGGAAAAAAAAATTTTTTTTTTTCATTTGAGGTTTGAATTAATTATTCAGATAACATCTCTAATTTTCCTTATTTCCCTCCTCTACTCACTTGGGCTTCATTCTTTTCCCTAGTTCCTTTAAGTATAGATTATTTATTTGATACTTTTCTTGTTTTTTTTTGAGGTAACCTTGTATAGCTACAAACTTCCCTCTTATAACTACTTTTGCAGCATCCTACAGATTTTAAACTATTGTATTTCCATTTTCATTTGTCTCCAGGTATTTGTTATTTTTCTTTGATTTCTTCATTGTTCAGTAGCATTTTGATTAATTTCACATATTTGTGAATTTTTCCAGTTTTCTTCCTGTAATCACTTCTAGTTTCTTACCACTGCAGTTAGAAAAGATGCTTGATACAATTTCCATGTCGTTGCATGTATTGAGACTTGTTTTGTGCCCAAACATATGATCCATCCTGGAGAAAGTTTCATGTGTACTTCAGAAGAAGGTGTATTCTACTGTTTTTTAATGGAGTGTTCTATCAAGTCTATGAAGCCCATTTAATCTAAGACATAATTAAAGGGTCATTTTTCATTATTGATTTTGTCTGGATGATCAATCCATTGATGTATGTGGGGTATGTGTGTGTGTGAGTCTATTTCAAATTGATAGCATCTTATGTTTGAACATGTTCTAATAACTACCTTTTTACTCCCCTCCATGTGTTCTGTCTTTGAGGTCATATTTTACATCTTCTTATTTTGTGTATTTCTTAACTAATTATTATGTTATGGCTAATTTCACTATGTTTGTCTTTTAACCTTCATATTAGCTTTATAAGTGGTTGGCCCAATACCTTTACTACACTTGCATTTACCATTGAGATTTTTACTTTCGTGGGATTTTTTGTTACCAGTTAGTAACAAGCTTTTTATCAGCTTAAGTACATCTCTTTAACATTTTTGGTAAGACCAGTTTAGTGGTGATAAACTTTTTTAGTTTTTGCTTGTCTGGAAAACGATCTTTCCTTCTGTTCTTGCTGGAAGACTCTTCTTGGTTCTAAGTGTTTCCTTTTAGCACTTTGAATGTATCGTGCCACTCTCTCTGGCTTGCAGTTTCTGCTGAAAAATCAGCTTAGAGTCATATGGGGGTTCCCTCTTATGTAACAATTGGTTTCTCTTGCTGCTTTTAACATTCTCTCTTTAACTTTTACCAATTTAATTATAATCTGTCTTGTGAGTAACTGTTGGGTTCATTGTATTTGGAAGTCTCTGGGCTTTCTGAAGCTGGATGTGTGTCTCCTCCCACAGATCAGGGATGTTTGCTGCCATTATTTCTTCAAATAATTTTTCTGCCCCTTTCTTCCCTTTCTGGGATCTTTACAATGCAAGTATTATTCCACTTGATGTTGAGCCACAAGTCCCTTAAGCTATCTTCATATTTAATCCTTTTTTCTTTTTGCTGTTCTGTTTAAGTGACTTTATACTGCCCTGTCTTCCAGGTCACTGATCTGTTCTTCTACATTGTGTAGCCTACTACTGAACCTCTCTATGTATTTTTCAGATCAGTCATTGTATTCTTCAGATCTCTGACTTGTGTTTGGTACTTTCTTCTGTTTCCCATCTCTTTGTTAAAGTTCTGTGATCATCCTTTCTTCTTTCGAGTTCAGTCTGCATCCTTATGACCATTACCCTGAACTCTTTATCAGGTAGATTACTTATCTCCCTTTCATTAAGGTCTTATTCTGAGGTTTTGTCTTGTTCTTTCATTTGGAACCTATTTCTCTGCTTGACTCTCTGTGTTTGTTTTTATGTATTAAGCAAAACAGCTATGTTTCCCAGTCTTGAAGAAGTGGTCCTGTGCAGATGATGAACAAGTTGTTCAACCTTGCCATAGCTTTGGCTGTTCCTCAGACCTCTGTGATTGTTTAAGTAGCCTGATTTATTCTTGATAGGTCCCAGTTGTTGAGAGTGTGCCAAGACTTTGTAGCTTTGTTGTGTTCATGGGAAAAGGTGAGATAAGGATCCTTCTATGCTGCCACCTTGAACCCCACATGTTGAGCATTTGAAGGTTGTTGGGATGCAGAACAACTCAAGAACATCCAATGATACAATAAGTTGACCACAGAATGGTTTCAGATTGATACTGGGTCCATCCCTCACCAACCTCAAGAAAATTTCCCTGCACCAAAATATACCATAAAACACTGCACGACCCAGGGACACATCCCTTTTAGGTATTAGATTGGCTTTCAGAATCCCAAAGCCTTAGCTAATGATATCCTTAACCTCTGAAGAGCCAAGCATGACATCTGGCACACCTGCTTATCTTATATCTAAAATCTATGGTCCTAGAAGCAATAAATATCTACAGAAATGGCAAAATCTTCCTAAAAACAACCTAGAATTAGGAACTTCTCAGTTAAATAAAATCATTTAAGTGCATTTAAAAGTAAGAATTCTAAAATTAAACAGAATGGGATACTTATTTTAATTGGTACGCATAAAGATTCAAAGGTTTCAAAATTCCAAAATGGCTGCATTGAAAGATTTTCCATAAAAGGCTAATGAAACATTAAAGACACAAGACTGTACCTAGAACAAAGAAATATAAGACTGATGTAACTCCTGCCACTCTCTACCTTCCTTTATTCAAGTTTTCATTCTAGTTATGCTTTGTCAGAATTGTCTTTATATGACTATTAACAAAAGTCCTCCAAGTTAATGGTCTTACAGACATCCCATTATCTACTTTTGAAGGAAGATCCCCAAATGTGCCCTTCGCAGAGTTGAGACCCTGCGAGATTTTCTGGTAAAAACTACTATATTATGTCTTAAATGGCCAAAGGAAAATTAAAATAAAAAATAATGAAAAACCTTGCCCAATTCTGGGAAATACTGGAGCCTAGAGAAACTGACAAGAGCTGGGTAAAAGGAAGCCTTTATGAATCTCTATCATGCCCAGTCAATAGAGAAAAATAAAACTTCACATTGTCCCTGTCCTTCCAAACCCATACCCATGGGTTACGGGTCCCTTCTTTCCCGGGGATAGTTATCACCTTCTTGCTTGTCTCAGAGTGTGGTTTGGGTTTCTGACTGCCTGGGACCTGCAGGCTGTCAGTTTCTTCTTTTGCTACCTTTGGGAGTGACTCTGGACCTTCGGGAGATAATAACCCTTGTACCCTCTTTGAGGTCACCTTTTTTTTTTTTTTTTTTTTTTCTTTTAAAGCCTCCCAGGAGCATGCATGTGCTCATGTCCCCCTGATTGGGCCCTGGAGGCGGGCTAAGGCCAAGCTCCCCAGGCACTGAAACAGGGCAAGCCTCAGTCTTGCACTACTGCTCCTGAGCCCTGGTCCCTCAGCCATGCCCCTCTGCTGCTCAGAGTCCATCTCCCCCTCAGAAAATCGGGCCTAAGCACCTGAGGGCCCCTCCCAGGTCAGGCAGCTGGGTTAATTGCACTCACGCATAGCCCAGTACCCTGCCCCTGGAGCAAGTACCCAATTTTATTTCTGCCTTCCTCTAGAACTTCTGAGGCTGTTGGCTCCATGGGGCCAGGGCACAGGCTCCTACTTCCCTCCTCCTCCAAGCAGGGCATCTGGGGGCTTCAGACAGGCCACAAGAATAGTGCCTCTCCAGGACTGGTGGGGGGGAATCCTGGCCTATAAGACCCCTGGAGACTTTCTTCATTCCTGGAATAGCTTTCACACGGCAAGCCAGGAGCTAAGAATAGGGTTTTGCTGAAGGAAGAAAATCAGGTTGGCTGACCCCTGCCTCCCTAGCCACTTCCCACCTTCCAGGGCCTCCTCTGGATAAGTGCCTGGCTGGTGGGAGGTGGAAAAGACTCCTGGGAACAGCAAAGCAGGATGGAGAAGAGCTTTGAGTCCTGTGTTCAGGGCCTCCCCTTCTGCTGAGTTTCCCATGGTGCAGTGTTGGAGGGCCTCCACCCCTTCCTCATCGCCCCATGACCGCTGGTCCCAGCCAAAATCACAAAGTAGCTCTGTGGTTATAAATTGGCTGAACTGCACAGCCTAAAAGAAACTTTATTTTAGGCTTCTCCTGCAGGATACAATAAAACTATATTTGGGAGGTTGGGTGGGGGGGAACAAAACTTTTAAAGCCTTCATAAAAAGATGGATGGATGGATCAATCTAGGAGGTCACTCTAATTGCAACCCAATTCTTGGAGAGATTGTGAGCAACTGTTCTCAACTTATAAATCTTTGCAAAACTAGAAATGCAACTCTAATGGAAATTCAAACATCACCTCTTCCTTTTTACCTTTCCCAAAGTCTCCCCTATTTATATTAAAAGGCTTGTAACTTGCCGTCTCTCCCTGTGCCTTTGAGACATAAATGTTGAAGTACAAACTTCAGAGAGGTAATCCTTATCAGAAAAAAAACCAAAGGGGGAAAGCTCATTTAAAACTTAGCTTTAGGGGCGCCTGGGTGGCTCAGTGGGTTGAAGCCTCTGCCTTCGGCTCAGGTCATGATCCCAGGGTCCTGGGATCGAGCCCCGCATCGGGCTCTCTGCTCAGCAGGGAGCCTGCTTCCTCCTCTGTCTCTGCCTGCCTCTCTGCCTACTTGTGATCTCTGTCCAGTAAATAAATAAAATCTTTAAAAAAAAAAAAATCTTTAAAACAAACAAACAAACAAACAAAAAAAACTTAGCTTTAGAAGGGGCACCTGGGTGGCTCAGTGGGTTAAGCCTCTGCCTTTAGCTCAGGTCATGATCTCAGGGTCCTGGGATCGAGCCCCGCATTGGGCTCTCCGCTCAGCGGGGAGCCTGTTTCCCCCCATCTCTCTGCCTGCCTCTCTGCCTACTTGTGATCTCTGTCTGTCAAATAAAAAATAAAATCTTTAAAAAAATAAAACTTAGCTTCAGGAGCACCTGGGTGGCTCAGATGGTTAAGCATCTGCCTTTGGCTCAGGTCATGATCCCAGGGTCCTGGGACTGAGCCCTGCATCGGGCTCCCTGCTTGGCAGGAAGCCTGCTTTCCCTTTCCCACTCCCCCTGCTTGTGTTCCTGCTCTTGCTCTCTCTCTCTCTCTCTGTCAAATAAATAAATAAAATCTTTAAAAAACAAACCAACAAAAAACTTAGCTTTAGACATCTGAGCGAGTAGCCTTCACTTATTCTATCTACCAGAGAAAAAAACGTAGATCCTATTTCTTTTGTAACTCATAAAATAGAAACTACAAAGTTTCTGTTTATATGTTTCTGTATGTTTATGTGTGTCTATGTATGTGTGCTCTACATGTGTGGTATTTTCTACTTTTGGATGATACTGCTAAAATCAACTTGTAAAAGAGCTCTACTTAATTAACTTAGATAAACCCTTGCATGAATTAAGTATTCATTAAAAATCTCAGAAATATAATAGAAATTAACCTAACTACTTTTCAGATTCATGTGATCTGGGATAATCTTTGCAAATGAAAGGTAGTTTAAGTTTGGTTTAATTAAAATAAGCGTATCTTCAAAGTTACCAGCATTGCATATAATGCAGACATACAACTTCTATTTTACCGGTCTTTATTAGTCATTAAGTTTATGTTATCTCACAAAATTTTTCAGCAAGAAAAATAGTTTGCGATGATGGCTCACTCTGATGTCTCATGAAGTTTAGCAGGTAATCTAAACGTAATTATTAAGAACAAGCAAATTAAATAGATGTAAATAGAACAAAATGTTTTAGGTGAACCTTTTAAACAGTTGCCCCAAATCATTTTGGTAACCTGAAACCTTAAAGTTTGGTAAGTTCACTTAAATGATGAATAGTCATTAAATATTAAGTATATAAAATTAAATACCTAGATCATTTCCAAATAAGATAAAGTACTAAAACATTACTCACTAGACGCAGACTTTCTTTTACAGAGGAAAGATATTTGGGTGTATTAATACACGTTTAGCGTCACGTTGAAAAGAAAATGTACTATGAGAAAACATGTTTTTAGAAACTATAAACAGCATTTTTAAATTTGCTAAGCCGCAGAATGCTAATATAAAAGACAATTCATAGTTGTTTATTTTCACTAAAAATTAAGTTTTTAAATAATTTTTAAATTCTAATATATAATTGGGCACCTGCATGGCTCAGTTAGTTAAGCAACTGCCTTCAGCTCAGGTCATGATACCAGAGTCCTGGGATTAAGTCGGCATCATTGGGCTCCCTGCTCGGTGGGGAGTCTGCTTCTGTCTCTGACCTTCTGCCTCTCATGCTCCCTCTCTCATTCTCTCCGTCTCAAATAAATAAATAAAATCTTAAATTCTAATATATAATTAAAGCTATTAGAAATTAAAGCTACCAAGGAAACATCTGTGAATGCAAGTGAAGCAGGATGTGTGTTTTCAGTAAAAGAAGGTGTGAGGAATGGAAATGCATTTTTGTGGAGGGAAATCAAAGTAATTTTGTCTTAAAGAGAGGCTAATTATTTCAAAGTGAGAAAGAAGAAAAACACAGGACAAAATCTTAATGTAAGAAAGAAATTTGTGAAAGGCTTATGGAAAAGGAATCTTTGAAAAAGAATTTAAATGTGTGGCCAAGCTAAGATTAGAATGAACTCAATTAAGTTAAATGAACTTTAATACCAAAAGTAGGCTGGTGCAAAATTAAATTTCGTTTTCTCTCTGTTAAAAAGGACAACATTTTCTTGGACTACTGGTTTGTTCTTAATAAGAGACTATAAAGAGTTTTTCTTGACCTTTTAAGTAACATGCCTAGAAAACAGATTTTATGTCTTGTAAAAATAATTTCCTATGTTCCTGTGTATTTATCAGTTCTTTCATTACTTAAAAAAACTAACTCCATTAAGAAAGCTAAGTTTTGTTTATTTTGACGTTGTTGTTTTCACAATTTGACAAGCCACAGACCGATTTTACTTTTTGTATTTGGCCTGTGAAATCTTTAACTGTCACTATAAGTAAATGGATAATGAAGTATTGTTTTACAATGACCTATAATCCTATCTGACCAAGTGTTTTTAAAACCTTTTGATATTTTTGACAAACTTCCCCCAAATCAAATTCTAAATAAAGTGTTTTTGAGATCTAAGTTTGGGAATTTTTTTCAGAGGATTCCTGGAATATCTCGAAATATTTATTCTCTCCTCTTATAAAAGAAGATAAAGTAAATTAGGCATATTTGATATGTTAAATTACATGGGAGCACTGTAAAATAAGTAATACTAGGCCTTCCCTAAGTTGTATTTGTACATGTAATTAGTTTCCTAGAAATTGTATGGAATCCTAAAGTCTGAGAGGACCTAGCATAATGTTATCAGGCCTAACTCTGGTTATTATCTTAAAACATTGTATGCTACAGAAAGCACCACATTTCCAAGTTAATATCATTATAATGAAACTCTCATTAGATCTTTAGCAACGGACATTTTTTTTACATTTTTTATTGTCATCTGTAGACAATTATTGTTTTACTCTGATGATCTGTAGAAATAACCCTGCAAAAGTACTTCATCTTAAGGAGATTTAAAGAAAGGATTTTGAAAAGTACAGGTTTCTGATCATAAGAAGCCTGTAAGATCATAAAAATGAACTGGGTAAGAATTCCCAGAGCTAAAAACAACAACAACAAAACCAAAAAAACCCAAAAAACAAAGAACAAACAACGACAATTAAAAAAAAAACCCACACCTGGATTCAAGCAGAATAAGAATTAATTACTTGGGACTGAATGAACCAAGGAGGATGATCATCATTTGTATGACTTCCCGTTTGAAACAGTGCTGGTTTTTTTAATGTTTTGTTTTCCCAGATTTAAGGAAATCTTTTCTATGAAGTTATCTTGTGACTTACAATTTGGCAAAGCGTAACTTGGTAAACAAAGGTGAAATATTTACTTTTTCCCCCTACAAGATCCCTCCAAAATTCACTTCAGGGTGAAAGAGTTCTTTACACGAATTCAGTAAGAATCTGTTCGGAGTCTGACAGACAGTTAAAGAACTCAGGTTGACTTTATGTAGCCAATAAAGCCCCTTGGAAAAACTGGCCTGGTATTTTCCTTACAAGCAATACCAAAAAGAACTTACACGGTCAACCACTATTCTTGTTGCACTTATGTAAAAGACCAGTTCAAGTCTAATGTAAGCAAATGAGTTTTACTGTGAAAGTCCTTGGAAAAAATGGGGATAAGTATAGAGAAAAAAGTTGCATTTGCACCTCTGTCTATATTAGATTCGAATCCTGTTTGTTATCTTTGAAGTTTTGCTATATACCTATAAGCTGGACTAGATCCTAAATCCTAGTTTCCTCAAATACCAGACATCAACTCACCAAACCAATGTTCCCGATTTTCTCCAACCTTCCTGACCTGGAATCGCTAAAAACAAAGACTGCCATCGACTGTCCCTAGAAGGAGATAGGAAATTCTTTTCACTACTCAGATGGCAGCCAACCTTCAGGGATCTAATTCTTAGATATCCATCCCACAGCTGAAGAAGGCCCCCACTATACCGGCACTGGAAATATCCAAATCAAACGGGCAAAGAGGCTGACATTCGGGTAGACTGCTTACACACAAGATACCAGAGCAAGACTTCATACTTTAACTGACCATAAAACCTTTTTTTCTTCTCGCTCTTTCCTTCACTCTGGCATCAGCCTGGAAAGATAATGCCCCCCACCCCGCATTTGTTTCTCCTAGGCCACAGCTAAGGGGGTGGTAAACTTTGTCTTTCAGACTACTGGATTTGTCATCAAAAACTCCTATCTGTCCCTTAATGGTGCCAGCTTAGTGGGGGTGATTTGGCCCCCGACGGGATCTTTGTCTGTGGTAGTCACCATGCTCCTTGAGCCTCTGAATACCTAGAAGGCAAGACATAACCAGATAATGTCTCCAATTACTGTACTGTGCCCCTAACTTTCCACAAACGAAGACACCTCATTTGTGGACTATCCTGGATCTACACGAGCCAGTTAGGAAGGAGTGACCAGGAGGCTTTCATGACTCAGGATCAGGATTCACCTCCTTTGGCAGGGCTGGGTTTCCCTGGTTCAGAGTAAATGTCAGTAAGAATATGATCAGAAACGTCTCTTTAGCTCCTGGAGATCCACTGATAAACAATAACTACCCACCAGATTCTCCAGCCAAAGTTGTTCTTGGTAAGAGGATAACACTTGATTATCTCTTAGCTGAGCAAAGAGGGGTCTGTGCTGTGGCCCAGACCACCTTCTGCACCTGGATTAACACTTCTGAGGAAGGTTGAGACTCGGTTATATACGATCACTGAGCAATCCACTTGGCTTAAAACGGTGACTCCTTCAGCAGAGTCTTTGACTTCTTTGATTTTGATTGGTTTGAGCCTTGGGGACCATGACTCCAAAGTACACTACAGATACTGGGAATTATCCTGTTTGTAACAGTCACAACGATCTCCTTGGTGCATTATATTCTCTCCAAAGCTTTAAATGCATGTTTAAAGCTGCATGTTTAGACCAAAAAAATGATCTCCCTAAATGATCTGGAATGTCAAAAAAGGAGCAAAGAAAATGGCAAACTTAGAAACTGTGAACCTGAATTCCAGACCTGTGACTATCAAAGAGATCAAGCAAAAAATGTCATGTCTTATGAATACCACACAGAGGACTGACAAAAGCTGCAAGAAGTGTAGAGTGGTAGCTGATGGGGCTAATGCCTTAAATTTTAATCCCATCTCTCCGTCAAGCTGAGAGTCTGACCAAAAGGGGAGCATTGTTAAAAAGGAGACAGCATTCCCAAAATGGAGTCACGTGTGCTAAATCCCAGGCCAGCAAACCAAGGCTTACTACCTAACCTAACTGCAGTTTCCACCCCTCCAGGAATGTAACCTTTTAGCTGGACAACATAGAATTACCTGGTCAGCACTAGTGAGATAATCCACCCAAGGGACCCCTTCCCGTTCCCTTTAGGAAGGTTGCATTCTTTGCTAGTAATTTCCTCTTCCCACCTTTCAAAACGTTTTCTTTATGGTTTGGCAGAGCTCCTCCCAGAGTCATTGCATAAAACCAATTTAATCTTCAAATTTACTCAGCTGAATGTTTGTGAACACCAGCTAGGACCAGAGGTAACAGGGCAGCCAAGTGTACCCCGAAGGTTCAAATGTCTTGAGAGCTGCTAGGAAGAATCTTGGGACAGATTCTAAATGGATTCACCAGCCTTCCCGCACATTTGACTTCATTCCTTAACCTAGGATGGTGGAAAGGAAACATAAAGCAGACTGAAGACAAGCAAAATGGTATGGCTGAGTTGGCTCCGGACCTGAGAGTACCAGTGGAGGATGAGCAGGGACACGGTCACCTTCTTTCAGCTCTGTCATCTGATGGCTGTGTGTGGCTGGGTGGCCAAACTCAGAGCTGAACATTCCGGTTAGGTCTCTACTATAAGCCTCATTCTCACCACTGGGAAGACCCTGCCGCGGTCTTTCCTGGGCAAGAAGAAAAGCTGAGCCACATTCTGCACATTTCCAGGACCCAAGGAAGTCCAGAGCTGGGATTTGGGAATGTAAAAGTAATAAATGCTAAAAATTCAAAAATACACCAAATTTTTTTAAAATATCATGTCCCCATAACTGTATCATTCAGAGGCTCCCAATAGGGTCATTTACAATATTTCCTTCTTTTTTCCTCACCCATTTTGTCAGGTAATTGAGAGTACACATTCTGGTATCTTGCTTTTCATGCATAACAGAGTATAAGAATTTCTCCATGTGATTAAAAATATGCTACAAAAGTCATTTCAATAGCCCTAATTATTAGCACATGGGTATTTATAGTAATTACCACACTAATTTTATTTTTGGAAATTTCGATTGCTCAATTTTTCTCCATTGTAAATAATGCTAATTAAGCTGGCATGACCACATACTACTGAAGATGTCCAAGTCAAAAGCAGCATTTTGAGATCTTAAAAATGATAATCTGTAATTTGAGATGTTAAAAATAATTTAAAACAATAAGCTTTTGTCACAGATGCCATTGATATTTAAAAACAAGTTAGTGGAGCTTTGTTTGTCTGCAATGAACAGGCTTACAACCACTTGTTTCTTTCTTACCAAAGGGTCCTGGGAACTATGGCTTTGAGCTAGGAGAGATCATCAGATCTAAACAAAGGTCAATTTGAAAGTGTTTAGGTTGGCTGGAAAACACACATGCAAATCTGGTGTCCTCTTCTTTCCCTGCCTTCTGCCCGTTCCTCCACCAGCTGCCCCCACCCTCTCCTCTTAGCCTCTGGTCTTCCCCTCAGTCTGTGTAAAACCTCCCTCCAAGAGTGGGCTGACCCTGGTCCGTCGTCCAGAATGGTTCTCAGTCCTCAATCCTGCTGCCAGCCCTGAATGGCAGAGTAAGAGAATGTCCCCGCCACTAACTTAAAGGCTGGGGTGGAATGGGGGCTAAAAACCTTTGAACTCAGACTGATTTGGGCTTAAATACACTTCTAACTGCTGTGTGATCCCAACCTTTCCCAAATTTCAGTCGATTCAATAAAATAAGACCTGATCTCAGCAGACCATTGCTACAGCCGGGGTAGAGTCAGGGACGAGGCTGAGGAGCCAGTGGACGAGGACTCGTGAGAGGAGTAACCCACCCTTGTTTGGCCTTATCTACACTGCTTTGGTGGGACTGTTAGGACAGAGGCAGCCAATCCCCCAGGACCATCTCTGAATCGCTGTACTTCTCTCTGCTAAGAAACACCTTTTCAGAAATACCCTCTCTCCCATCACCTGCCCCAGAAAGGCTGGTTGTAGGGCTGCTGCCATTGCCTGATTTCCCCTGGGGTGCTTGCCTCCATGGCTACACGTGATGCTCTTGAGAAAAGGGGACGCCATGTTGAGGGGACCAGAACATCTGAGGTCCCAGGGGATGCCCAGGCTTTCCCCCTAGTTATATGATGCACTAGAAGAAGCCATTTCTAATTAAAAACAAGCAAACCAACCAAAATCCCACCTCTGCTCCAGAGAACTCTCTTTAGACCTGGAGAGTACCCTAGAGCACACAACGATGAAGACAGAAGATGGCACCTTGGGTGAGTGCCAATGACAGCAACAGAACATTATCTGCCACAAAAGCCTAGATTTTGCTTTGGACTATCAGAAAAGCTGAGCTGACTACGGAGCGGCCACAACTCCCCCGGAAACGCAACCTCGCACACATGATAAAGTCCGAGAGGCCCAGGGTGGCCTTAAGAGCGCTGGACAGAGGAGAAGGTCATCCAGTAGCGACTTGCCCACTCTGTCACCCTCCTCACCCCCCATCGTGCCACTTGCTGCTGGTTGTACCCGGCCACCCCTGTGATGAGTCCTTAGAGGGGAAGTATGGGGACACAGCAGGAAATTCAATTTGCTTTGATTCTGCTATGACATGTGACCCGGGTTATGAACTGGAGTCCAGTTGTTTTTAGGTAACTTCTCTCCACTTTGGTGTCCATCACTGTGGCTGGTTCCCTGGGGCCACAGGATAGGAAGGAGAGAGTACTTGCTTTAGGTCAGATGTACCTGTGCCAACGGCTAGCAGTGTATCTTACTACCAATGTGATCCCAAACCCGCTATGCCTAATCAGGTAGGACCTTATGCTTCCTCTGAGCCTCAGTTTCATCTGATGAATAACTACCCTGGATGGCTGTAAAGTCAAGGAAAATTGAAGACACGTGCCCGGCCCAGTCAGGCTGTTGGCATGGCACATTATTACTGAGTATTCTTACATTCCGTCTTGATGGAAACCTCATTACTCTCCTTGCTCTCCTGAAACTGGGTCCCCACCTTGTCCTGTCATTCTCCCTAGAGAAAGAACAGACCCTGATATTCAGTCCCACAATCAGCTCTCAGATCTTCACCACGTCACTGACCAGGTGGGATCCCCAATTCTGGCCTCTCAGGCTCTCTCCGCTGGCTTGCAAACCAGTTACTCTACTCCTCCTGCATGGACCTGCCACTTGTCACTATTGGCTCTGGCCATTATGACCTTCCTGCCACCTCCCTTATACCACCTGTGGGTCAGGTTGATCCTGCAAATACTTGGTCCATTGACAGTGCCTGCATAACTGTCTCCAGATCCTCATTCTCCTCTACTCTAGCTCACGACCTCCTGAACCCTTGAGTTATCATTCCAGCAAGTGAGAACACCAGGGAGGTCTTGGAAAGTGGGTAGAACCCAACCTCAGAAGGGGTAGGGCTACCACTACATATAGGAATAGCATCAGTATTAAAAGACTATTCTCCAGGGGCACCTGGGTGGCTCAGTGGGTTAAAGCCTCTGCCTTCGGCTCGGGTCATGATCCCAGGGTCCTGGGATCGAGCCCCACATTGGGCTCTCTGCTCAGCAGGGAGCCTGCTTCCTCCTCTCTCTCTGCCTGCCTCTCTGCCTACTTGTGATCTCTATCTGTCATATAAATAAATAAAATCTTCAAAAAAAAAAAAAAAAAAAGACTATTCTCCGGGGTGCCTGAGCTGGTTAAGCATCTGCCTTTGGCTCGGGTCATCATCCCAGGGTCCTGGGATCGAGTTCCGTATCGGGCTCCCTGCTCAGCAGGACCCTGCTTCTCCTTCTCCCGCCACCTGTGGCTCCCTCTGCTTGTGCTCATTCTGTCAAATAAATAAAATCTTAAAAAAAAAAACCAAAAAACTATACTCCATTCCTTCACTGAACAAATATTGTTGAGTGCTTGCTACCAACCAGATGCTGCTGTAGGCAGTGAGATGCACCAGCCAATTAAAGAGGCAAATGGCCCCTGCCCTTGTGAAGCTTGCATTCAGCTGTGCATGGCATACTTGGATGTTGACCGAATTGGAGAACTCGAGGGTAAGGTGTGAGAGGCAGACTGGGAACAGGGTTGGGAACAGAATGTTGGGAAATTATCTTTGGGATTCACTACCTCCGATGGGAAAGAAAATGCCATTGCATGTTCTTCAGGAAGGGTAGAGAGTAACAGAATGAAAGCAGACAGCCAGAAAAGCAAGACTGACAGAAGAGAATGGATAAATGGTAACAACGAGCTTTGACCCGGCATTTTCCAGTTTCAGCTATCATGTCACACAATCATCCTGGTGACAGTGGCCGAGGAAGACAGATTACAGCCCATTCTGAGGGGTGTGGAGTTCCTGCCTTGGGTCCCACTGAGCAGCAAAGTAGGGCCTCAAACCTCTGGCTTGTGGCTCCTAGTCTTCCAGTCTATATTTCCTTTCCTAGCAAAACTGTTATGTACTCCAAACACATTGCATGTTTTCTCTTAAAAACACAAACAAAAACAAAAAACAGGGCACCTGGGTGGTGCAGCAGGTGAGGTGTCTGTCCCCAGCTTGGGTCATGATCCCATGGTCCCGGGATCGAGTCCCACATCAGGCACCCTGCTCAGCAGAATCTGCTTCTCCCTCTACCCTTCCCCCGCTCATGATCTATCTCTCTCTCTCTCTGTCCCTCAAATAAAGTATTAAAAAAAAAAAACCCTCAATTTAAAAATCTTTAAAGCTTTACCACAGTGTTCCCACAAAAATGACAAGAGGGAGGAATACTATCAGAATTATCCTGGGATTTTTTCCCAAATACACATGGGTACCTTGTTCCTCCCTCTGTCCTCTGCTTCCAAATTCTAACAGTGTCATTGTGATGCATGTGATTTGCAAGAGCTTCCTTTTAAAACAACTTTTTTCTCATTTTAATTTTTTTTAAATCTAAATTCAAGTCAAGTGACATATAGTGTAGTATTAGTCTCAGGAGTAGAATTTAGTGATTCATCACTTACATATAACATCCAGTGCTCATCCAACAAGTGCCTTCCTTAATGCCCATCACCCCACCCACCTGCCCTCCAACAAACCTGTCTGTTCTCTGTATTTAAAGATTCTCTTATGGTTTGCCTCCCTCTCTGTTTTTATCTTTTTTTTACTTTTCCTTCCCTTCCCCTATGGTCATCTGTTTTGTTTCTTAAATTCCACATACGAGTGAAATCATAGAATATTTGTGCAAGAGCTCCCTTGATTCCTCTATCAGCCTTCTGTGTCCTGCCAATCCCCTCCCCCACTCATTAAGCAGGCTCAGTCCCAGTGGTTTCAGCTGTGTGTTCAACTGTGCAAGCCCCGGAGAAAGAGATGATGTTCCTAAAACACCCGAGAAAAAACATGAAGACTATGTCCCCATTTGTAACACGCAGAGAATCATAGGATTATGCTGGTGGATTCCCCCAGCTAGCGACATCTACTTGGATATTGACTCCCCATCTCAAGCACAACATGTCCAAAATACAAGTTCTAGGTCAACCCATCCCCAAGGCCTCCCTTCCCCCTTCAGTAGACAGTAACTCCATTCTTCCCGGTGCTCAGGCTGAACATTTGGAGGCACCCTTGACTCTCCCTCCCATTCAGCACATCTACTCATCCCTAATCACCCTGCACCAAGTAGCCTCCTTTCCCTGTGTCCAAACGCTCCCCCCTTCCCCCTGCACTGTCTTTACAGCACTTAACATGGCACCATTTAAAAAAAATTTTTTTAAACAGGTACCATTTTTGAGAGCCAGCCAGTGGTCAGCACTTTTGCTAAGTATTATTTTAAGTGTTTACTATAAAGAGATTGACACTGTATTTATTCTTTCAGGGAATAAACTGAGCAGAGATCAACTGCACAATCAGAAAAGAAGTAAGAACAGGAAACACCGCAGCTCTGAAGCCCTGAGGACCAGCCTAGCCACACACTAAAGGAAGAGGAAGAGAATCCTAGGGCTCCCTGCCCCGGCAGAGGTCAGTCTTCCTGGCCTGATTGCTGGGCTTCGTGCTGCGTGCTTCGGCAGAGACCACTGGGTCTCTGCAGCCTGCTGCTATGTCTCTTCCTCACTGAAAGTTTGTTTGGAATGGTTTGGTTTTTCATTCCATCTCTGTTCAATTCTCTACCTGCCCTCCCTGAGCCCCTTCCTTTGGAACCCAGGGCAATGACGCACTTGCTCTCACAGCTTCAAAGCCTCTGTGATCTATCTTTGTGATCTTTCATTTATAGGCAAGGTGTTAAGGATAGACATATACACCATGGACCAAGAGACTGCTGACCAGTTTCCGCAATTAGACCTTTGCCTAACTTGGATTCCTGGTGCTTTCAGTAGGGCTTATCCTTCCCCGTCTAGGCATTTTCCTGGGATCAAAGAGATTAAAGCTTGCTGCTATTTGTTATTTGCTTCCCCCCACCCAACCTGCTCTGGGTCCTTTATTTTTTATGACTCAGAGCAAGGGCATTCCTTACCGTACTCCTAAGGAGTTGGAATCCAAGTGCCATATGCTTCACGAAATTCAGAGAGCCTCACGGATCTTTGCAGAGCTGTACTTTGATTTTCTAGTCCACTAGTTGTCAACCTGGGAAAGTGCTTGGAATAGTCCGAGCAGCTTTAACAAATGCATGTAAATGCTTGGTTGGACCCCAGCCCCAGGAGTTCAGACTTAATTGGCTGGTGGTCTGGCCTGGGCTCCCCAGGTCAGAGTCTGATTCATTTTGTCTCGATTTCTAATCCCAGGAAGCTCTGACAACAACCCATCCCACCTCCCACCCCACTCCCCGCCCTTTGTCTAAAGCTGATTTTTATAGTGAGGGCTCCAAGAATCACACTATGTCTATAAATATTCTCCAGCAATTCCCAGTTATTTGTAAAATCTGCTCTTTTAAAAAGCCAGCCAACTCATTTTATAGCAAAAAGTTATACTAAATTCATATAGCCATGAGTTTAACAATTTAAATAAAAACTAACGCTTTAAATCAAGAAGGAAAAAAATCCATATTGGAAGCACATGAATGTGAATAAAACGCAGTGAATAAAATCACACCCCCTTTGGGTTTTGAATTATAAAGCCTGCCCCTCCCCCTGGCTCTCTGCCTCTTGCTTGATCTGCAATCTTGGGCACGTCTCTTACCCTCTTGCTTCCTGATTTCTTCATTTTTAACATCAAAATGAGTAAGGGACAGGTGGGGCTAGGTAGGAAGAGACAGGTAGGGGGCCATGGGACCACAAAATTCAAAATGGGGGAGATGAAAGAAAACCAGAGATAAGGGAACAAACCAGGTCTTGCCCTAACAGCTATTTGTGACCAGCCGAGAACGACCAGACCCTAAAAAGGAAGTCAGTCACTGAAGGTGTTACCACTAGTCCTTACTCAATTGTGCTATCAATAGAGATAGTAAAAAGATTTAAGTTCCCTGGTTTGCTTTCTATAAAAGATGATCCCTAAGAGCCCTCAGTGGCAACCAGGTCGGGACCCCTCTCACTCCTGAGAGCTTTTTTTCCTGTATCGTTGCTTAATAAGCTTCTATGGCTTTACTCACTCACTCTTGTCCACGAGACTCATTCTTCGACTCCATGAGACAAAAACCTCGCTCTCCCGCATCATTTTGGTGCTGAGACCACGGAACAGTCCCACCGAAGGGAAGTTAAGAGCCGACTCTTTTTTCTTTCTTGGAAGAAATCTCTCCCTTAGATGACCTCTTTTAACAAACAACAAAACCGGGCACCTTAAGTTAAAGGAGAATAGCACGGCCCCTGGTCTTCCTCAGGTAATAGGCTTCTGGAGAAAGGTTTGGTCAATCCCCCTGCCTCAGAAGACAGGAATATAGGCCTAACCCTATGCCGTTCTGCTTTCTGCTTTCCGTTCATTGGCTTGTCTTAAATGGCTTTCTCCCTGCAGGGACTTGGCCTCAGGTCTTTCCAATTTCCAATCACTACACCCGGCTCAGGAGGGATCCATTTCAGGGGCACCTTTATCCTCCGCAATTCTTTCTCTAAGCACCTGGGAATTTTAGGAGTTCAGTGATCCCTCTGACTTGTCACTCAGGGGAAGAGTGTTGCCTATGTAGATATAAGGTTTCTTCATTTAAAAATGTCTTTCACAGCATTTAGTTCAGGATGGACAGGATAAGTGCCCAGGAGTAAGGCGAGGAAGCGTAATTGAAATTGGCTTATAATTGGCCTGACTGATCAGGCACCCTGGGGCTAGCAATGCAAGTGAATTTACATGTGCAAACAATGAGAGCTCAATCAAGAGAGCTCCAAGAATGAGGTCATTAAAAGGATTCCCCGCTTTAAGGTTCATCTGGGGAGTGCACAAAAGGACTGGCAATTCAGCGCTCTGAGCCTGCCCTTTGGTTACCATGGGTGACCTTGGGGTCTCAGAGACACATAAAAGGCTAGAGATCTGGCCCTGGGGGTCACAACCCAGAGAAGCCTCATCTATAAGCAGCACACGCCTCCCACTAAGAGAACCTACCCATTTCGCTCGCATTCTTAGCCTTCTGAAAAGTATATCAAAGTGTGAACTTTTAACCTCTCCAAGCCCTCATGAATAGGCCAGACAGGGGGTGGGGGTGCAATCTGGAGGAGAAAAGGAGGATCAGGTGACGACAGGTAGGAGTGGCTACCTCAGCTGGCCTGAGCCGTCCTCAGCCCAGGATGTTAAACCCCTCTCTCATCTTAAGTAGGAAACCGTGGGATGCCTGGTTCAGGGGGGAAGAGCCCCTGTGGAGGGACACCTTCAGAGTCCCCTCTCTGTAACAGGTACAGGGTAACTCCTACTGGGATTGCAAGATGGGAAACAAACCAACCTCCCAGGGGACGCCTCTGGATTAGGTGCTCCAAAATTGGGTAGTTGCCCCTTGTAAAACTTTTCTAGCGTTTTTCATGGGTTAAACATGGTGGGTTCTTCAAGGCAAGGTAAAATAAGGTGTGACCTTTGCAGTAAGGCCTCCCCTCTCTTCTTCAGTTTCCAAGGACTCTCCCTTGGGGTGCTTTTCAACCCCCTGGAGACCATTTGGATTGCAAATTTAGGAAAGGACTGAGCTCCTGTAATGCTAATTGCATGGCCCCTCCCTAGCAAAGGGGATACTGACTCTTTCTGTTCCTTCTAATGGATGTGAAGTCTTCTCCCTCGTTCCTTGCCCAGGTTAATGGCTATAATTAGGAGTCAACTGTGGTTAGTCTACCTTCTGGACTAGGACGTTAAGGAATATTCCCAAGCAGCTGCTGAAACTCCCTTTATTTGGGGGGAAATTCCCTGTCTTCTCCCGCCTGACTTGCACTTGTTGGTGGAAAACCATGGCACCTACTCATCTGTCCCCGTGGATGAGCTTTAGAGGCGGGAACCCCTTTTCTCTGCCTTCTGGCAGCACTTTGTCTCTTCTGTCTCCCCACTCCTGTTTCTGCGCACGCTGGGTGTGGACTGCCTACACCACACACCAGATTTCCTCACCAGTGTCTCAGGGAGAAACTGACAATGGAAAACAAATTGATTGACGTTTAAAAGTGGGCCCAGGTGAGACATAATCAGTATTTAAAGTAATTTAGGTTTCTTGGTTTAATTAAGATAGACATGTCTTCATATGATAATTGCCCCTCTCTGATTGACTTACTTCACTTAGCATAATACCCTCTAGTTCATCCACATCGTTGCAAATGGCAAGATTTGGGGGGTTTTGATGGCTGCATAGTATTCCACTATATATATAAACCACACCTTTATCCATTCATCTGTTGGTGGACATCTAGGTTCTTTCCATAGTTTAGCTATTGTAGACATTGCTGCTATAAACATTCAGGGGCACGTGCCCCTTTGGATCACTACGTTTGTATCTTTAGGGTAAATACCCAGTAGTGCAATTGCTGGGTCTAGGGTAGGTTCTCTTTTCAATTTTTTGAGGAACCGCCCGCCATACTGTTCTCCAGACTGGCTGCACCAGCCTGCGTTCCCACCAACAGTATAGGAGGGTTCCCCTTCTTGAGAGCTTTTTCTGTATCTTTGCTTAATAAACGTCTGTTGCTTTACTAAATCCCCTTTGTCTGCCAGATTCATTCTTTGACTCCGTGAGACAAGAACCTCGCTCTTCCACATCAAAAATGTAAATACTGGGGACGCCTGGCTGGCTCAGTGGGTTAAAGCCTCTGCCTTCAGCTCAGGTAGTGATCCCAGGGTCCTGAGATCGAGCCCCGGATCAGACTCTCTGCTCAGCGGGGAGCCTGCTTCCCCCTCTCTCTCTCTGCCTGCCTCTCTGCCTAC